>NC_056741.1:618803885-619123885 GCF_019279795.1 Protopterus annectens | reverse complement strand
AGGCAACTGGTGATCCTACAACAGGAGAGAATTTCATTGATAATTTATGAGGTCTTATTTCCACTTTAACGAGAACAGTCACCAGTAGCCCTAGCTCTCGGGGGTGTTCAGACTAATGACCACTTTGAACCAAATGGCACCTCAAGCAAGACTCAGTAAGAGAATTTTGCAATGGACGCTTTGGGTACCATGAGACCAGTCCTCTAAACCTGTGTTTCACAGGATCAGGTTATCACCAACCCTATCACCATAACTCTATCTGTGGACTTGCATCCTAATCCAGGCTCCAATACACATACCCTTCTCTCTACTCCCAACAACAAAAAGTCACACAAGTCCCTGTATATAGTAAACCTAAACCTCTGCAGCATAAAAAATAAAATCTCTGACTTTCATGCTTGGATTGCTCACCGACAACCAGATATCATTGTAACCACTGAAACCTGGCTAAAACCCCATATCAAAGACACCAAATTTCTTCCACCATGTTTTCAGACAATACAACTAGACAAGATTCATAAAAGTGGAGGCGGAGTCTCACTTTTCTCCAACTCATTAATTCTTGCTCTTTTTGCTAACCCAATACCACACTAAAAAAACTTTGCATCATAGCTCTCTATGTACCCCCTGGTAATAACATACCCATATTAGAGGATATTGTAGCTTGGACTTCCTCCAATATCAAAATGAAACTGTCGTTTAGGTGATGTTAATATTAATTGGCTTGAACTTAACTCCAGCCACCCTTCTTCAAACATTAATCTCTTCCACTTCACCCAGCTTTGACACTCTCCCACCAGACTAAACAAAGGGTCTGAAAACTGTTCCATTTTAAACTGGATTCTGTTCTCAAACCCTTCTAAAATATCCTCAGCAGGAATACTGCCAAACACACTCAATGACCATCTCCCAGTTTTTATAATCCAAGCATCCCCTTCTAATCATAGCCAGCATCAATATAAACAAACAAGGAACTTGTCCTCATTTAACCTTATAACCTTCAACAGCTTTCTAAAATCTATTAACTGGCACCCGTTAAAAACCCTCCCACTAGATGAAGCTGTTAAGTACTTCAATAATTCCTTTATGAATACTCTAAATAGCTTCGCACCTCAACGATTACAGAGAATAAAAAATAAGCAAGCCCCTTGGCTATCCAAATCTACTCAGCTTATCATGCATACTGGAGACAAAACTTGGAAGTTATGGCAAACCTACAAAAATACAAATAATTTTGCAACCATGTAAAAAAATAGTTAACAAAGATAAAAAAGAATATTACCAAAAATTAAATTCTAACCACCAAAAGAACCCAAAGAGATTTTGGAGCTCTACTACCTCACTTCTTAACCCAGGCAAAAAAAAAAAAAAAAACAATCCCTGCCCACATCCAGATAAAACTCCAGAAGACATAGACTCCTGTTTTAACTCCTTCTTCATAAACTCCATAGCCAATATCACTGCAGAATTCTTCCAGACACATCTCAGCACTCCTATCCCTATATCATCCATCTGTACCCTCTCCCCAGTTCAAACCCAGTACTCAGAAGAACCCAATACACACACCCATTTTTCCTTCTCCCTAAAGCCCACTCCACTATCAACCATAAAACGACTATTACTAAAATTAAAAACTTGCTCCAATGTCCCTGGCAATCTTCCTTCAGAATACCTGAAAATAGCTGCTGGCAGTATCTCATACTGTCCTCCGTTGGAACAGGAACCACAACCAAGATGATGGAAATAGAGGCAAATACCAACCACATCCACAGATGGAAAAGCGGATGTAAAAACAATGACCCAAAATCTGTAAACTCTCTTAAGAATACTGCTCGACACATGCTAGTGCTGGAACCTCCGTTTATTGATAGATACAACAAGAATGACCTAGGTTTCGTCCGTCTCCACAGACTTCATCAGATAACAAGAAAGGTATACTAAGCCACTTATATACCAACCTTAAATACCAATTCCCCAATTAATCAATCAATTCAAATTGATTACACAATTAATTAACCAATTTAAGATATGAATTGTTTAAAACACATTTTTTTTTTTTTAAAAAAACACATTTTTAACCCTATACATTCTAAAATGCTTTGATAAACAAATAAATGACCAAATCTCACACAACAATAAATATTGTATAAAACTTAATGTATGTATAGCCAATTAATATAGATTTTATAATTGATGTTAAAATTAATAAATAACACAATGTGTAAAATGTGTGAATTTATATATATATATTTTATTCATTTTTATATTATATATTTACACAAAATTATCAACTAAAATACATTGATACAAATATAAATAAAAATATGAATAATTAATTGTGTAATCAATTTGAATTGATTGATTAATTAATGTTTTTACATCCGCTTTTCCATCTGTGGATGTGGTTGGTATTTGCCTGTATTTCCATCATCTTGGTTGTGGTTCCTGTTCCAACGGAGGACAATTTGTAGTTGGTTGCTGTGGGTTATTAGTATCTCATACTGTATAAGCATATTTATAAACAGATCTATTCTAGAGTCCTACATTCCCAGTGCTTGAAAAAAGGCCTTAATACTCCCCCTCCACAAAGGTGGTAATAATACAGATATCACTAACTTTCCATCCATGGCCATTCTCTCCCCAGTCTCCAAAATCCTTGATGAATGTGTCAGTTCACAACTTCTCAACTACCTTCTGGACAACCATTTACTATCTCAAATACAGCATGGCTTTAGACCTAACCATAGTACCGCTACCACCTTTCTCTCATTTATGGATACAGTAAATAGAGCCCACGACTCTGGCAAAATAGTTTCAGCTCTTTTCATTGACCTTTCCAAGGCCTTTAATACCATCTCTAACAGTCTTCTCCTCTCCCAGTTCTCTAACCTAGGTCTGTCCCCCCTACTCTAAAGTGGTTTTCCAGTTACTTAAATCAAAGACAACAGGCTGTTAGATGGCAAAATGTCATCTCCCCTTTCCTTAATACCTCAACTGGCATTCCCTAAGGTTCCATACTTGGACCAATCCTATTTAGTATTTTTATAAACAACTTCATCTCAGCCCTATCTCACGGTACTGTAATTCATTATGCAGACGACTCCACCATTATCTGCTCTGCAACTCTATCTCTGAATTACTTATTCTGACTCAAAAAGCTTTCTCCTCCACTGAAAATTTGATGCACAATAACCACCTTGCCCTAAACCCAGAAAACTCTAAAATCATACTCTTCACCCCTAAAAAAAATCAAACCCCTTAAACAAATCAGATTTCTCCATCTTCTCTCTCGATAAATCAGTTATAGAGGTCATTACTCCCACAAAACGTCTCAGAGTCATTATTGATGAACATGTGAAATTTAACCTTCATATACAACACAACATCCAGAAAACACACTTTAAACTAGGTACCCTCTATAGGCAGAATCATTTCCCAAGTCCGTCCACAAGAATTACCCTAGCCACAACATGCCTTCTACCTTCTCTCCTCTACTGTGCCCCTCTACTGACTAATTTACAAAACTCCTCCAAACACAAAATTGAGTCTTGCTACAGCAAAATAGCAAAATTTGCGACTAACTCCAGATATTCCCACCCATCACTGCACTGTTCTTCGTTCGCTAAATTGAATAGAACTACCTCTCCTACCTGCAACTAATGACTACTCATAAAATACTCTTCAGACCCCAAGACTGTCCTGCCGTAAGCTCAACATTCAACCACTGCCACCCAAATAGGCCCCTTAGATCAGGGGATCAGAGACTACTACAGGTCCATAAACCTAATCTTCCTCCTGGCAAGCTACTTTACTCTCATGCAGTAGCTAAAAACTGAAATGCTTTACCTCTAACCATTAGATCAGTTCAAAACTCCTTCCATTTTAAAATTTCTCTCCATTCCCACTTTTCCTCTTGCTGGAAGTATACTTGCACTAAGCCCCATAATATCTCCTCTACTCATTCCTACTCTCCTACTCGTCGGTATTTAACAGCGCCACTGTAGTTAAAACTCTTACTAAGAAATATGCTATGCAACAGCTTTTACCGATTGTATAAAATTGTTACTTATGATAATTGTGATGTTTTAAAACTTGTACTTTCTACTCCTGTGTTATTGGTTGTAAGTTCATTTACAAACTTTTAAATTCTTTGTAACTCTAAATTGTTATCTTTTGTATCACGGAGCTTTTCTCCCCGGGCCTCCACTGAAAATGGATTCTGTTGGTCCAGTGAACTATCCCGGTAAACAAAAGCAAATAAATAAATAAATAAATCATGGGTCACCAGAGCTTAATCTCATGAACATATCCACAAAAATCTGTCAGTAGACTTTCAATTCATCAAACCAATACTGGTTGCAACTGTAACCATGGATGATTCTACCTGTGGATGGGGGGGTTACTGTTTAGACCAGATGGTGCAGAGGTCTTGGACCACAGAGGAAGTCTGTGTGCATATAAAAGTACTCAAGATGAAAACAGTCCTAATGTTGCAGGGATTCCAGGACATGCTTCCTTGGGGAGCAGTTGCTATGCAGTCAGACAACATGGGGCTGGTATGATATGTAAATAAGAAAGGGGGGGGGCTGATCTTATCCACTGTGCAGAGAAACATTGAGTATATGGGAAAGGGAGTTAACTTTGCAATGCTTTCTAACTGCAATGCACATGCACAGGTCTAACAGTGTGATTGTGAGTAAACTGAGCAGGCAGATACTGCTGTCCCATGAATGGTTTCTCAACAGCAGGGTAGTATACAGCATATTCAAGAAGTGGGGAGACGCTGTTGCGATCTTTTTGCTTTGCCATTCAACACAAAATGGCTTTACTTCTTCAGCATAGTTCCTCAAGAAAGGTAGACACCCGAAGATGCATTCTTCCATAGTCCCCTGGATCTCCTCTAGACTTCTCTTTCCTCTGCCACCAAGAAAGTTAAAGAAAGCCAAAGCTTGCAAGTCTCAGCTCATTCTCATAGTACTTTTCTGGCCTCACTAAACTTGGTTCCTCTTGCTATGGCCTCATTTAAACAAGAAACCCTTTCTGCCACTGAGTTCCATTCTACTAAGTCACTCGTCTGGACACCTTCATCCAGACTTCCAGTCCTTTTACCTAACCTCTTGATTTCTCTAGTTACATTAATGGCCAGGAACTTTTAATTCCCTCCAGATTTCATGAAACTTAATGCAGCCTCTCAGAAAACTTCAACCAGGAGGGGTTTACAAGGGAAATGAAAACATTTTCTTTGTGTGTTTGTCAGAAACATTTCACCAGTCTCTGCACAGTTAGAGAAGTTAACATTTTTAACAGGAAAAAAAAAACAGTGTAAGAAACTTCTCTGTGTGGAAGATTTTCAGTCCATATATTGCTAGTTAATCACTGTATATTAATCGGATCAGACAATAGTAGAAGTAGTAGCAAACTTAAACTCGTCGTAAGTCAAAACAAAACAAAAAATAATAATAGAAAATATATAATTGTACAGCATTACTAAGTGTTCGAAAGTAATCCAAGTAAGGCAGGCAGTCTGTTTCCAGTCGAAAATCCTTTATTAAGTACACAGACAAGCTATCCAAGTAAAACAAAAATAGAGCAATCATTTCCTCACAAGCTTTCTAAATATATATATACTTTTTATCAGGCATGGGAGTGGTTTATTGTGTTGTAAAACAAAGTGTTATTGGTACACATGTTAAATTTACATCCCTTCCCCCATCAGTGTGACATTTGAGCTGGTCCTGCCCTACTTAGTAGCTGTCATAATAATATAACCCTTATGTACTTTAAATAAAATTTATAATGATGTGGTACCTCTTATTTATCCAGATTATTAAGTAGATTATTAAATCTGTGATTGTATCCAAGACAATATACTACATGGCTGGAAATATATCAACCCTAGTTCATTTGGCAATCAAAAAAAATATATAAATATATACATATACATTTTGCATGTAAAAATCAATTTCTATTTTCAGAACCTGTTGTTAACAAAGATCGCTTTTGTCCTAGATTTCTTCAGGTCTGTGTACAAGAACCCTAAAAACAATCTATAAAAATATATATAATTGTATAATTGGTTACTATTGTTATTACACATCATTTTGAATAAAGTGGAAAAAAGAACCAGAAAAAAAAAAAAGAAAAAATGTATGTATGATGATGGAAACAAAATATACACTTAAATTACAACTGATTTAAAACAGTATTTAAAACCAACTGGTAGAATAAAATAAAATACAATTAGTCATGTAAACAATGTGACAATTTTCTAAGTTCCAGTGCACTTTTAATTGAACAGTAGTAGTTTAGTCCAGGCTTCCTAAAAGAGTTCAGGTTTAATTGCCACATGAGTTAATGTTTCTTCAGAATATTCGGGATGTCTCCTTCAAGATCACCCATGTCTATGCGATCCAGGATCTGTAACTTAAAACCTGTGTGTCTTTTATGAAGAGAAAGATGTTTGGCTAGTGCATTATTTTTACATCTAGAGTGGAATTCTGACATGACATGAAATTCTACGCTTGAGTTTATTTACAGTCTTGCCCACATAGAGTGCATCACATTCATTGCACTGTGCCCTGTAAATTACTTTTGTAGTGTTACCCCCTGCATTGGTTTTAATGATTTTCTTTAAATAAGGGCAGTAAAAACGATCAGCTTGCTGTATAAATATACAAAATGTACAATTCATTTCACATCTTTTAGTGCTTTTCTCATATGGTCTAGGTTTAAATTCAACAAAACTTCTAATGTTCCTGGCCTTCCTATAAACAGGTTCACCTAAGATGTTAATCGGAAAAGGGTTTCCTGTAACAGTGTCCCAGTTTTCTTCAGTAATATTTTTCATACTGTGATAATCCAAAGTGTATGTCAGGGTGCCGCTATTTTTGCATTTGTTATTCTCTGTGGAATTGCTTAACATTTTTCTACTGGGGAGGTTGAGTGAAGGTGCTTCAGTCCTTTTCAGTTTTATAATGGGTTCCAGGATGTTTTTTAACATCTGACTTTCATAGCCTCCTCACTAGAAAATCATTCTCTAACAGAAATATACAAATTTAACATTCTTTAACAGAAATATACAGCAAATGTATGAGTTTCTCCTCCATTAAGGTGCTTCTAAGTAGTGATCTCTTCTTACCATGAAGATTTTCTAACGCATTCTCTGGCTGCACTCCTGCCATCTAAGGCCTTTGTCAAAAGCATTTTCAGTTCTATACCCTCCAGTAGCTAAACCACCTCTGGCTTGGGAATCTGAACTTTGTGCTTCAAGAATTTGATGAGATGACCTTTCGAATCAGCAGGATCAACTGATATAAAATTCTTGTCATGGAAAACAACTCTTTTGGTAGCTACTACCTCAGCAAGAAGAGTCTCTGAGCTTTATGCACTATCTTCATATTAACTCTACATCATCTTCCACCATGACTGGAATATCTTTTAGGACAAAGCCGTTCTTTATGCCCAAAGTAGCAACTCAAAATAATTAGAACCAGTATATTCACTTACCAGTATTCCTTCTTAAGTTAGTTTTTTGGCGCTTAGACTTGGTCTAGATTATGCTGGCAAAATGGATATCAGATTGTATTTTCTTTTATTACACCACAACAGGAAGGTAGCTTACCATTCTACCGGGCACCTGCTTGGTTAGGACTCGGGCTACACCCACAGCACTCTTACATAACCTACCACTTGATAAGTAATTGCAGCTGCTACTTCATCTTCATTCCAAACCTTTGCTAAGCATTACAGCATTGATTCTATCTCTAGGGCTAGAGCTGCTTTAGAAAAGATCATTCTTTAAGATTTACTGGGCTAAGTTATCCACGTTGGCTGGGGATTCTGTCTTGATGTTCCAGTATTCTGACAGGACCTGAGAAATTCATTACTACTAGTACCATTGGATCTGATGTTGTCCTTTTCATTCATCCTCACTGGTAGGTTATGGATCCAGTCCTTGGCTTAATTCACAAGACTTAGGATCTGAATCTGAAGCTCCTCCCTCTACCCATAATGCTGTACTCCCGCCCCAACTCCCTAGATCTCATTTGCCACCATTGTGTCAAGTCAGATCTGCAGAGTCTCGAGCATGAAAGAAAGCAATTGTCTAACTTTTCTTGTTAAAAGTTAAATCTTATGTTGTCACTCTTAATATTTGACAGACATCCGGGTTTAAACGCTATCGTTGGCATTAAACCTGTGCTAAATGGGCGTAGACTCAAGATTAGATGAAGTTATGTTCTAGATACACACCCCTCATTAAGATCAGCAGTTTTTATAGGGTTTTGCACTAGATAAATATGCTTGATTTTATGCATTTTATTGAGATCTGATAAAGCATATCATTATGCAAAAGTGCTTATCCCTTTTATGTCTTGTAATAAACTGATTTTTATTGCCGTGGTTGCCTTGTTGGCTTTTATTCTATTTTTGCTCATTTGGACTTCCAATGTAGGCATTTGGGGATTGTTGGCTCTTTTTTCGAATTATCTTGTGACTCTCCATCCTCTTTCCCACATGGCTGAAGATAACCAGATAGAATTGGAATGTAATTCGAGTTCCAATAGGTTACAACAGAAGTGGAATAAACTGACCTGAACATGTGAAAATCCTTTGCTAGAACTTTTGCTTGAAGGTAATCCATCTATATTTACACAGCATAAATAGAATGATCAAAGTGAATTTTTAACAACATTAAGAGACTTGGAAAATACTATGTACAAACTGAAAAGACTGACACGGCAACGATTACATCTAGAAGCTTGTCTTCATTTTTGTATTGTTACCATGGGCATGCGAGTGCTTTCTATGCCTATTTGTCAAGCACATCCAGCGCTACTTAAAAAGTGGCAACAGATTAACTGCGATACTGGATTCAGCTACATTAAGTTAACGTTGGAATATTTCTTGCCTGTGGAAGAACAGTTATTGCAGCAGACTGAACAAATGCAGAGAGACTTGCTGCTGCATTTTAAAGATTATAGCTATGTTAATCAAATTGATAATGTTCTTTCCAATATTATGTTATACGAGACCAAATTACAACAAACAAAGCAAAGGAAATTACAAAGAGACTATAATGATTTTAGTTTAGGCAATGTATTTGTATGGCCTAAACAGACAAATTCTTTTTTGGGATCTACACCACTAGACACACCCCCTTCAACTGAGATGCATGAGCATGTAGATGGGGAGATGGTTGATGCACCCTTGTTTAATGAACCTTTTAATAAACACTCTTGTAATACAGCAGAAGCTTCTAATAGCTCTTTTACTCTGCCACCTAATCAACAAGTCGGGAGCAAAACCCAAGATATCTTCCTCTCTCAATCTGGAGAATTTTTTGCCATTACCAGTAAAGCAAATACCAACTGTGGGCTTGAGGTCAACCACCAGAGGGAGACAGAAGAGGAAACATTCGGTGGAGAGGTTTCTGACGAGCAGGAGACCGCATCATTAAATGGCCTAGTAGTGAATTTATCTGATCATGTTTTGGACCCCATGGAACTGACTGTATTAAACAAAGGATTATTGTTCATTCCTGCAGTTTCAACCAAAGTAAGTGATGTTTTAACAGACATTAGGATGTTTGCACACACTGTTGCACTTAAACTGATGTTTAATACAGACTGTTTGCCTGATATACAAAGCTACAGGTGACCGAGTGTATTCATCCCTACGATGCCTGCTCATGTAGACTTGTTTGTTCAAGTATGTGAGAAGGAGTTGTGTGATGTATTAACTCCCTCATCATAAAGATTTTCATAATATGAACCCTTTAGAGAGACTAGCTTTAGAGCGTTTACAGAAAATTAATGAAATAAGCATAAGACCAGCTGATAAGGGGGGTGCCATAGTGGTGCTAAACAGAATTGATTATTTACAAGCAATGTTTTTGTTACTGGAGGATGAAAGTACCTATCAGAAGATAGATCAAGCTAAGCTTAACAAAATCTTAGCTACTATCAATGACTGTTTATATGACCTTCTTATGTGTAGACTGTTTAATGAAACATTTTATCAGTTTTTGACTGTTCAACATCCGACTGTGCCTATTATGAAAGGATTACCGAAAATCCACAAATCAGTTCAGAAACCCCCTATGAGGCCCATAGTGGATGGTGGACTTTGGGCTACTGAACCACTATCCCTGTATGTAGAGGGAAGATTTAGGTCATTGGTGACACAAATACCTACTACCTTGAAGGATACCACACACCTTTTGAAAGAGCTGCATGACTATGTATATGATTTTGATATTAGTTCTTGTTTGTTAGTCACATTAGATGTCAAAAATCTATTTACATATATACCGAATACTTATGGCATTGAAGCTATAAGGGAAATTATAACTGCACGCCAGGCTTTTACCAATGATGATACCTTTTTGATATGTACATTTCTGGTATTGATACTTGATATCAACTTTTTTTGTTTGATAAAGAACTGTATTTGCAGAAATGGGATGTCACCATGGGCACCCCATGTGCAAATACATATGCAACCTTGGTTGTGTATTTTTGGGAGCAGCAACACCATCTATACAACAATGTGTTTTATGAATATTTGAAGAAGCCTTTTCCTCTGTTGAAACTTGGTTATCCGATGCCCAATTAATACTCAACCCAAACAAAACTAAACTACTCATCTTCCAACCCACCAAATATACTCAAAACAACTCTCACTTTAACATCACAGCAAAAGACAACAGCACTATATACCCAACTGAACACACCAAATTGCTAGGAGTGTAAATAGACAATAAACTAAAATTTGATATTCACATATCCATGACCATAAAAAAGTCCACAAAAAACTAGGAGCGTTATACAGAAATAAGCAACTTCTCACCAAAGCAGCAAAGATTTTAATAGCAAATTCCCACGTTATCTCCACCCTACTTTATGCCTCTCCAATATATACCAACCTAAGGCAATGCGATCTAAACAAGCTAGAGACCTGCTACAACAAAATCGCCAAATTCGCCACAGGGGCATCCTTCCGTAGTCACCACTGTCTCTCACTTGTTGAACTGGGCTGGCTTGAACTCCCTCACCTCCTTCAATGGTATCAACTCTCACTTGCCCACAAACTAGTAAACCATCCACTAACTGTCCCATCCCTCCAGAATCTACTCCAACCCTATCGCACCACCAGACCACTAAGATCCAGCAACATAAATCACTTGCAGATTACTAAAGCCAATAACTCTGCTGGTGAAGCACTATTCTCTTGCACCATAGCCAAATTATGGAACTCCCTCCCACCCAAAATTACCTCCATACCATCATGCACCCACTTCAAAACTTTACTAAAAGCGCACCTAAAAACATGCTGGCTATGCCCTTGCAACTCTCACTCTAATATCACCCATCCCATCCAACCACTACCTTTCATTCCACTCAACTAACTACCTTGATTATAGCAAGCTCAAATGCTCATAAGCCTAGTACTTATTATACAGCAGGAACTTCTTATTGTAACATTTGTTAATGTCTGTTATGTACTTCACAGATAAAGATTCTAGTTGTCTACTGATGTAGACCTGTCGCCCCTAGGATTCCGGATACTGGCAAAGGCTCTTGCTGCCCCTATAGTGCCTTTTTTAGGCAGGGTTCAAGTAACAAATTCACCACCATAACAGGAACAGGCAAGCAAAAACTGAGGGTAATGCTACTCAATGCTAGAAGTCTAAATTTCAAAATGCACTCACTCGAGGCACTCCTTAAAATGGAGAACATCGATATCTGTGCAGTGACTGAGACCTGGTTCAAGCCTCCAGAGAGTACCCCTGCACTACCAGGCTATAACTCATACCACACTTTTCGTCCATCTAACCTGGACCAAAACACCAAAGGTGGGGGTGTGTCCATATTCATTAAGGATATCCACACCTCCAGGCTAGTTACTCAGCATTATGCATCCAAAGTTATCCAAGTGCAACTAACTCTTGGCAAAACTACAATCCAAATTGTAGCTTGCTACAGATCCCCCACCATGCCCCAGGATTCCCACTCCTCTTTTCTTGATGTACTGGAAAATATTAGGGTTCAACCAAACACCCTAATAATGGGTGACTTCAACTACCCCACCATTAACTGGGAAAACTACTCGTGTACTAACTCCTTAGCGCAACACTTTCTGGAATTCATAAACTCCAATGCCCTAGATCAACTTATCCACACCCCCACCAGGGGCAACAATATCCTAGACCTAGTCATTACCAACATGAGTGACTGGTGTTCCACACCTGAAGTCAACTCCTCGTTGGTCCGATCTGACCATAAGCTAATCACCCTTGATATCCACATCCCACCCCCACCCCCCATTAAGGAAACCACAGTAAGAAATTTCTCCAGAGTCAACTTCATGCTTCTTAAGACAGAAGTAGTGAACTTCATGACACCCATGCAGATGGACAATACAGTTACAACTGCTAAATCCTACACAAATGCGCTCTATAAGCACCTACATGAGTGCATGGATTGTGCTATCCCAAACAGAACCAAGACGCTATCCTCCAAATAAAGGAAGCCAATCTGGTGGTCCCCTACCATAAACAAACTGTACAACAGGAGGAAGAAACTGTTGCAAAAGAGAGTAAAATCCCATGAGTGGAGGAGCTCCCTGGTCAGCCTCAGTAAGAAGCTGAGATCCCTTATAAGATCCTCCAAAGCTAGCTACGAAAATAAAATTGTCACTAATTCCAAGGAAAACCACAAAGCATTCTATAGCTATCTCAAGAACCTCAATGGCAACACCCAGATCTGCTCTGAGTTGCAGCACAAAGGCATGAAAATTACAGAACCAACTGATATTGCCAACATCCTGGCAGACAGGTTCAGTGCTAACTTGACCCCCCCCCCCCAAAGGGCCCATATCTATACAGGAAGAATGCAGAGTCCCTGTAATCACAACTACGCAGGTGAAAGCTGCACTCTCTAAAGCCAAAAACACAGCATCCATGGGACCGGACAACATCCCAGACTGCGTTTTACACGGACTTCAGAATGAACTGGTTCCCCACTTAAGCACCATGTTCAATAATAGCCTCGCATCAGGCTTTGTGCCCACTGAATGGCGCACAGCAACAGTTATCCCACTCCACAAAGGGGAGCCACCACTGATCCCGGGAACTATAGACCTATTAGCCTGACGAGCCTGGTCTGCAAAGCCATGGAACGTATCATCATGGAACTCATAAACAAAGACATTGGTAACCTCCAAACTCTGGATCCCACCCAATTCGGGTTTGTGAAAGGCAGATCATGCCTCCTGAACCTGATCGACTTCTTTGAGGCAGTCACCAAAGCCGTAGAAGAGGGTAAAGTGGTTCACACAGCCTATCTTGACCTCGCCAAGGCTTTCAACACCATCCCCCATTCTGGAATTATAGCTAAACTCAATAAACTAGGCATAAATCCCTACATCACAAGATGGGTTGCCTACTGGCTCACTGACAGAACCCACACTGTAAAAGTTGCAGACTCCAAATTTGACCTCAAACCAGTGACAAGTGGAGTACCACAGGGTTCCGTCCTGTGACCGCTTCTGTTTGGTATCTACTTCTCTGAAGTACAGGCTAACACAGAAGGCCTTTGGCTAACAAAGTTCGCAGATGACTGCAAACTAGGAGCCATAGTCAAGTCCCCAAATGATGTGAACATCCTACAGAAGAGCCTCTCTGTGACAGATGCCTGGTGTCAGAGCCGTGGCCTCAAGCTCAATGCCAAAAAGTGCAGTGTCATCCCCTTTGGCAAAAACTCTGTACTCATGAACTACCACATAGGCAGCCATCTACTTAACACCGAATGCGTGATAAGAGACCTTGGGACCCAGGTGGACAGTAGTCTCTCCTTTGATAGTCACATCGCCACAGTAGTCAGGAAGTCCTTCTGCGTGACACACCTCATCATAAAAGGGTTCTCATCCAGGAAAAAAGAGTTCATCGTTACCCTCTACTCATCACTCATTAGACCCATTATAGAGTACAACGCCCCTTTTGGAATGTACCTCACAAGATATCTGCAGCAGCTGGAAAGGACACAGAAGTACCTCACAAAGAGGATTACAGGACTCAAACAAATGCCCTACACTGACCACCTCAAAAAACTCCAGCTTTACTCCGTAGCATATCGCCTGCTCAGAGGTGATCTCTGCCTAACATATAAAGCTATGTCAAACCCAGAGCTGTTGGACATGCTACACCTAAAGAAATCCCAATCCCTCAGAGCTACATGCTCTAGGGACCTAAACCTTGTCACCACAATAAACAGGACATGCTGGAGGGATAGAGTCGTATCCCAGAGACTTCCCATACTCTGGAACAGGCTACCCATCTATGTCAAGCAAAGTTCTTCATTGGCCCTCTTCAAGAAAAATCTTGATGAGTGGATGGGAAATAGGAAATACACCCCAGGGATCACTTCTGTGTGTCTGCTCGTCAGTGGCACAGGAAAATAACTTGCTTAGGTGGCGTAAGCCAGGGAACCTTGTTGGCTAGACTTGCGTAGGCCCTTGGGCCGATAGCCTAGTACCTACCTATGAACCTATGTACTATGTTCTTCATCTGTAAATATGTTGTAAGTAATTGCTATGTTAAATTGTTAATCACTATGAAAATGGACCTACGTCCAGTCGGACGCTCCCGGTCAACAAATGTAAATAAATAAAATAAAAATGTATAGACTGTTTGTGGAAGATGTTTTTTTGCTACTCCTTACAAGAGTTTATTGCACGCTTGGAGTCCACGACAGATTTCCTTAGATTCACTGTTAATTTTTCAAATGTGGAAATAGAATTTTTGGATGTTTTAGTTAGGAAAATTGCTGAGAATAGGATTTCCACTTTCCTATATTGCAAAACTTGTTGGAGAAATGATTTATTATACAATGAAAGCATGCATCCTAGGCACATTTTTCCAAACATCATAACGAGCCAGTCTATGAGGTTAACTAGGATATGTAATGATGAAAACATTACTACAGGAGATGGCCACTTTAGCATGGTTGTTTATGGACAGAGGATATGATACCAAGATAGCGAAGGGGGTACAGGAAGGTGTCTTAGCTAAGAAAACAGCTCCTAATATATCAAATTTACATTCACGGATGGAGGACTACATAGGGGAAATCTGAGAAAACCACTGGTGTCCTTTAATACCAGGTACACAAGTGATATCAATCTTGTACAGAATACCATAAAGAAAAATTGGCATCTTTTAACTTTAGATCCGCAGGCTAGTAGGGTTGTAGGAACTATGCCTATTTTTATTTATCGAACCAACAGCAATTTGAAGGACTTGCTATTTGGTACTAAACAGTATGTTAATGCCATACCCAGTAGGCCAGGCACTTTTCCTTGTGGTAGGTGTAGAGTATGTGATATTTTAGCTAAGATACAGGAGTTTACTCATCCTCAAATGGACTTTACTTTTAGACCCAGGTGTTATGCGGATTGTAACACTACTCATTTAGTGTATTTGGCCATGTGTAATCACTTATCTTGTTTTTATATAAGCAAGACAATACAGTGGTTTAGGGATACAGTCAGTAGACATATATATGAAATTAAATCAAAAAACATTAATAAAGCATTAGCTAAACATAATATTTACTCATCAGGACACAATTTTAGTTTTACAATGTGTTCTACATAGTATGAGAGGTGGAGACAGTAACAGTTATCTAGAGCAGTTAGAGCTACGCTGGATATTAAGACTGTAGGCACACACACATCCAGATTTAAATGCTAGTGTTAGCATTAAACCTGTGCTGAATGGGCGTAGACTCAAGACTAGATGAACTCATGCTCTAGATACACACCCTTCATTAAGATCAGCAGTTTTTATATTGGGTTTTCCACTAGAAAAATATGTTTGATTTTATGCATTTTATTGAGATCTGATGGAGCATGTCATTATGTGAAAGCGCTTATCCGTTTTATGTCTTGAAAGAAACTGATTTTTATTGCTGTGGTTGCCTTGTTGGCTTTTATTCTATTTTTTCTCATTTGTACTTCCAACATAGGCATTTGGGGATTGTTGGCTGTTTTTTCGAATTATATTTGACTGGATTCAGTTTTGTATCTTGGAACCGACTCTGCCATTATTCCAGCTCGCGCCTTCCAAAAACTCTTGATCTTAACTTTACCCACAATGCTCTTGTCAGGATTACCTCAGATTTCTTTTGCCGCTTTTAGTTCCAGAAACGTTTTTTCTGAAAGCTCTTGAGCAAACTCTTTCCATCTAAAACTGTACGTTTTCTTTTCTGTGAAAAACCTTTATTAGTTGGTCTTTATCTTTATTTTCTTTACCCAGCTCCTCTAGGCTCCTTCCTTAACACTTTTAGTGTTTTTCTTAATACCATCATTGGTAATCCCTTTTGCTTTCACTTTCTCTTCTCTCTATTTACCTTTAGTTCTCATTGTTGGTACTTTTTTTCTGTCTAACTCCCTTTTTACTGCTACAGTAAACCTTCCATACCATTGTTGGTACATTTCTTTCTGCCTAACTTTACAAAAACAACAACAAATAAAACCACTTAAACTTAAAGCTTATCTTCCCTTTCCTTCTGTCTTTCTGTGTGTGCGTGTGTGCCTTTTCATATGGCAGCGAAAACTAGAGAAACTTCTGGCTTCAAAAGATGTCAGAAGTGTGATAGAAAATTGCCAAATTCTGATGGACACTCTCTATGTGTCTACTACTTGGGCCCCGGTGCACCTTCAAGAAGACTGTGCTATTTGTCACAGCAACAGTCACTGGGCCCTTGTGGGGGGAAAAAAAGTTAATTTTAAAGCTCCTTATAAAATCTGATTGTGATGAGGCCATACCTGCTTCTACAAGTCTAAAATTGATGTTAGCTCCCCTTCTACTTCTTCCTCTAACAGTAAACATGAAGGATCTTAGAAGAGGAGGCGGCATTCCGTTCCAACAGTTTCATTGCCACCAACTGCTAAGTTGATCAAAACTTCCCAGGTTCCCAAAGTTTCCTCAGAACTGAAGAGGAAATTGTTTGAACCTTTGGTGCCATTGGGGCCAGCCTTTGCACCGACTATTTCATCACCAGCAATTATTTCGGATTTGATGACTTCAGTGCCTCTTCAGTCCTCGGTTCCATCTGCTTTGGAACCAAAGGAGTTTTCTTTTAAAGACAGGCCCTGAACAAGATACTTCCCATCTGTAGACCTTTTTCTAGACTGATCTCCAAGCCCTTTCTTGGAAAAACTTAGATCCTCGTATGTCTCTTCGATCCGTCCCACCAAGAGCCTCACTGAGTCTGATGTTTAGAGACTAGTGGACCAGCTCCTGGCAGCGTGGGTGTTAGCTACTTCATCAATTCCTAGCCTTCCTGGCTCTGGAACCTTATCTGTCTCTTCACCTGTTTTTGTTCCTCCTCTTACTCCTGAGCCTTTGGAGTTCCCGGCTGCGTCAGTCCTAGTTTCAACTGAGTTGGTGCCAATTAGATCTTCATCTTCGGCACTAGTGACTACCCTGAATTCTTTGGTTGTGTCAGAACTGGAGACCTTTCAGGGTTGAAGCTTTGCTGTCGGTTCTGGGGAGCATGGATCCACACTGGTGTTGTCAGAGTTGTCCATACTCCTTCGGGCATCGGCACATGTGAGCTCGACTCTTGTTCAACTTTGGAGGCAGCTTCCTCAGTGCAGGGTGGGACCATGGATGTTCTTCGGGTTTCACTGTTGCAGTCATTACATTTGGGTAATCTGCTGGCAGATTGCCCTCAGTCGGCCTGAATATCAAAGTCTTGGGTCCTGTGTCGGTTGCTGTCTCCTCTTCCATGACGTCAGGTCATCAGGGGTATAAAACATGCAGTCGACGCCATTTTATTCAGTCTTTCGTGCCACGCGGTGCCCGAAGCAGAAGCAGTTCACAAGTGCCGGTTGGCCGACTCCTGAAATTCGAGTTTCAGAACCAAAATCTTCAATTAAAGCTAAGTACCCGTTGGGGAAACTTTTTCTTGCTCCTTACCGATGTCAGTAAAAGTTAATAATTGCATTACTTGTGGGAAGCAAATACCTCATAAGGATTTTCATTTGTACTGTATTCCTTGCCTAGGCCTAGATCATAATGTGCCTTGCTGTCAGTTTTGTGCTAGATTTAACCAACGCACTATTAAGCATCGGTATATCTTTGCTTCAGAATATTTTGGATCCAGATTTAATTACCCTGAAATGTCATTGGATAGTAATCCGACTACCGGAGTTCACAAAAAACACAAAGAAAAGGACAGAGACAGACCGACGACTAAGCTTCTCCTAAACCAGTCACCGGTTCACCGGTACTCAATGAAGTGCTTTCGCAGCCCCTGATATCCACTACTTTTGAGTCACAGGCCTCTACCGAGACCCATGCAGGGTCCGGTATGCTGCGAGATTCTCAGAGTATTGTACCCGCGGATGTCTCTTCCCTCAGATTGGTCCGGAGCCACTGAGCAGGCACTGGCTTCTGAGGGTGTTTTCAGGCCTCAACATTTCTATATAAAACGCCAACCTCAGAAACAAAAACAACTTGTAAGTTGAAAAAACTGACGCATGAGTCACGTGCTCAGGCCCCTATGCCTAAAAAGCAGATGATCAAAATGGCTGTGGACTTAATTACCTTGATCAGGGGTTCCCAACCCCCCCCCCCCCCGGATAAGAGGCCTAGTCAAGACACTGATTATGAATCTTCAGATCAGGTTTCTATTTCTTCTGATTCCTCTTCTGATCAGGTTTTTTCTATACCACCCTATGAGTATTCAGATGCAGAAGAATCCATCACATCTGCATCTCCTCCTGACAATTTTTCTTTTGGAGAAACCTTGCACACTTTAAGGGAACATTTTCATTCGGAGAGTCAGGATTTTTTGGAATCAAAAAAGAGGCTTAGGGATTTCCTTCTTCGTCCTCAGCATAGGCCTTTGGCTATACCTCCTGTATTAGACATTGTTGATGATGTGTTTTCAGAATCAAGCATGGCTCCTGATTCCCTACCTCCAGCACCTAGTAAGCCAGACAGATGTTACAGGGTTCCAGACTCCCACAAATTTTTATTCAAAATCCTGCTGCTGATCCTGAAACTATCTCACAGGGTCCCAAAGGTGTAAAGGCCTCTACAGCCAAGAATCCTACCCCCTCTGATAGAGATTCCAGGGAGCTGGATAGTTGGGGAAAGAAGGTTTATACATCTGCAACCTTGGCAATTAGGGCCTTAAACTGCCAGTTTCATATGCTTAAATATCAATTGCATGTTGCGGGAATATTGAAACAGAAAATTGCGTTGATTTCTGATTGTGTGGAATAAGCAGCGGCCTTAGGTCAACTGGTGCCCTAGGCAAAAGGGCTTCATGGCGCCCCCCACCACACCACCTGGTGCCCCCATCCTGGTTTACGTACACCAAATAAACACTGAAAAATCGCCCCTGCTAGAGCGGCGCCCTAGGCAGCCACCTAGGTGGCCTATGCCTAAGGCCGTCTATGTGTGGAAAATAAAGAATTACAGGAATTATTGCATGCAGCAGAACAGGTTGGAAAGCATATTTCGCAATGTGGTTTTGATTCCTTGGAGGCCTCTTGCAGGGCCGCAGTTACTGGATCTGTGATTAGAAGGCATGACTGGCTCAAGGAGAAAAATCTGCCTGATCATGTTAAAAGCTAAATTGTTGGATGCACCTTTACAGCATGATACTCTGGTAATAAGGCAGAAGAGGTTTTAAAGAAAATGGAAAACAAAGCTAAATCTATGCAAACTGTAAAATATTTCTTACAAGTTCAGCCACCCAGATTCAGTAGACACTGACCTACTAAAAATTGGTCCTTTCCTGTGTCCAACATAGCCTCACAAGTCAAATCCAGGCGCTCAAAAGCTAGATACCAATCACAGGGTTCTTACAGGTAAAAGCAATGGGGTGCCTCTACCTCCAAATATGGAGGAAACAAAGCACAACCCTACAGTAAGCAGTCTCAATGACTTCCCTCTACCATCACCAAGCACTTATCTTTTGGCAGCCCCCTTGGGGGGAAAATTAGCACTTCATGCTCAAAATTGGCAGTTAATAACCCAGGATAAGTGGGTATTAAACATAGTATCCTGGGGGTACAGAGTTCATTTCCATACCTTGCCAATTCCAGACAGTTGGCCAGATCTGCCACAAAATCAATGGGCAGAGGCTCAGAAACAATTTACGTCCCTCATGGATATGGGGGCTATTCAACCAGTACCAGAACAGGAAAAAGGACAAGGTTTTTATTCAAGACTGTTCCTGGTACCCAGAAAAGATAATGCCTAGCATCCAGTACTGGATTTATCAATTTTGAACAAATTCTTGGACATCCCAAAATTCAAAATGCTGACTTTACAACAGCTTCTGCCCATGCTGGGCAAGAACGCTTGGTTAGTGACTCTAGACATAAGAGGCATACCTGCATATCCCAATAAGGGAATCATGCAGAAGATACCTCCGCTTCAAGGCAGGTTTTATGCATTACCAATTCCCTGCACTGCCCTTTGGCTTATCTACTGTGCCCAGGGTCTTTACAAAGTGCTTGGCACCAGTAATTGCATTTTGCAGACAAAGAAGCATACAAATGTATCCTTACTTGGACGACTGTCTCATTCAAGCAGAAAACAAGGACATTCTTCTTCAACATCTGGCATTTGTAAAAAGGCTTCTAACATGCCTAGGGTACACAGTAAACGAAAAGAAATCACAACTGGTACCCTCTCAAAAAAATACATTCCTGGGTGCAAGCTTGAATACAACTGCCCAGATGGCTTACCTTACGCCAGACAAACAAAGGCAACTGACTATTTACTTCAAACAGATGGCAACAAAAACCCAGTTATCTGCAAGACAAATTTTGCAGGCTTTGGGGTTCATGGCATCCTGCATTCTACTAATTCCATATGCAAGACTGCATTTGAGGAAACTGCAGTGGTATCTAAAAAGTTTATGGAGTCAACATTGTCACGGTCTGGAAACAATAAATCTGAAGTAGGCAGACTTCAGCCCTGACTGACCTCAGATTTGTTTGCAGCTTTTCAAGTAGCTCACGAATTCCAGAGCTCCTGGCGTTGGTGAAGGTAAGAAATAGTTTTTTGACTAAAAAAGTTTTAAAAATCTTTATTTTCTTTCTTGAGTTAGTTAGTGTTGAGTGTGTTTAGGCTTTCCTATTCAAGGTTCCCAAATCTCGCAGCCTCCCAGATGTTCCAAAATCAAGCAGCTGCTAGAAAAAGATCAAACGGATTAGGGTTTTACTCCAGGTTCTTTTGGTGCCAAAGAAGCGGGGACTTAAGACCAATCTTAGACCTTTCCCAGTTGAACCTGTCAGTAACCAAGCAAAACTGGATGTGCTCCATAGACCTCAAGGATACCACATTCGGATGGACAGACGATCCAGGAGGTTTCTTCGCTTCTGGCTGGGAGCCAGTCATTACCAGTTCAGGGTCCTCCTTTGGTCTCACCTCAGCCCCTCACCAAGGTGCTACCACCTGAGGCTCCAGGGATTACAGGTCTTCATCATCAAGGCATCTTCTGTGCTCAGCCAGGGATTACTTCACCAAGGCTGGGCATCACGATAAACTGGGAGAAATCTTTTCTGAACCCCACACAAGTTATAGATTTCATAGAGACACCAGATCAATCACCCTGACCGTATTGCCAGCCTGAAGTGTCATGTGACAGCGATCCTGCAACCATCTCCAACTGCAGCTTCGGGTCCGCTTCTCATTCATGCCCGTACGCATGCGGGTTCTTCAATGGACCCTTCAAGTTCAGTGGTCCCTCTCTTCTCTTCCTCTCTCGCTTCGATCGCTAGCAGCGATCAGCACAGGGACTCCCTTCTTGCTCTCTTTCTCGGAGCCCTCCGGGGGAGAACCTTTTTACGCTACATTTCCCGAGCCACAGTGACCCACGGCGCTCTTGCCTCGGGTGGGGGCATTCTGCGGGAAATTGCATATAAATGTCCTGGAATGAGGGCGGTGTCAGACAGACAGTCTGGTATATCAACAAGCAGGGGTATAGCACATTCGGGAAAGTCCAACATCCCTTTCTCCGTGGTCTCTCAATCCTCAGGAAGAAGATTTTTTTTTTTTTGGGGGCAACCCTGTTCCCTGTTGCTTTTTCTCCTCCTTCAAACGCAAATCGACAATTTCTTTGCTCTGCTTCCCGCTCTGGTGCATGCTTGGCCTCGGGGTCCCTTTATGCCTACCCTCCACTTCCTCTGATGCAGAGGCTTCTGCAGAAAGTCAACAGTTTGGGGAGCAGAATGATTCTCATTGCCCCATTCTGGCCTCAAACCTTGGTTCCCTTCGTATGGTCTCACAAAATCAATCCACCATGGATTCTGGATCCAATTCGGATCTCATATCTCACCCTCTGGGAATGGACCCTGAAATTGACAGCTTGGCTGCTCCAGTTCCAACCTTAATCAGGACTCTGCTCATAAACCTTCCACCAGGCAGGTTTATCGGAGTAAATGGAAGGCTATATGGGCAGGGCAGAGAACTTTAGATCCTTTCTCGGCACCTATGTCAGCGGTGCTGGATTTTCTAACAGACCTCTTTCATCAATTAAGGTACAATTGGCAGCTATCTCGCATTATCACATTGGTCATGACACTCCCCTTATATGACGCGAAATTATGCAAAACTTTTCTCAAAGGAGTTTTTTTAAGGCCTCCAGTCAAGGTTGTACCGCCTTGGGACTTGTCTTTAGTCCTGCAGGCCGAGCCTGCAGCTTCTCCTGATTTAAAGTACCTTTCCTGGAAGACTGCTTTCCTGGTAGCTATCACTTCAGCCAGAAGAGTGTCTGAGCTTCAGGCTCTGTGTGTCAAACCGCCTTACCTTTCTTTCTTCCCTGATAGGGTGTGCCTCAGGACCAATCCATCCTTTCTTCCGAAGGTCTCTTCTGAATCCAATATTAACCAGTCAATCAATTTACCGGTGTTTTCCCAAGTACTCAAACAAAGGAGAATACAAATTGCATTCCTTGGATGTTCATAGACAATTACGTTTTTATATTAACAGAACAGCTGGCCACAGGAAATCAGATCAGCTGTAAATTTGCTCTGGGTAAAGCAGTATCTAAAGTCACTCTATCTAAATGGATTGCTAATTGTATTCTACAGGCATATGACACTTCAGGCAGACCTGCTCCTCAGAGGTTCTGTCGGCTCATTCTACTAGGGCAATATACTTTTATTTCTCATTACAAGGTGGATGTTGTTTCTAGAGGAAGAGCATCCTTTGGCTAACATCCTTCCCATCTGAGTAGGTGACTTATCGGATGCAACATCCCCTCCATCCCCTGACCTTTTAGAGTATTTATGCTGTTTTAGTGTACTGTTGTCAGTATTTTGAGGCAAACTCAATCTGAGGTCAGTCAGGGCTTGGCAGGGGATTATGGGCAAGAGGGAGGAGCTAGGGCCTAAGCTTTTGAATTGCGCTCGGATCCGAGGGTCGGATCCGATACCGTCACCTACTCAGATGGAACGTTATGGTGAGTACATAACTTCTAATTCCTCTCATTCCCTGCCTACAACAGGAGTTTCTTTGGTGGGCAGAAACATGTCACCAGAATAAGGGATGGTCTTTCACTCTACCCCCTGCCACCCAAAACCTAACTACAGATGCATCAGACTATGCTTGGGGGGCCCACCTGGCAGGGAGATGCATTTGGGACATATGGACCCCAAAACAAATGCATCTGCATGCAGATCAACCAAAAAGAGATGTTAGCTGTTCAGAATGCCCTGACAGCCTTCAAGGACTTACTTCATTCAGGACAACTATTGATAAAGACGGACAACACCACGGTTATGTGGTACATAAACAAGCGGGGGGGTACACATTCCTACCCCCTTTGCAGACTAGCCATGGCATTGTGAGACACAGCTTTGACTTACCATGTAAACCTTCAAACTCCATTCCTGCCAGGAAAACAAAATACTCTGGCAGGCGACCTAAGCAGAAATGTAATGGACCCTCACGAGTGGAAACTGGATCCACAAGTCTTCAGCATGATAACAAAGAAATGGGGGAGTCCAGATATAGATCTATTTGCATCTCCCCAAAATTATCAACTGGACAAATTCTGCACAAGGACTTATCACAGACAAGCATGGAAATTGGATGCCCTATCCTTCAGTTGGAAAACCCTATCAGTCTACGCCTTTCCTCCTCTGCCTCTTCTCCCCAAGGTCTTACTAAAGGTCAGACAGGAAAAAACAAAAATTATCCTAATTGCCCCGGACTGGCCTCACCAGCACTGGTAACCAATTCTAAGGAATATGTCTCAACCCCCTCCTTGGTACTTGCCTCAAATACCTCATCTACTGTCTCAGCAGAGCAATCAAATTCTGCACAATCAGCTCCAAACTCTGAGCCTAGCAACATGATCATGTAATTATTCAAACAACACCTCTCAGTAAATCTGTGATGGATGTCATTTTGGAAGCCAGAAGGCCTAGTACTAGAAAATCTTATGCTGATAAATGGAAGAGATTCTGTGCTTGGAACAAAGGAACGGACACAGCAAAGCCAAATATTCCTCAGATTTTACAGTACTTCACTGAGATGCTTGACAAGGGTCTATCTTTTTCTTCAATAAAAATCCATGCCTCTGCCATCTTGGCTCATTACAACACAGAGCTTCCCATCTTTTCTCATCCTCTGCTAAAACAGTATCTTAGAGGGGCCAAAAATTTAAGACCTCCCAGAAGATCACCAACTCCTGCATGGGACCTCAATTTTATGCTGGAAAAGCTCACCCCACCTCCTTTTGAACCAGCATCTACTGCGGATATAAAGTTTTTATCTTGGAAAACATCTTTCCTTCTGGCAATCACTTCAGCAAGAAGGGTTTCAGAACTACAGGCCCTCATGGCTGTGGAGCCTTTTATTACATTTTACCCAGACAGGGTGTCCCTCAGGACCAATCCTTCCTTTATGCCTAAGGTGGTATCCAGTGTGGCTCTTATCCAAACTATTCACCTGCCAACATTTTACCCAAATCCGCAGAACAAGGGGGAGCTGATTCTGCATTCCTTGGACGTACACAGACAACTAAGATTCTACTTAAACAGGACCAAATCTCTAAGAAAGTCTGAGCAGCTACTGGTGGCATTTGCTGCAGGATCAGAGGGGAAGGCCGTATCAAAGCAGACTACTTAAAGTGGATAAGCCACTGCATTCATTTATGCTACTTGCATCATGGTAAACCTTTGCCCAAGGGAATCAGGTCACATTCCACCAGGGCTGCATCTACCACAGCAACCTTTCTCAGAGGAGTTCCAACCAACGACATTCTAGAAGCTGCTACTTGGAGCTCTGTTCATACCTTTACAAAGCATTATCATTTGCCTCTCTTCTCTAAGTCCAGGGCAGGCTTTGCCACTGCAGTTCTGCAGGGCCTTATAGCCGCTTCTAACGCTATTTAGTTCCAGCCTCCCATCCATAGTTTTGGGATTCTACCCAAATGTAATGACTGCAGCAGTGAAACACGAACATAGTACAGTTGTGTACACTTAACATAAATGTACATGTTCGAGTGTATTCACTGTTACAGTCCGGGTTACCCACCCGCCATCCCCCTTTTTTCTAGAACTTCTCTTTCCTTCACTATATTTTAAAGCCTTTGTGTTGTATTTGCTTTTAGATGAAGGTAAAGTTTATTTTGCTACAATATCATTTACATATATATTGCAGTTTATATATATATATATATATATATATATATATATATATATATATATTTGCTCCCCATTTGGGGGGCACTTGACATCTGGGGCAAGAAAAACTGAATAAAATGGCATCTGCTGCATGTTGTATACCCCTGACGACCTGACGTCGTGGAAGAGGAGACAGCAACCGTAGCAGGACCCAAGACTTTGATATTCAGGCAACTGAGGGCAACCTGCCAGCAGATTACCCAAATGTAATGACTGCAACTATGAATACACTCGAACATCTACATTTATGGTAAGTGTACACAACTGTACTTTCCGAGTGTGTCTATCTCGGTTTTGGGCTCCCATTCCACTATGGGGGGGGGGGGGGTTGCTTACCAGGCCATGGATAGGGCCTAGTTCACTGTGGCTCAGTCAGTACTGTGCCAACATAGGTTTATAGGTTGGAACTGGGCTATCTGCTTGAAGGCATATATTAGCCCAGCCATGTTGTGCAGTATTCACCTCCCCTTTAGTAGTTCCCTAGACCCTTGTACTAGCAGTTAGTACCCTTGGCCCCTATCTAGTAGTGCTGTTGGTGTGATCCCCGGTGTGAACTTTCTGTTACCCATTCACTCATCAAGGTTCCTCTGGAAGAGTGATAGTGAAGGGCGCTGTCTTATGTAGATCGGGACCCTGTTCCATAGTAAGGGAAGTCTCTGTGAAGGGAATCTATCACTCCAGTATGTTATATTCATTGTTGTGTTGAGGTTTTTATCCCTAGAGCATGTAGCTCGAGTAGATTTGGTTTTGCTAAGATGGAGCATGGTCAACAATTCTGGGTTGGACATGGCTCTGTACGTTAGACAGAGATCGCCTCTGAGAAAGCGGTATGCAACAGAGAACAGTCTTAGCTTTTTCAATCGTGCTGCATAGGGCAGCTGTTTGAGGCCAGTAATCCTCTTGGTTAGGTACTTCTGTGGTCTCTCCAGCTGCTGGAGATGTCTAGCCAGGTACATTCCAATTGGTGCATTGTACTCAATAATGGGTCTGATGAGGGAAGAGTAGAGGGGCACCATTACATCCTTAGATCTTGATGCGAACCCTTTCGTGATCAGATGGGTCACATAGAAGGATTTTCTAACCACTTTGGCTACATGATTATGAAAGGAAAGCTGACTATCTACTTGGGTCCCTAGATCACTTATTTCTTCTTCAGATTTCAGGGGATTACCTCCTGTGTTGTAGTTTGCAGGTACTCTGTTTTTTCCAAAGGGGATTACTACGCATTTTTTTGCATTTAGCTTGAGACCATGGCTTTGACACCATGCATCAGTCTCATTTAGGCCCTTCTGGAGGATCTCCATGTTGGCCGGAGACCCTATTATACCACCCATTTTGCATTCATCCTCAAACTTAGTCAGCCACAGCCCTTCTGTGCTTGCCTGTACTTATGAGAAGTATATGCCAAACAGGAGGGGCCTTGTTCTTCCTCTCGCCTAGAGCTACCTCCAGCCTCTGCCCTAGGACAGTGTGCACAGAAACTTCAGGATTCAACCACAGTGGATATGTCCTCTTCAGACACCTCTCCAGCCCATTCCCACCAAGGAGTTGTCCCTGAAGATAAAGTGCAAGTGGAAGCACTTGGACTCCCCTGAAGAGTCTTTCACAGAAGATACTGATTTTGATGAAGGGGAAGGTTCCACAGAGTCACTCATAGGTTCATAGGTTCATACTAGGCTATCTGCCCAAGGGCATTTATAAGCCTAGCCCATAGTTATGTGGCTTTCGCCACCCCTTTAGTTTGAATAAAAACTATGCCTATCATTTTTCTGTGCCTCTGTCAAGCAGTGACACTGAAGTAATCCCTGGGGTATATCTGCGATCTCCCATCCATTGGTCAAGATTCCTCTTGAACAAGGCCAGCGAGGTGCTCTGCCTCACATGTACCGGGATTTTGTTCCACAGCATAGGGAGTCTCTGGGTGATGAATCTGTCCCTCCAGCACGTTCTATTTATAACCGTGTCAAGGTTTAAGTCTCCCGCCCTTGTGGTGAGGGATCTAGATTTTTTGAGATGAAGCATATTCATCAAATCTGGGTTTGACATGGCCTTATATGTCAGGCACAGGTCACCTCTGAGCAAGCGGTATGAGACTGAATAGAGCTGGAGTTCTTTCAGTCGGGCAGCATAAGACATATTTTTGAGACCCTTTATCCTTTTGGTGAGGAACTTTTGGGGCCTTTCAAGCTGCAGCAGGTGTCTGGTCAGATACATTCCAAATGGGGCATTGTACTCAATCATAGGTCTAATGAGTGATGAGTACAGGGGGACGATGACCTCCCTTGATCTAGATGTGAATCCCTTCATGATCAGGTGGGCGATATAGAAGGTTTTCCTAACTACTTTAGCAACATGAGTGTCAAACGAAAGGCTACTGTCAACTTGGGTCCCCAGATCCCTGATGACTTTTTCTGTGCTCAGTGGATTGCCACCTATATGGTAGCTAGGGGTAACCTTGTTTTTCGAAGGGTATGACTATGCATTTTTGGCGTTTAACTTCAGGCCATGGCTCTGGCACCAGTTATCCGTTTCTGTGAGGCCCTTCTGGAGGATATCTGTGTCAGATGTGTTTTCGACTATAGCGCCAGTTTGCAGTCATCTGCAAACTTTGTCAGCCATAACCCTCCTGTGTTTGCTTGTACTTCAGAAAAGTAGATGCCGAACAAGAGTGGACCCAGGACTGAGCCCTGTGGGACACCACTTGTGACAGGCTTTGAGTCTGACATGGCTCCAGCAACTCTGACCCTGTGGGTTCTGTCACTTAGCCAGTTTGCAACCCATCTTGTGATGTATGGGTTTACATTCAAGCTGATGAGTTTTTCGATGATACCTGAGTGGGGTATTGTGTCAAGGCCTTTGCCAGGTCGAGGTAGGCTGTATGGACTGCCTTTCCTCATCAATGGCCTTGGTGACTGTCTCGAAAAAGTCAACCAAGTTTAAGAGGCAGGATCTGCCTTTGACAAAGCCAAACTGGGTTGGATCCAAAGTCTGCAAGTTCCCTATGTCTTTATTTATGAGTTCCATTATGATCCTCTCCATGGCTTTGCAGATAAGGCTTGTCAAGCTAATGGGGCGGTAATTTCCAGGGTCTGTGGAGGCACCGCCCTTATGAAGTGGGACCACAGTCGCCGTGCGCCACTCCTTGGGTACGTATCCTGAGGTGAGGCTAAGATTAAACAGCTGTCCCAACTGTGGGTTTAATTCCTCGTTGAGTTCATGAAGCACACAGCCGGGGACACCATCCGTCCCATGGATGCTGTGTTTTTGCCTTAGTGAGGGCAGTTCTCACCTGGGCGTTGGAGATGTTTGGGGGCTACATTCCTCGGGAATAGATATCTCTCCTTTTGGGGCGGAGGGGGGAGAAGTTTGCACTGAACCTGTCAGCCAGTATGTTGGCAATGTGTGTAGGTTCAGTAATTTTCACATCATTTTGAACTAATTCTGAGCATATCTGGGAGTTTCCTCCTAGGTTTCTAACATAGCTAAAGAAGGCCTTATGATTGTCTTTAGAGTCCTTGGCGATTTTTCTCTCAAAATTTGCCTTGGATGATTTTATGAGAGCTCTTAGTTTTTACTTATAATGATCAAAGGTGTCTTACCTTTCAAGGATTTTGCTCTATCTTGTAGTAGCTTCCTCCTTTTGTTGTAGAGCTTGTTTATGGCTGGGGTCCACCAGACTGGACGCTTGCCTTTGGTACAGAGAGTCTTAGTTTTGTTTGGGATTGCCTGATCCATGCAGTCCTGTAGGTGCTGGTAGAAGGCATTTGTAAGTGATTCAGCGGTTTGAGTAATGTTTACCACTGGCTCAGGGGCCTTAAAGGAGACCACACTAGTTTTTAGAAGTGTGAAATCAGCTTTTGAGAAGTTTTTCACTGTGGTCTTTTTGTTTCAGGTGGGGCGGGATGAGGACCTCCAGCGAGATTAGTTTATGATCTGATCTCACCAGTGAGGGGTATACTTCCGGTGTTGAACATTTTGATCCCATGTTCGTGATGATGAGATCAAGTATGTTTTCTCCTCTTGTGGGGATGGTGACTAGTTGTTCCATGGCATTTGAGTTTATGAACTCCAGGAATCTTTGGGTTAGAGTGTTCGGGCTTGAGTAGTGTTCCCAGTCTATATTAGGGTAGTTGAAGTCACCTAGTATGATGGTGTTTGGAGATACATTTATCCCCTCCAATGTTTTCAGGAAGGCCATGTGAGGTTCCTGAGTTTGAGAGGGTGGCCTGTAACATGCTACAAAATCCTGAAATATGTCTCATTTGGAGGCATATTAAAAATCCTGAAACAATGGTATGGCTGGACTTCCCATCAGTCTTCCTCGGAGGAATCAGTATACCTGCAGGCTTTCTTTGCCTGACCATATGCCATGGTGTTTGCAGCAGCCACCAAAAAGGAACTTGCTGACAAAAGTCTTACTATCCATCCTCCTAACAAAGGGTCTAGGACGATAGATAGATTCGGGAAGTGCACATATGCATCATCAAACTTTGCACTCCGTTCCTTTAACTTCAAGGCACTTTTTACGAGACTCCAACGATAAAGGAGCTGTCAGATACTCTGACAGGAGCCATAGCTGAGGGGGTGCAGGATAAAATAGGGTCACAGCTGGCAAACCTTTAGTCAATATCTAATGGTTGCCAGCTTCCCAGCTGGCAACCCTTAAATCAATATCTAATTCGTCCATGAAGCTCATTGCGCATGCACCCAAAGGGACAGCTAGGGGCAGCGGGTTCTGATGTAGCTGTAAGGAGACACACTTGGATGTACTTATGCCAATTTGCAGAGCCAGTCAAGTCTTCTTTTGTTAATGCTCCTTTTGACAGAGCATCAGTTTTTGGCCCCAAAGTCAAAGAAACCCCCACTAGATAAGAGAAGGATGGAAAGACCCTTTTTGCCATGGGCTTTCTCTTGTCTACTCTTTAGAGGTCTTACTCCAGGAACCAGAGGAGCGAGAAGCTATGGTTCAAAAAGTCCCAAGAACCTTTCCAGGACTCTTGTAACAGCGACTTCCCCCCAGGGCAGAAGAGGGAATTATAATGGAAGACACAGTGCACAAGACAGAGGTGGCCTGCAAAATCAGGGTTCCAGGGATTCATTCCCTGGTAATTCCTATTAGCGCTCCTGAATGGAGGCCAGATTGTTGTCCTCTGGAGGCAGTTGGAGGGCGATTATCCCTGCACCTATCTGCCTGGCTAAATATAACAACAGACAATTGGGTGCAGAGTATTATAACCAGAGGTCACAGTATCCCATTTTTGAAAAAACCCAAACAACCAAAAAGAATCCCAGCTGTTCCATCCAGTCTCAGGGATGCAGCAATCCTAGAAATTCAAAAAACTGCTTGACAAAAGAGTCATCAAAGCAGTTTCACCAGGCCAAATAGAATCAGAGTTTACTCGAGATTTTTTTTTAGTGCCAAAGAAAACAGGATACTGGAGACTGATTTTGGATCTCAGTGTGCTGAACAAGTCAGTTCAACAAACCATATTCTGGATGGTTAAAGTTCAGTCTATATTTCCATTCTTAGGAAAAGATGATTGGATGTACTCAATAGATGTTCCGTATGTGTATTACCACTTAAAAAGAACAAAGGCTCCAGAAGATTTTTGTCCTTCTGGCTGGGAGCCAGTCATTGTCAGTTAAGAGTCCCTGCCCTTTGGTCTCACCTAAGCTCCCAGGGTGTTCGCCAAATGCATAGCAATGTTAGTAGCTCATTTCAGACTTCAAGGATTCTGCGTTTCCATACCTAGACGACTGTCTCATTACTCCACCCACCAGGCTTCTACTGTTGCAGTCAAGGAACTACGTTCTTCAAGCTTGCTCCTTGCTGGGGATCACTGTAAATCATGAAAAATCTCATCTGGACCCAACACAGCTGTTAGAATTTTTAGGACCGGTATTAAACACAAACACCGGTATCGCATCTGTTCCCCCAGAAAGACTTCGAACAATAAAATCACAAGTCAGCCAGATTATCTGCAGCAAAAATGTGACTGTAAAACTGTTGTTACAAACTGTAGGATCAATGGCAGCCACCATCACTTTAGTTCCCCTTGCAAGATTTCACTTGCAAATCCTACAATAGCTCTTGGTATCACAGTGGTCTTTGGCAGATTCAGCCAATGTCCCACCAGGTATTGGTCACCATTTTATGCAAGAAAGACCTGAATTGGTGGCTTTACTCAGTGAAATTTTGTTGGGCCCACCCTTTGTCCCTCCTCAACCCTAAGCCATAGTGGCCACACACACATCCCAGATGGGATGGGAGGGGCATTATCTGGGAACGACAGTCCAAGGCACTTGGTCCCAGTTAGAGGCCAATTTGCACATCAGTGTTCTAGAGATGAGGGCAGTGCTTTTGGCACTGCAAGCATTCCAAGAAACCCTCCTCTTGGGAACAGTTGTGATCCAAACAGACATGTCAGTTGTTTGGTACATCAACCAGCAAGGGGGAACCAGGTCTTACCGTTTTTGTCAAGGAGCACTCAGGATATAGCAAGGGGCAATTTCATCCAGCAGCTTTCTAAATGCAACATACATTCCAGGGAGTTCCAATGTGATTATGGACATATTCAGCAGGAGCACCCTAATATCTCATGAGTGGCGTCTCAATCCTTTAGTGATGGAAAGGATATTCTACCAATGGGGCCAGCCCTGCTGCGATCTGTTTGCATCCCCCCTGAACAACAAGTTCAGCAGCTATTTTGCCCTATTTTCCCACCTGGGGAGTCACCAAGAGATGCTGTCCTTTACAATTGGCACTCCAGTCTACTGTATGCTGTTCTGATGTTCCAGTTTTCAGACAGGACCTGAGAAATTCATAACTACTTACAGGAACATTGGATTTGATGTTGTCCTTTTCATTCTTCCTGACTGATGGGTTATGGATCCAGTCCTCAGATCCAACTCGGTCGCATTCACAAGAATTAGGATCCTAATTGCAAGCTCCTCCCTCTACCCATAATGCTGTACTCCTTCTCCAACATCCAGATCTCATTTGCCATGATTGTGTCAAGTCAGATCTGCAGAATCTCAAGTGAGAGAGAATACAATTCTCTAACTAGGTTAAATTTCTTGCAGTGGCTGTTTCTATTTCTTCTCCCTATTTTGTCTGTCTAGCTTTTGCTGGGATTTCTGATTTATTACTTCTCTCTCTTTTTTACCTTGTGCCCGGTTGGCACTTTCTTTTTTCTGCTATATCTATAGATAAAAAAACGGGGGTTTGGTGTATCTGTTTAAAAACTACTGATATATTAATTCTAGCTTTAAGGTTAGCATGTGTGTTAAAATTTTACCCCTTTTGGCAGAAGTCAGTGTGACGTCTATACTGCTTGTTATTCCTTTTCATTTTTTTCTGGGCCTACTTTGGGTACAGCTACTATAGGTGTTTTTTGGTGTTTGGTCTTGCATAGACTGAAAATTTATCTGACAAACCTGGCTTTAAGAAATGCACTTTTTTGTGGGCATAAGATCCCAAGTTTTGATGCCCCCAAGAAGTACATCTATTGTCTAAGGCCAAAGCATCTTAGTTTGGATTGTGACATGTGCTCCTGTTTTAATCTTCTTTCAATCCTAGGGCCTTTTCAGACCATAGAAATAAATTGATAATTAAAGGATTGCTGCCAGCATCATCTTCTCCTGGGGCTCAACCCCCACCAAATCTCACCATTGCTCCTTGGATTTTAAGAAATGATCCCTCAAAAAGGTTTGCGGAGGTATTCATCAGAGCCACCCGAGAAACTTAGAAAGGCCTCTGATCTGACTTTTTGGATTCAAAGACCATTAAGCCTTCCTCGGGTCCACGGATCTCTTAGGACCCAACAGGTATCATTATGATCTCCTGCTCACCTATACCATCCACTTCATACTCTGATCCCAGGCCATCAGATCTGACAGAAGCCAGTCCACAGTACTTTTTCTGGAACCTGTTTCTCCGGCTCTACTGGCCCAGTTGTTCCTTACCCCAGCGAAACACTGCACACCACTTTCTGTAGCATCATCCAGATCTTCCAGCTGCTTGACAGAGGCGGACATGGACAGGATGATGTGATTCCTTAGGGTTCGTATCCAGATGGGGTCCTCCTGGCTCCATCCCTTCCCAGATCTGTGAGTACATCTGCACAGCAAATTCTGTCTCCTTCTTTGATCTGACCTGCGGGTTCAGAGTCCAAGGACCCTGGATCACCGAGAGGTGCAGCATTGGATCTGAGGAAACTCCCTTCCTCAACTCGAGCATCCCTGACCAGTCCTGCTACAATTTCTTCAGATTAGGGTGGGTCTCTGATCTGAGAGGTGAGTGCTGGGCCCAAGGAGCTTGGTTTGGCTCCTACTTTGTTGGATCCATCCCTTCCCCTCAGTGGCTCAACCCTGGACAGCTCAGGTCTGATTTTTTTCAGAGGACTCGGATCTAGGGTTGGCCCCGACCTTCCTTCCTTCGACTGCTTCAGCGCCAGTGGGGGGGGGGTCTGTCAGCTTTCCAGGCAGCATAAAGGCTATTCTCTTTCCATAGAAAACCCTACTCTTTAGTTTTGGATCCTATCCCTTTTCCCTCATTGGGTCAGAGCTCCATCATCTCTGCTTCTTAGGGTCAGCCAGCTCAGGGAGACCTCCACCCATGTTCCCCAGATGGTTATCTACTCTCTTCTGACACCTCTCCTGGGCATCCCACAGAGGATGTCTGTAGGAAGAGAATGTGTAAGAGGAGGCACTTAGACTCCCTTTGGAGTCTGTCACAGAAGACACCAATTTCGATGAGGGAGAAGGATCCCCCACATCGCTGCCTGATGATGTCTGCTTTGGGGACATCCTGGAAAACCTTAAGCAGAAAGGTAGCTGGTCTTCCCAAACTCCTCCTCCTGAGGAATTAGTGTTTTTAGATGCTTTCGGGGCTGGTCCATCTATGTCTTGGGCGATCCCCCCCCCCTCCCAGGTGGATGAACTTATTGACCTGGTTTCCAGACTGGCGTGGAAGGAACTGGGCATTTTCAAGCCCAACCCCAAACACCCTGATAAATTTCTAGTCCTCCCAGTAGAAGGAACCCATTGGAGTAAAGTTGTTCCTGTTGATGCCATAGTTGTGGCGGCAGCCACTAAAAAGGAGCTAGCCGAGCAGAGCTCCTCCGTGCATCCACCAAGCTGGGAGTCCAGAGCAATGCACAGATTTGGAAAGTACATCTATACCTCAGCCGATCCGCATTGAGGTTAAGTTACTTGGTACATTTTACTCACTTACAGAGAGATTTGATAAAGGAGCCTACAAACTGTCACCGACTCCATGTCTGTGGAGGATCTCAAGAATGTTTCTCCTCAGCTAGCTACTCTGTCATCCATTACCAATTATTTGATGAGACCAGTCTCCTGTACTGAGGAGGGAGCCTCATGAGCAGCTGTTTCAGGCATCGACATTAGGAGATGAGCCTGGATGAGGCTGAGCGACTTTGTGGAACTCTTTAAGACATCTTTTGTTAATGCCCTTTTCGATGGCTCATTGGAGCATCAGTGAAAGATACGCTTACCTGCAACTAGCTGGAAGGAAAGACCCTGTCTGCCTTCAGAATCAAGTTTTCTACCACTCAATGAACTTTCTCTATAAACCAGCGAGATGGAAAGAAAATGTGGTTCCAAAAGTCTCAGGGGCCTTTTCAAAACCCACGCGGGGACACTTCCTCCAGAGGCAGAGGAGGGGGTTTCAATGGAAGATGTCGCCCCAGATGCAGAGGGAGTCCACAGAGCCAGGGCTTCAAAGACTCCTTCTCTGATAGGCTCTATCAGCACTCCTGAAGCTCTGCCTGTCTGTCCATCTGTGGAAGCAGTCGGTGGTCATGTTTCCCTGCACCTGGATGGCTGGAAAAATCTTACAAACAACGCTTGGCTGCTAAGCATAATATCCAATGGTTACTTCATTCCCTTTTCCCTTCCACCTCCTGTCCCAAGGAAGAAATTCACCAACATTCTACCCAGTCAGAGAAAGTATGCAGCTCAAAAAGCTGCTACAAAAAGAGTCATCCAGAAGGTCCTACCTGAACAAATAGGTTTCTTACCTTACTCTCGCTTCTTTTTGGTGCCAAACAAAACAGGGGTCCTATGACCGATTTTGGAGCTAAGCAATCTGAATCAGTATTTAAAGAAGTCAAAGGTTTGAATGGTTATGGTTCAGTCCTTCCTGCCTCTTTTGCGCAAGGACAATTGAATGTGCTCTGTAGATCTCCAGGACCTGTACTATCAAATCAAAAAAGACAGACGGTCCAGGAGACACCTGTACCATGGGCTTGGAGCCAGTCACTACCAGTTCAGAGTACTGCCCTTTGGACTCACCACAGCCCCCCCCCCAAGTGTTCACCAAATGCATGGCAGTTGTGGCAGCTCACCTGAGGCTCAGAGCATCCCAGGTGTTTCCCTATCTCAACAATTGGCTCCTCATCAAACCAACCTGACATCAACTTCTACAAGCCAGGGATTACTTGCTTCAGAGCTCCAACTCCCCAGGCATCATGATAAATCGTTGCCAAATCAAACCTGACTGCTGTTCAGACTCTAGAATTTATAGGAGCTCAACTGGATACTATGGCTCAAGTGGCTTTATTACCTTTTCACTGCATCACATCTCTGAGAAATCAGGTGTGGGACTTAACTGTCTTGTGTGTGTCCCACCAGTGAAACTAGTGATGTGAAGTTGTTCAGTCTCGCCATTCATTCTTCACTGATGGGTTCGGAGCCGATTAGCAAAGCTCAAAGATTACCAGTAGCTCAAGACCAAGCCCCTTATCCCATGATGTATTGCTGGAATTACCTCAGATCTAGTTTGCCGTGGCACTGATCTCTTGGTTTCCAGCGTTGCTCGAGACTTTGTGGGATTTTCTACATATTTGCAAGTTTTTCTTCATATTTCTCTTGTATATGTTTATATATCTATTGCTTAGATAGAGTTAGACTGTTAAAAGTGTTCCCCTTTCCCTTTTATAACTTGCTACGTTTTGCGTGACTTGTTGCTTCTTGGCCTTGTCCTCAGTAGTTTAGAATAGTTAGGAGAATATATTTGTTCTCTATTGTATTATATTTAGAGTGGCCCTTTGGGCATTTGTTGTCAAAGTTGTTGATAGTCTTTTAGTGGTTATTTTTCTAATTAGATATTATGTCTGAAGATAAGGAGAAACATCCGAAGTCTGGCTTCAAAAAATGTCCAGACTGCGGACAAAAAATGTCTGTGACAGATGCACATGTTCAGTCCGTTTATTGTTTGGGTGAGGTGCACCTTTAGGAGTCCTGCAGTATCTGCCACTCCTTTTCTCCTAGGGTGCTGGCTGAGAGGAAGAGAAAACTCATAGATCGAGGTATCCTTAAGCTCCCCTTTGTAGAAGCTTTGTCTGACCAGGATGGGGCCAGCAAATCATCAAAATCCTCAAAATCTTCCTCTGAGTCTAAATAAAAAAAATCAAAAAAAGTGGAGTATTCTGTGACTTCGGCTCCACAGCCTTCAGAGCCGACAGTCTGTTCTTTTCAGAGCCGGGACTCTGGCTTGGTACCGGTCTCTGAGACTCCCTCTTTGCCACTTCTCCAGTCGGCACCATCGGTGCTTTCTTCCAGGTCATCGGTTAGCCTTTCTGATTCAGACATGGATCGACTGGTACAGAAGCTTTTAACTGCACCAGATCTAGTTAAATTGTTGTCTGCTCCGACCCGGGCATTGGAACTGAAGACCACACTTCCTAATTTGACTACTCCTCTGAGCCGTAACGGTCCTTCGGAGCCGGAAGTGGCCGACTTGTAGAACCCTTGGAGCCGACGGCTGTTCAGTATCGTCGGCTCCATCAGCTCAGACATCCTCGGTGCCAATCAGGGACTCTAGGAGCCGACGCTCCCCTGTCGTATCTGGGGGAGGATAGTCGCACTGACTTGTCAATGCCGACTCTTCCTCTCGGGGCTTTGGCTTGGGTGAGCTCAGCTCCTACCTCGGGCTCGGAGCTTACGGCATCAGTGCGGGAGGGGATCATGGTCGCTTCAGGTCCATCGACTCTTCCTCATCGGAGCCGTGATGTTTTCGAAGCCATGAGACGAGTGTTGTCTCCAAAGACTTCCTCATAATCATGTTTGGCTTCTTTTTCACTTAAAGTGCTTGTGTCCGCTTCTGCTACCATCGGTCATCCCAATGGTAGAGACCCAGAGCCTCAGGTAGCCCCACTGGGCACTCCCTGCTCTTCTGAGACTTCCCCAGAAGTCCCCACTGAGGAAGTTCCCAGAAAGGGACTGTGCAAGAGGAGGCACTTGGACTCCCCACAGGAGTCCCTGACATCTGACACTGACTTGGAGGAGTCAGAAGGGTCCCCTCGATCCCCCTCTGAGGACATCTCCTTTGCGGAGATACTTGAGATCCTTAGGCAGAGGGGTGATTGGCAGTCCAAAAGCCCTACTGAGGATGAGTCTGTTCTTCTGAAGGCATTTGGGTCTCAACCTTCCACCTCCTGGGTGTCTCCACCCTATGATGAGCTTATGCAGTTGGTTTGTTGTAGGGCATGGGAATCGCCGGAGTCCATGGAGCCTGTCCCTCGGAGGCCCAATAAATTTATTTCTGCCCCTGTCAATAAATCCTTTCTGCCCAAAGGAGTTCCTGTTGATGCCATGGTGGTGGCGGCGACCACAAAGAAGGAATTGTTGGAAACATCTGTGTCTATCCATCCTCCTAACAGAGTCCAGGATCATGGATAGATATGGGAAACGCATGTTCAGTTCAGCAACTTTCACTCTGTGATCACTGAGCTATCTGACCCATTTCACCAGACTGCAAAGAGATCTCCTTAAGGAGCTGGGAGATTCTCTTCAGGGTACTGTAGCTGCAGGCGTCTCTGACAAAGTTTCAGCCCAGCTTGCTACCCTTAATTCCATTGTGAACTCATCCATGCGCCTCATATCGTATGCAGCTGATGGTTCGAGTAGGGCTGCAGGTACAGGGATTGCTCTTCGCAGGCATGCTGCGCCTCTGTTCCTTTGCGGAGCCTTTCAAGTCTTCATTTGTGAACACCCCATTTGACTGCTCATCCTTGTTTGGGCCAAAGGTAAAGGAAACCTTGAACAGGAGGGAAAGACTTTGGCTGCTGTCGGAGTCTGTTTTTCCACCCCTACTCGGCCTTGTTCTGAAAAGACCAAAGAGCCTTTCAGGACACACATGGAGAACCCCCCTCCAGGGGCAGAGGAGAGGGTAATAATGGAAGATGCCGCCCTCGTGGCAGAGGGGGTTCGCAACACCAAGGTGACAGAGATCATTTTTCTGGCCAACCCTACCAGCGCTCCTGAGAGGAGGCCCGACTGCCGTGCTCTGGAAGCGGTCGGGGGTCGCTTTTCTTTGTACCCAGAAGCCTGGTTAGATATCATAAATGACAGATGGGTACAAAGCATCATTTCCAGAGGGTATTTCATACCGTTCTCTACTCTACCCATTCCTGTCAAAACAATCCCGGATGTTCCAACCAGTAACAGGGAGCAAGTAACCATAGAGGTCCGCAAGTTGCTAGAAAAAGAGTCATCCAACCAGTTCCAGCAGACCAAACAGAATTCGGAACTTACTCAAGATTCTTTTTGGTTCCAAAGAAAACAGGGGACTGGAGACCCATTTTGACCTCAGCAGAATGAACCAATTTGTAAAAAAAAGAGAAGTTTCGGATGGAGTCCATACTCCCCTTTTTGGGGAAGGACAACTGGATGTGCTCGATCGAGCTCAAGGATGTGTACTACTATATAAAAATGGCCAGACCATCCAGAGATCATCTGCATTTCTGGCTGGGAGCCAGTCACTACCAGTTTCGAGCCCTGCCTTTTGGTCTCACTACAGCCCCCAGAGTGTTTACCCAATGTATGGCAGTGGTCACGGCTCACCTGAGGCGTCTAGGATTCCAGGTGTTTCCGTACCTTGACGATTGGCTCCTTACCTCTACCACCAGGCTTCAACTGATTCAGGCAACAGAATCCACTCTGACACTCTCCAACCGCTTAGGCATTATAGTCAACTTTGAAAAGTCTGCGTTGTCGCCATCACAGCATATCGTCTTTATAGGGGCAGAGTTAGACACGTCAACCACCACTCTACGTCTTCCATTCGAAAGGGTATCAATTCTTCACCAACACATCATTTCACTGGTTTCAAAGAACAGAGCTCCAGCCGCAGAGGTCTTGAAAGTAGTAGGTTTGAGGGCGGCAGCAGTTTTAGTCATTCCATTGGCGAGGATGCATATGCGGATTCTTCAATGGCTCCTGTTCACTCACTGGTCTTTCCAGGAGTTGCTGATGAAACATATGATTTTGATTACAAACTCTTGCAAGAGGGATCTTCCGTGGTGGTTGACGTCTCTACATGTCACAATAGGACGCCCCTTTGTACTCCCCCCTTCAGTAGCCACTGTGACCACGGATGCTTCCCTGATAGGGTGGGGGGGGCATTTTCAGGGAAAGACTGCCCAAGGCACATGGACGGATCAAGAGTCATATTTGCATATCAATGTCCTAGAGATGAGAGCGGTACTTTTGGAGTTGCAGTACTTTCAGGACTCTCTCCCTCTAGGGACAATTGCCATACAGACAGACAACATGTCAGTGATCTGGTATTTGAACAGACAGGGCGGGACCAAGTCTTACCCCTTTTGCCAAGAAGCCCTCAGATTTTGGCAGTGGGCTGTGTCATCCCAGCGCTTTCTGTTGGCAACACAACGTGATAGCGGACAAACTGAGCAGGGCAATTTTGTTGCCACATGAGTGGTCCCTAAAACGGGAAATTGCGGACAGTATTTTCCACAAATGGGGCCAGCCTTGCTGCAATCTTTTTGCCAGCCACATCAACACCAAATGCAGAAGCTACTTTGCCCTGATCCACCCTCCGGGAGAACCCCCGAGGGATGCACTCATACACAATTGGCCCCTTTTACAGAAAGCAAAGTCGCTGGGAAGGACTGTCATTCTTATAGCCCCTCATTGGCCTCTGCAGATTTGGTTTCCATTTCTTTACCATCATCTCTTGGAGGATCCATGGACACTGGACACAGTTCCAGACCTTCTGACACACCTGTCGGGACCTCCATCCTTCCTTGGAGTCACTGAAGCTAACTGCTTGGCTGCTCCAGTTCCCCATACAGCCAGGCTTCATAATCTTTCAAATGACACAAGTCAAATTTTGTTGGCTTCCCACAAACCTTCCTCCAGAAAATTGTGTTTAGTAAGTGGAAAAGATTTTCCATTTGGGCTTCTAACAAAAACCTTGATCCTTACCAAGCGCCATTGTCATTAATACTAGAATTCTTGACTGAGATTTTTCACGAAGGAGCAGCAGCTGCTACCGTTAGGGTCCAGTTAGCAGCTATATCTAATTTTCATCTAAGTATTGATGGACTGAATATTATGCAACACCAGTTATCCAAGGCCTTCCACAAAGGTACCTTTCACATGAGATCTCCAGTGAAGACTCCTTATTCTCCCTGGAGCTTGAATTTCATGCTTTCCTGTATTATTCTTTCTCCCTTCGAACCAGCATCATATTGTGAGCTCAAATTTCTGTCATAGAAAACTATTTTTCTGGTAGCCATTACTTTTGCCCGCAGAGTGTCAGAGCTTCAGGCGTATCTATCAAGCCGCCTAAATGATTTTTCATCCTGACAGTGTATCCCTTAGGACTAACCCTTCCTTTTTGCCTAAAGTATGTTCTGAGACAAACATCAATCAAGTTATTCAGTTGCCCGTTTTTTCCCCCAACCATACCAACAAATTGGAGTACATGCTGCACAAATTTGATATTCACAGACAGCTTAGATATTATCTGGACAGAACAAAAGACTTCAGAAAGTCAGACCAGCTTTTTGTTTCATTCTCTTAAGCCAGAAAAGATAGACCAGTGGCTAAAACAACCCTTTCGAAGTGGCTTTCAGATTGTATCACCTACACTTACTCATCTGCTAATAGGTCTTTGTTGCATAAAGTGAAGGCGCATTCAACCAGAGCAGTCTCTACTTCTTTGGCCTTTCAAGCCAAAAGTTACCTCTTGATAATATCTGTGCTGCAGCCACTTGGTCTAAGCCTCACACTTTTATCACTCATTACAAAGTGGACAAGGCCTCCAGGGACAGGGCTTCCTTTGGTTCTATGGTCCTGAAAAATGTGCACCCATGAGCCACCCAGGATTTAGGGTGCTAGGGACGCTACCCATCAGTGAAGAATGAACGGCGAGATTGAACAACTTCACATAAAGAAGTTATGTACTCACCATAACGTTCCATGTGAGTTGTTCCATCTCGCCTTTATTCTCACGTCCCTCCCTCCTTCCCCCACCTGGCTGATGGTTGACCTGGAGTCTTCATCCTGGTTATTCAAGGTTTCTTCCTGTCTGGGGAGATTAGTCCTCTTACTAGGATATGATACACGCAGCAAACAAGATCTGAGGTAATTCCAGCAATGCATCATGGGATAAGAGGCTTGGTCTCAAGCTACTGGTAATCTTTGAGCTTTGCTAATCGGCTGTATCGGAGCCGAGGATCAGCTCCGAACCCATCAGTGAAGAATGAAGGCGAGATGGAACAACTCACATGGAACGTTATGGTGAGTACATAACTTCTTTTTACAAGCTCTTGGATCAGTGTCAGTTGCCATTATTCTAATCCTCTAGCAAGATTCTTCATGCGAATCTGTCAGTGGACCGTGGTGGTTCAGTGGTCTATTCATTACCAGCCTCCATCTGTTCCCATCAAACTCACTACAATTTACAAATCATATTCGATAGTGGATACAGTCAGAGGACCTGTTTTTGGGTAGGCTGTTCCGTCTTCCTCCTCCAGTAACCTAAGTGACCACGAACACTTCCCAGCTGGGGTGAGGGGATGGGGCATTTCAAGGGGCAGTTGGTCCAAGGCACATGGTCCTCCTCAGAGACCAATTGCATATCAATGTCCTAGAGATGAGAGCAATCTTTCTAATGCTACAAGCCTTTCAGGACGCTCTTCCTCCTAGGGACTCTTGCACATAGTACACACAAAAAACATGTCAGTAGTCCGGTACATCAACAAACAAGGAGAATCCCGCTCCTACCTGTTGTGCAGAGAGGCCATGAAGGTCTGGGAATGGGCAATCTCATCAGACCGCTTTCTTATTGCAGTGCACTTACCCGGGATACACAAACGCACTGTGAGACAGACTCAGCAGGTCCATTCTTATTCCTCACGAGTGGTCCTTCAGTCATTCAGTAATGAACATGATTTCCAGCCGTTGGGACCAGCCTTGCTGCGATCTGTTTGCTTGTCCCCTCAACAACAAGTGCAGCAAGTACTTCGCTCTGATCTCCCCTCTGGAGAAGTCCTTGAGGTTGCTCTAATTCACAGTTGGCCCCCGGGTCTCCTCTATGCTTACCCTCCTCTTTCACTGATCCTGAAGTTTCTACAGAAAGCAAGCAGGCTGAAGAGCTCAGTCATCCTCATTATCCCCATGTGGCCTTGACCGATATGGTTCCCATACCTCTGGTGTCACCTCAGATATCCTCCATGGATACTAGAGACCAATCGGGATCTCGTATCTCACCAGTCAGAAATACAACATCCCAATCGCCATTCCCTCAAGCTGACTGCATGGTTTTTCCACTTTCAGTGATAGTAAGACAGTCCAGTTTCACTGCTCCAGTTCATCGCATTATCTTGGCCTCCACCAAGAAAGTCTATAGACGCAAATGGAAAAGATTTTCTTTGGGCTTCTAAAGAGAATATAGATCCTTTTTCAGCTCCTACTTTGGCCATCCTTCTTTTCCTCACTACTGTTTGTAAGGAAGGAGTTAGGTTTTCTACTATTAAACTTCAGTTAGCAGCCATACCCAACTTCCATTCAATTCCACTATTTTCAAATACTCATCACTAGTATGATCAAAAATCCTTTTAAACTCACCATATGGCAGAGAGTCCAAAAAGTTCCCAGGATGCATATTAGTAGCTTGTAAAAATGTATTGACAGCTGTTTCCTTTCTATAAGGTCTATATTTAGGTTCATAGATAGGTACTAGGCTATCTGCCCTAGGGCATTTATAAGCCTAGCCAGAATATTGGCTTTCACCTCCCTTTTAGACTAGATTCCTGAGCCTCTGTCCGTCAGGGCCATAAAAGTCATCCCAGGAGTAAATTTACGATTACCCATCCACTCATCAAGATTTCTCTTGAAGAGGGTCAGCGAGGGACTATGCCTAACATGGACTGGGATTCTATTCCAGAGCGAGGGAAGCCTTTGGGATATGAATCTATCCCTCCAGCATGTCCTGTTTATTGTGCTAAGGTTTAAATCCCTGGAGTGTGTAGTTCTAATGGATTTGGTTTTCTTGAGGTGGAGCATGTCCAACAGTTCTGGGTTAGACATGGCCTTGAATGTCAGGCAGAGGTCGCCTCTGAGTAGGCGGTAAGCAACTGAGTAGAGCTGGAGCTTCTTTAGTCGAGCTGCATAGGGCATCTGTTTGAGGCCCACGATCCTCTTGGTGAGGTATTTTTGAGGTCTCTCCAGTTGTTGCAGGTGTCGGGTAAGGTACATCCCAAATGGGACATTGTACTCAATTATGGGCCTGATGAGCAATGAGTATAGGGGCACAGTGACCTCTTTTGATCTAGATGTGAACCCTTTTGTGATTAGGTGAGCTATATAGAAGGTTTTTCTAACCACCTTGGCGATGTGATTGTCAAAGGAGAGGCTACTATCTACTTGGGTCCCCAGATCCCTAATTACTTCTTCGGTACTTAATGGATTACCTCCTATGTGGTAGTTTGTGGGCACTTTGTTTTTCCCAAAGGGGATGACTATGCACTTTTTGGCATTTAGCTTGAGGCCATGGTTCTGACACCAGGCATCCGTCTCCTTAAGGCCCTTCTGGAGGATGCTTGTGTCAGCCGGAGAGTCTGTTATGGCTCCCAGTTTCCAGTCATCTGCGAACTTGGTAAGCCACAGTCCTCCCGTGTTTGCCTGCACCTCAGAGAAGTAAATACCGAACAAGAGGGGTCCCAGGACTGAGCCCTGTGGGACGCCACTTGTAACTGGTTTAGAGTCGGACATGGCACCCGTGACTCTGACCATGTGAGTTCTATCCCTGAGCCAGTTTGCAACCCATCTTGCGACATATGGGTTAATATTTAAGCTAGTAAGCTTATTTATGATGCCAGAGTGGGGTATTGTGTCGAAGGCCTTTGTGAGGTCCAGGTAGGCTGTGTGGACTACCTTTCCCTCATCAATGGCTTTGGTAACTGTTTCAAAGAAGTCAACTAGGTTTAAGAGGCAAGATCTGCCTTTAACAAAGCCAAATTGGGTATGGTCCAGTGATTGGAGGTTCTTAATGTCTTTGTTTATGAGATCCATGATGATGTGCTCCATAGCCTTGCAGACCAGGCTAGTCAGGCTTATAGGGCGATAGTTCCCAGGATCCGTTGTGGCGCCACCTTTGTGAAGCGGGATCACTGTTGCTGTACGCCATTCTTTGGGTACATAAACTGTGGTAAGGCTGAGTTGAAACAGTGAATTTATGCGAGGGTTTAGTTCATTTTGGAGCTTGTGTAAGACACAGCCCAGGATACCATTCGGTCCCATTGATGCTGTGTTTTTTACTTTGGAGAAGGCTGCTTTCACCTGTGTGTCTGTGATGTCTGGAGAATTGCATTCTTCTGGGATAGACACTGGCTCTTTTGGGGGGGGAGGGGAGGTAAAATTTGCACTGAACCTGTCCGCCAGGATGTTGGCAATGTCAGTGGGTTCAGTGTATTTTGTGCCATTTTGCACAAACTCAGAGCATATCTGAGAGTTGCCACACAGATTCTTGACATAGCTAAAGAATGCCTTGTGATCATCTTTAGAATCTTTGGCGATTTTTCTTTCAAAGCTAGCCTTTGATGATTTTATGAGGGATCGAAGTTTCTTGCTAGTACTGATCAGGGATGCCTTCCCATTTTGGGATTTTGCCTTTTCGTGTAATAGTTTCCTCCTTCTGTTGTATAGCTTATTTATGGCCGGAGTCCACTAGAGTGGTCTCCTCTTTTTTGGAGGAGTGAGTCTTGGTTTTACTTGGGATGGCGCGATCCATGCATTTCTGTAGGTGCTCATAGAGTGCAGTTGTAAAGGATTCTGCGGTTTGGGTAGCATTTTCTATTTGCCCTGAGAAGTGTGAAGTTTGCTTTTGAGAAATTTTTCACAGTGGTTTCTTTGGCTGGGGGTGGGGTCAGGATGTGGATGTCCATTGTGATTAGTTTATGGTCTGATCTTACCAACGAGGGGTTTACCTCTGGTGTGGAACATTTAGCCCCCATGTTAGTGATGACCAAGTCCAATATGTTGTCCCCTCTTGTGGGAGTGGTGACCAGTTGTTCCAAGGCATTTGAGTTTATAAACTCAAAGAACCATTGGGCAAAAGAGTTGGGACTTGAGTAGTTTTCCCAGACAATGTTTGGGTAGTTGAAGTCCCCCAATATCATGGTGTTTGGTGAGAGTGTTTGGTGAGACCTTCATATTTTCGAATGTTCTCAGGAATGCCGAGTGGGGATCCTGAGTCAGGGTGGGTGATCTGTAGCAGTCTGCAAACTGAAAAGCAGTTTTACCTACTGTTAGTTGCACATGGCTGGTCTCCGCTGCCTCGTGCAGTGCCACTAACCTGGAGGGGTGTGGGTATCCTTGATGAAGATGGATACTCCCCCGCCTTTTGTATTTCAGTCCAAGTTCTGGGGCCAAAAAGAATGGTATGAGTTGAATCCTGGTAATGCTGGGGTGCTCTCTGGAGCCTTGAACCAGGTTTCTGTTACTGCACAGATATCGATTTTCTCCATACTGAGGAGTGCCTCGAGTGCGTGCATCTTGAGGTTTAGACTTCTGGCGTTGAGTAGCATTACCCTTACTTTTTTGTTTCTGGTATTGTCTATGGAGGTGGGTTTGTCTTTTGAGCCTTGCCTAAAAAAGGCACTATGGGGGTGGCAAGAGCCTCAGCCAGTATTCGAAAGCCTAAGGGTGACAGGTGCAAGCCATCCTTGGTGAAGCAACATGGCTTGTTGAGCATGTCATCCCAGGCTGACAGACACTGGATCCCCTTAGAATGACACCAATAGGTTAGCCAATTGTTGAAATTGATCATTTTGTCTTTATACTGTGGCATCATTCTTGGTGAGGGTAAGATGCTACTCAAGGTCAGGGTCATACCGGCCTGGGCTACATGATCAGAGAGCTCCTCTATGTCTCTTTTCATGTAGTCCAAGGAGGTACGTCTCAGGTCATTCACACCAACATGGACAATGACAGAGTCATATTTGTACCTGCTGTGGAGTGACATGAGTGCTTGTGTTATGTGGCGGATCCTGGCACCCGACAGGCAGCTTACAGTGACCTGTCCTTGTTCAGTCTAGTGAGTGGGATGTCAGTGTGCCTGACAATAGAGTCGCCAATTACTAGTGTATTAGGTGTGTTATTTAGCCTTGGGGGCTGCGACTGCGTGGCACACTGACTTTGTGAAGTATGTGATACGTAAAAGTTGTTGTGGGTAGTGGTTGCTTGGATGTCTGCTTTGGAGGTCTCTGTTGCTTTGGCAGATTTTTATTTAGAGCCTCCACGTATGTTTTTGTGAGTTTGTGTCTTGTTTGCTGGTGCAATTTTGTCTATGTGAGACTGGTTGTGTGGTGCGAGTGGTTTCCTTCCCCTCCTGACTGACTGTGCCAGTCTTGGGTTGAGAGAGCCCGGCCTCCAGTTTACCTGTATAGTTGCATCTCTCACATATATTTGTGTTTGTTGGAAGGAGAAGAGGGTTGTCTGTATACATAAGGCAGTTGTAACATTGCCTCAGGATTCTGAGATTCACCAACTGGACTGGAGAGTATACCTGAAACTGCGCTTTGGACATGCCTGGATGGTTTAAAGAACTGATTTAGTGATTGTCTGGAATGGACAAATAGGGAGCCTTGTACTTCTGGATATTATAGGGGGGTGTAGTGCTAAACTTAGTGCTTACTGAGAAATTTGAGCAAGTGCTGAGCTGTAGAAAGAAGGTTGAGTGCTTATTTTGCAAGTTTGACTAGTTCTAAGGGAAAAATTGAAGAGCAGACTTTGTGGAGCCGGGAATAGTTAAAAAAAAAAAAAAAAAAATTGCTGTGCGGCGATGCGCAAAATCATGCAAACCTGCACTAAAGCGGGTTTTAAGGCAGGGAGTTTGAAAGAGATAGGAAATGGCCCACAACGGCCAATAAGCTACTAGTTACTGGGCTGAGACCACTCCTCCAGGGACAAATAGGCTGCTCAAAGCTCCCCACTCTCACTGGTGAACAGAGTAGCTTCCTCCTATCCAAGTAAGGATATGGGCAACACAGGAACTATAACACAGCCTAGAATTCAGCAAGACCTGAAAACTGGACTATTGTAGTTTACAAAAAGCGGGAAACAAGGATATTTTTTTCTTTTTTTTTTTTTTTTTTTCTTTTTTTTTTTTTTTTTTTTTTTCTAAACAGAAACTAGGCACAAAGGACACAGTAAATGCTTTAAATCGGCTAGCGCACTTGAGTGTGTAGCCTACAACAATTAAACAAGGCAAAAATACAACTTTTAAAAGTGCAAACACAAAAATGCAGAAAAACAATGCTTTGCAGATCTCCGATAGTTAGAAAACTCACTTTTCGGCAAGAATGTGCAGTCGCAGTTAGGGCGGTAGAAAAAAATACTTAAATCTTTTTAAAGTCTCTCTTTCGCTCTCTGCTGCTTGTAGAACTCAGCAGGACACCACGAGGAGTTGTGCTGAGTCTGTTACAAGCGCAAAACTGCGCTAAAGCACAGGTTTTAAGGCAGGGAGTTTGAAAGAGATAGGAAATGGCCCAAAACGGCCAATAAGCTACTAGTTACTGGGCTGAGACCACTCCTCCAGGGACAGATAGGCTGCTCAAAGCTCCCCACTCTCACTGGTGAACAGAGAATCTTCCTCCTATCCAAGTAAGGATATGGGCAACACAGGAACTGTAACACAGCCTAGAATTCAGCAAGACCTGAAAACTGGACTATTCTAGTTCAGAAAAGGCGGGAAACAAGGATATTTTTTTTTTGTTTTTTTTTTTTTTTTCTAAACAGAAACTAGGCACAAGGGCACAGTAAATGCTTTAAATCGGCTAGCGCACTTGAATGAGTAGCCTACAACAATTAAACAAGGCAAAAATACAACTTTTAAAGTGCAAACACAAAAATGCAGAAAAACAATGCTTTGCTGATCTCAGATAGTTAGAAAACTCGCTTTTTGGCAAGAATATGCAGTCTCAGTTAGGAAGGTAGAAAAAAATACTTAAATCTTTTTAAAGTCTGTCTTTCGCTCTCTGCTGCTTGCAGAACACCACGAGGAGCTGTGCTGAGTCTGTTTTATAGAAGTCCCTTCAGCAAACAGGGTAACATCCACAAAAGTCATACTTTTATGATTCACCTCATAGGAGAATTTCAGAACATGGCAGTTACTATTTAAAGTTTCTAATAAAAAATATAGCTTAACTAAATATGAATGGTTAGCCTTACAATCTCGTTAACGAGATTAAAAATGAGTATGTTATTAAATGCGCTGATAAAGGTGGGAATTGGGTTATTGTAAAGAAGTATCCACCACACAACGTACTCACACGTAAGGCAGGTGCAAAGGCCAAGAAGCATACTCAAACCCAAAAAAGAGGCCAGCACCAAAATATGAGAAAAATATATGTATGTGTGTGTGTGTGTGTGTGTATATATATATATATATATATATATATATATATATATATATATATATATATATATATATATATATATATATATATATATATATTAATATAATAATATATAAACCATGAATCAAACTGGTTTCAGCCCCAAAGCCTTCATCAGTGATACACTCATAACATTCAAAAAATACTTAAATAGTTATCTGAATACAATAATTAAGCAGATTAATCAGCATTTAAAGACACAGCACAGTACATAGAATCATATACATTATTTATACAAACCACCATTCAAAGATGGTCATTCAGGCCAGGGGAAAATAAACCCCCTAATTTAATAATACAAGCCTTCTCCTTGTTATTCAATATACTGTGCCATCCCATTTTCCTGGATCTGCCCCCCCAAATTTTGTGTATAACAAAATTAAATTTGGCTGTTTTATGGTTTCGAACATGTTTGTAAAGGGCATTAGTCAGACGCTGGTTTCTTATGTCACTGAAATGTTCAGACATTCTGATCCTGAGCGTTCCAGACGTCTGTCCCACATAAAAGGCGGAACAAGAACAGGTGGCCAAATAGACCACCCACTCCATCCCACAATTACCAAAACATTTAATCTGGTAAACCTTACTAGTATTCCTACTAGAAAATTCCTTGGTTTTAAGCATATGTGGACAGAATGAGCAGTGCCCACACAGAAAGGACCCCATCAATTTATCCCCAGTTAATGTAGTTTGTTGACCAAAAACAGACTTATTAAATCCAGATTTGAAATGACTAAGGTAGGATCCCAAATTACAGCCCCTACGATAGGAAAATAAACTCTCTGGCAGTAGTATCCCGGCTAACTCTTGGTTAGCCAAAAGGATGTTCCAATTGTTTTTGATAACATTTCTAGTCACATTGATGTTTCTTCCATATGTAGTCACAAACCTAATCACCTCCTGTTCTCTGCCTGAACTCACCCTGTATTCCAGTAATTTGGCTCGATCTTGATACTGAGCCCAATTACTGGCTGTCATAATATTCCCTGGCTTATGTCCACAATTACAAAACCTTTTTATAAGGTCCTGTTGATGCTATGCGTAGGTACCTTGATCCGAACAAATCCTCCTAACTCTCAAAAATTGAGATTTGGGTATGTTTCTGATAGTATGAAGGGGATATAAACTATTAGCCTCCAATAAACTGCTATATTGGGGGTATTTGCGAAACACTTGAGTAGACAACTTATGGTCAAAATTTTGTGTTATTCGGACATCCAAAAATGGATCTCCTGATCATGCATGTTAAGTGCAAATTCCAACTCCCATTTGTTCTCATTTAGATATTGGGCAAATTCTAGTAAATATGTAACATCACCCCACCAGATCAACCAACAATCGTCAGGGTACCTACATCAAATGTCCATCTCCCCTAAATAAATATTATGTGATGGATCATAAATAAGAAATTCCTCTAGGTAGCCCGTAAAAAGATCTGCATAAATGGGGTCAAAAGAAGCCCCCATCGCAGTTCCTTGTGTTTGCCAGAAACAGCTTGAAAATAAAACACATTCTTGGTTAATATGTGTTCAGCCATACAAATTAACATGGTGTTGAAGCTGGGTGGATAGATGTCTGCCTTGTCAAGCCAATATTTTAAGGCCTCCAGTCCAGCCCAATGGGGGTATGTTTGTATAAAGAGCGGTAACATCTAACGTGCACATCATTCAACCTGGCTCCAACTGAGAATCAGACAAAATCTGGAGGAATTCTGTGGTGTCTTTCCATCTGGCATGGACCATCTTTAGTAGAGGCTGTAAATATTGTGTAAGATATATTGAAAGAGGTTCCGTCAATGAACCCCTACCAGATGCTATAGGTCTACCTGGTGGTTTCTCCAAACATTTATGAATTTTAGGTAGCAGATATAAAATCTGCCTCTGTGGATCATCCACCACCAGTTGTTTCATTCCCTCTTCAATATTGCCCTCTTGAACAGCTAGTTACAAAAAGGAATCTATTTCACTTTTGAACTGCATAGTAGGGTCAAGCGGCATAGACATATAGTATCTGGAATCATGTAACTGTCTGTAGGCCTCATTCAAATAATATCGAAAGTCCATGACCACCACTACTCCTCCTTTGTCCGCAGATGTTATAACGATACTGGATTTATTTTTCAAATTTGTCAAGGCTAATTGTTCCTCATCAGATAAATTGTGACCTAACATATGGTAATCATTTAATTTAAAATGCAGATCTTTAAGACAAGATTCCTGAAACAGACACAAATTTATCCATAGGAGGTTGAAAATTAGATTTCCGAAACCGAAAATCCCTACTTGTCCGACTGTTATCTTGTCCACCAAAGAATAATTTTAAATTCAGCAGAAGGCAAACTGCCAATACATCACTGACTACAGAGTCTTCATTCACAAAGAAGCCAGGAACATATGATATTCCTTTATTCAATAATTTTATTTCTACATCAGTCAGGCTAACAGAGGAGATGTTGTGCACATTAGAGACTTCAGTTACCAGGGTATAAGAACCTGTAACACTGTTTACACATTTTTCACTCCTTCTATGTTTTCTACTACCCCTGCGTTGTTTATTCCTAAAGGGTCATCCAAACCTCTAGATTTTTTTTATGTACTGGGCACCCCTGATTGAGTACTTGTTCAATTTCAGTAGCAGACTAATCTTCCCCGACGTACTACTATAGTTGGTCTTAGATCTCTTTAAGATCAATCTAGGACTCTTCTTTCTAAGCTTCCCCACACCAGGCTGCCCATCAAAAAATGTTACCATTTTTCTCGGTCCAAAAGGTTTGCCCTTGTCATAATCTGTCAAATCTCTCTGAAATTTGTATAATTTTTTAGTTTTCAAAGTTTTTTTCAAGCATAACAAATCCTGGGAAAGTTTGGTCAAACATAACTTATACTGGGCTTGTCCATCAAAAGCTTTCACTTCCTCACAAATTTGTTTAATCTCATTAGTGTTAGCTAATATAATACATTCATAATAGGAAGACAAAACATTAACAAAGGACATCGTAGCTTGTGGTTGCACAGATGCCCACTCTTCCAACAATATATCATCTGGCGCACTAACAATGGGTTGTGCACAAATCCTTAATTCCCTAGGTGTAATATTTTTGGCTTGATATGCCCAAAACAATTTTAAATGCCAGACATTAGTCCTGAGTAAGGACATGCTTTTGGTAAGCTTTCCAAACAAATCCCTACAAATATTGTCCTGGCCCCTGACATTGCTATCAATACTTCCATTATAATCCATAACCCCAAAAACTTGCATGTCATCCTTATCGGATGACAATCCCTGTAAAATGGACACCAGATCCATGGTCTTATAACAACTGTTGTGTGAAAAATGGGCAAATAGTACCTAATGCCCCTTGATCACTCCAAAGTGGTATATGTAGTCACAATGTTATTCACAACACAGTATAAGTTGATACAATTTCAACTAAATACACTGAGACTTTGAAATGTAACCACCATCAGCACAATAGACCTATAATCTCTCAATGCCAGTATTACTATATTGGATTCACAATGCTTGAAATCACATCTATATACAAAAATATTAGATACAATACAGCTTAAAAACAAATGTATCAAACACAGTACCTAATACAAAAAATAAAAAAGTCAAAACATAATTCAAAACAACATATTTAGTCCCGCCCCCCCCCTTTTTTAGAATAACACATACATAAATAACACTTTGTTTTGTTGTGTAGTCTGTATCAAAGAACCTACATACATCAAAACTCAAGATTTGTTGAAACCACAATAATAGAATGTACAGAAAAAACGTAGCTGTGGCAAAAGCCAAAGTATATAATACTAATACACTAGTCCCAAATTCCTGAACTGTGTAATAAGCATTCCCTTAATATATATATATTTCTCATCCTTTGGTGCTGGTCTCTTTTTTGAGTTATTCTAAAGAAGGGCAAATATTTTGAGATGGTTTATGATTTTTTAAAAGTTGTTGATGTATATAAATGTTTGCCTAGGAACCCTGTGGATGAGTTCAATGCTGAAGTACTTGAAGTGATTGAAAGCGGTGAACGCTTGGAGTTTTTTGGTAAGAGTGATATTAACAAACTTTACATTAAACAAAGGTGAACCCCATTATTTATGCATTGCCCAAAGCTCACAAAAATTTACAACATCCACCTGGTAGGCATATAATTTCTGGAGTGGGTACATATTTAAGCAGTGTGGGTAAGTTCCTGGACTTTCAGTTTAAGAAATATTTATGTAAGGTATCAGCCCATATTTGTAACACTCAGGAATTGTTGAATGAAGTTAAGTACATTAATTGGCAAAGCAACTACTGTTGGGTTACCATTGATGTGAATTCTTTATACACTAATATTAAACACAGATGGGGTTTGGAAGCTATGAGTAAAGTAATGGGTGAGTGTCCTCGCCCATCCTTTCTAATTGGTTTGTTGGAATTTTGTCTTGACCCACAGCTATTTTATGTTTGAAGGGAGATACTTTTTGCAACTTAAAGGTACAGTTATGGTGGCTGCTTTTGCCCCCACTTATGCTGTATTATATATGGGCAATTTGAGAAGCATTTTATATATCCAACTAACTTTTTTAGAAATAGTGTGATATTCTATAAAAAGATACATAGATGATTTGATTTTGATTTGCTGAGATGATGTAAAGGAATTTGTGAATTTTCTGAGACTTTAAATAGTAACTGCCATGGTCTGAAATTCTCCTATGAGGTGAATCATAAAAGTGTGACTTTTTTGGATGTTACCCTGTTTGTTGAAGGGACATCTATTAGATATAGACCTTATAGAAAGGAAACAGCTGTCAATAATTTTTTACATGCTACTAGCTTGCATCCTGGGCACTTGTTGGACACTCTGTCATATTGTGAGTTTAAAAGAATTTTTGATATCCAACTTCCACGTTTGAAACCAATCCCTTTCTTTGTCAACTTCCAGATTATGTAAAGCTTTCATTAAAGGAATTTTTCTTCTTAGGCCACCAATAAAAGATCCCTTTCCACCTTGGGACCCCATAGGAGTCCATGGGTTGACCCAAAAACCCTTTGAATAAAATAAAAATAGATTCCCAACTGCACGTAGGATGATTTTCTCACAGAATTTATTAATGACAACCACCAAATATATGCGCTTTCATCTCACAATGAGACTTCATCAGATACAACTAAAACAGTGCTACATTCACTATATATAATATCTTAAAAACCTTAATTAATTAATTATTCAATTCACTTTATGAAAAACTTTTTAAAGAAATAATATCACCTAATTTTGCTCTAAAATACAAATAAATATCTTTTTATACCATAAACTTTATGTACAATATAATGTTAATACAGTACTAAAAAAAATATATACCACAAAACACAAATATATGCGAGAGATGCAACTATACAGCCAAACTGGAGGCTGAGCTCTCTCAACTCAGGACTGGCAAAACCAGACAGGAAGAGAAGGTAACCACACACACCATAAACCCAGTCTCACATAGAAGTATCACAACTACAAATCAAACACATAAACACACAAAGACATACTCGGAGGCACTGATCAAAAATCTACCAAAACAGCAGAGGCCTCCAAAGCAGACACCCAAACAACTGCCACCTCATGACATAACACAAGCAACACGTAGATCACAAAGTCAGTGTGCAAATCAGTCACAGCCCTTAAGGCCAAACACAATGCCAGACACACTTGTCATAGGTGACTCCATAGTCAGACACACTGACGTCCCACTCACCAGACTGACCAAGGAGAGGGTCACAGTAAGCTGCCTGTCGGGCGCTAGAATCCGCCACATAACACAAGCACTCAGGTCACTCCACAGCAAGTACAAGTATGACTCAGTCATTGTCCATGCCGGTGTGAATGACCTGAGACGTACCTCCCTGGACTACATGAAAAGAGACATAGAGGAGCTCTCAGATTATGTAGCCCAGGCTGGTATGACCCTGACCCTGAGCAGTATCCTACCTTCACCAAGAATGATGCCACAATACAGAGACAAAATGATCAGTTTTAATAATTGGCTTAATTTCTGGTGTCATTCTAAGGGGATCCAATGTCTGTCTGCCTGTAATGACATGCTTGACAAGCCATGCTGGTTCGCAAGGGATGGCTTGCACCTGTCACCCCTGGGTTTCCGGATATTGGCAAAGGCTCTTGCCACCCCCATAGTGCCTTTTTTAGACAAGGCTCAAATTCTAAACCCACCACCCTAGAAAACAATAATGGAAAAAAACTAAGGGTAATGCTGCTCAATGCCAGAAGTCTAAATCTCAAGATGCACGCCCTCGAAGCCCTCCTCAGTATGGAGAACATCGATTTCTGTGCTGTGACTGAAACCTGGTTCATGGCTCCTGAGAGCACCCCAGCACTATCAGGTTTTACCTCATATCATGCGTTCCGGCCCCAAAACCCGGACCATACCACAAAAGGAGGGGGTGTATCCATATTCATCAAGGATACCCACACCTCCAGGCTGGTGGCAACTCACGAAGCATCAGAGACCATTCAGGTGCAATTAACCATAGGCAAAACTGCTCTACAGTTTGTAGCATGTTACAGGCCACCCTCTCAAACTCAGGAACCCCACACAGCCTTCCTGAAGACACTGGAGAGTATAAATGTCTCTCCAAACACCATCATATTGGGTGACTTCAACTACCCAAACATAGACTGGGAACATTACTCAAGCCCCAATACCCTAGCCCAAAGGTTCCTGGAGTTCATAAACTCAAATGCTATGGAACAACTTGTCACCATTCCCACAAGAGGTGAAAATATACTAGACCTGATCATCACAAACATGGGGACAAAATGCTCCACACCGGAAGTATATCTCTCATTGGTGAGATCAGACCATAAACTAATCTCACTGGAGATCCACATCCCGCCCCCACCCCCAACAAAAAAGACCACAATGAAGAACTTCTCAAAAGCCAACTTCACACTTCTTAAGACTGATGTGGTATCCTTCAAGGCCCCTGAGCCATTGGAAACCACAACCCACGCTGCTGAATCCCTTACAAATGCTTTCTATGAGCACCTCCAGGATTGCATGGATCAAGCAATCCCAAATAAAATCAAGACCCTTTCCACCAAAGGCAAGCGCCCGATCTGGTGGACCCCAGCCATAAACAAACTTTACAACAAGAGGAGAAAGCTACTACAAGATAGAGAAAAATCCCTAAAAGGGAAGACATCTCTGATCAATACTAGTAAAAAACTACGATCACTCATAAAATCATCCAAGGCCAACTTTGAGAGAAAAATCGACAAGGACTCAAAAGACAATCATAAGGCCGCCTTTAGCTATGTTAGAAATCTGGGTGGAAACTCCCAGATATGCTCAGAATTAGTCCAAAATGATACAAAAATCACTGAACCCACAGACATTGCAAACATACTGGCAGACAGGTTCAGTGCAAATTTCTCCCCTCCCTCCCCCCCAAAAGGAGAAAGATCTATCCCAGCAGAGTGTAGCCTCCCAATCATCTCAAATGCCCAGGTGAGAGCTGCTCTCTCTAAAGCTAAAAACACAGCATCAATGGGACCGGATGGTGTCCCCGGCTGTGTGCTACACGAACTCAATGAGGAACTAAACCCACACATAAGGCTGCTGTTTAATCTTAGCCTTACCACAGGATACGTACTCAAAGAGTGGCGACGGCAACTGTGGTCCCACTCCACAAAGGCGGTGCTTCTACGGACCCTGGTAATTACCGCCCCATAAGCTTAACAAGCCTGGTCTGCAAAGCTATGGAGAGGATCATAATGGAACTCATAAAGACATAGGGGACCTACAGACATTGGATCCTACCCAATTCGGCTTTGTCAAGGGCAGATCATGCCTCTTGAACTTGGTTGACTTTTTTGAAACAGTCACCGAGGCCATTGATGAGGGTAAGGCAGTTCACACAGCCTACCTTGACCTTGCAAAAGCTTTCGACACAATACCCCACTCGGGTATCATAGAAAAGCTCACCAGCTTAAATGTAAACCCATATGTCACAAGATGGGTTGCAAACTGGCTCAAGGACAGAACCCACAGTGTTAGAGTTGCTGGTGCCATGTCAGACTCCAAGCCTGTCACAAGCGGTGTCCCACAGGGCTCAGTCCTGGGCCCCCTCTTGTTCTGCATCTACTTTTCAGAAGTGCAGGCAAACATAGGAGGATTGTGGCTGACTAAGTTTGCAGATGACTGCAAACTGGGCGCCATAGTTGAAAATCCATCAGACACAGATATCCTTCAGAGAGGTCTCATAGAAACGGATAACTGGTGCCAGAGCCATGGCCTTAAGCTAAACGCCAAAAAATGTATAGTCATACCCTTTGGTAAAAACAAGGTAACCCCAAGTTACCACATAGGTGGCAATCCATTAAGCACAGAAGAGGTTATCAGGGACCTGGGGACCCAAGTTGACAGTAACCTTTCTTTTGACACTCACATTGCCAAAGTGGTTAGGAGGACCTTCTACATTGCCCACCTGATTATGAAGGGATTCACATCCAGATCAAGGGAGGTCATTGTTCCCCTGTACTCTTCACTTATCAGACCAATGATTGAGTACAATGCCCCATTCGGAATGTATCTTACCAGACACCTGCAGCAATTGGAAAGACCCCAAAAGTTCCTCACCAAAAGGATAAAGGGGCTCAAAATATGCCATATGCTGCCCGACTGAAGAAACTCCAGCTCTATTCAGTCGCATACCATCTGCTCAGAGGTGACCTGTGCCTGACATACAAGGCCATGTTCAACCTGGAGTTAATGGACATGCTCCACCTCAAAAAATCCAAATCCACCAGAGCCACAAGAGCAAGAGACTTAAACCTCAACACGGATATAAATAGGACGTGCTGGAGGGACAGATTCATCACCCAGAGACTCCCTATGCTGTGGAACAGAATCCCGGTCCATGTGAGACAGAGCACCTCGCTGGCTCTGTTCAAGAGGAATCTTGACCAGTGAATGGGAGATCGTAGGTTTACCCCGGGGATCATCTCTGTATCACTGCTGGACAGAGGCACGGCAAACTAATGGGTATAGTATTCTTCAACCTAAGGGGTGGTGAAAGCCACACAACTCTGGCTAGGCTTATAAATGCCCTAGGGCAGATAGCCTAGTATGAACCTATGAACCTATAAAAGCTCAAATGTAATAAATTGATGGTAGATTTATAAAACATTATTATAAAGAATCTATGATAGGATAACACATAATATTATTGAAGAATACAAGAAATGTACAAAATATATTATAACTAATGTATTAAACTTTAGCTGCTTTTTCAGCAAGTGTGGGCTTAATACTGATGTACTCATTAAGACTTGGGGGGTAGTTGGCCTTAAGTCTCAATTGCCATCTTAATTCCCTATTTAATAATAAATTCTTTAAATCGCCCCCCCCTATTGTTATTTTTAACCAAATCAATAATGCCGAATTTAAAACTACTAAAAGATGGACAGGAAACAGAGTGTTTGTATAGGGCACTAGCATCTTTTTTAATTCTTATGTCATAATAATGTTCATATATTCTACCTTTTAGTGCTCTCTCGGTTTTTCATATGTAAAATGATGAACAGTGTGTACACATAGCCATGTATACCAACATTCTACTATAGCAATTACCTTTGCAGAATCTGACAACACTATCCAAACCATTGTTCAATTTTACAGATTCTTCCTTAAAAATATATGAACATTGTGCACATCTACCACAAGAGCTAGTTGCCCTTTTACAATTCACATTCTTATCAGCTATTTCAAAACATATTTTGAAATTCATTCCTGTCCTGTAAATAAAGTGTGGTTTGTTTCCTATCGCTTCATATAATTCTTTGTTCGTTTTTAATATACACCAATTAGCTTCTACTATTTGTGTAAAAAAATCAGAAAACATGTTAAATTCAGTAATACATGCCCCCTGGTAATTTTTTAGTGTTGTTATTGCTTTGTCACATTCTCCCACTGTTTTAAAGGGTTCACCTAGTAAAGCTTTATATTTAGTACCACAACCATTATAGACCTCTTCCAGTACTTTGCCAACTAAATCCCTGGGATATCCTCTCTCAATAAACTTTTCACCCAGAAAAATAAATTCTTCAAGTAAATCAGGGAAGTCAGATGTCATCCTAGCCAACCTGACAGCTTGACCCTTAATCAGACTCCTTTTCTGATGAAAAGGATGGGAACTATTATGGTGCAAATAACTATTGCACCATGTATCCTTACGGAAAATTCTAGACTTAAAACCACATTGTGTTTTGTAAATAGTGATGTCCAAATAATTAATACTATAATCATCGACAACATGTGTGAAAGAAAGAAAGTAGTTTTGTTCAAATAATTAATAAATTCAGTTATACTTTCCTTAGTGCCATCCCAAATAACAAAAATATCGTCCAAAAATCTTAGGTAGCACTTCATATGTTTCTTATAAATGCTATTTAGCACAAATCTTTCCTCCCATTCCAACATAACTAGATTAGCAAAAATGGGGGCACATGCTGCCCCCATTGCTACTCCACTAGTTTGTTGGTAATATTCGCCTAGGGACACAATATAATTGTTGTCCAGCACCACTTCCATTAATTCCAGAATTAATAATTTCTGATCATTTGGTAAGTCCAGATGCTTATGGATCCTTTCCTCAAAAAATTTTTTGTCCCTCAATCCGTGGTATACAGGTGAATAAATTCTCAACATCAATAGTTAAAAATGTACAACTTTCTGACCACAACCCTTTATTTATTCTACTAAGAAATTCCCAAGAATCTTTAATTAAATGTTCCTTCCCATTTGTAATATTTTTAGTAAGGCTGTCTATGTATACTGTCAATGGATGTGTTTTAGAATTACTGGCTGACACAGTGGGTCTAATCGGGGGCTCAAATATAGATTTGTGTACTTTAGGTACACCAAAAAACTGGGGAATAATTGGATGTATCTGTTTAAAAAAATTATATGTTGACTTATCAACTCTATTTTCCAAAAAATATTCCTCCAGAAGAGAATCAATTCTATTATATGCAATTTGTATCTCATTGTATGAAATCAATGAATATGTAGATGAATCCAACAAAATATTGGTTAGGGAATTATTGTATTCTTCATTGTCAAATAGTACAACCCCCCCCCCCCTTGTCCGGTTTCATAATTCTTACTTCTTTCTGTGTTTTTAGTTCAATAAGTAACTTCTCTTCCTCCTTACTTAAGTTATGATGTTCCATTGTTTTTTTATTGTTCGCATAAGTGTCATAAATTTCTTTCGTAACAATATTTTCAAAAGTAATAAGTGCTGGATGTAGGGGTGGGTTGTATGTACTATGCCTCACTAATCCTCTATTAGTGCAAGCTTTGTCACCCAAGGTCTTCCTATTATATATCAAACTAAGGTTTAATTTTCTGAGTTGTAATTTAAAATCTGTTAAGATATGGGCCAAATCTCCATACTGTGATTTGACAAACTTGAAACCTTTTGAAAATAAATTAAAATGATTCTTCTCCAAGGCAATGGTGGTATAGTTAAAAATTTTAAAACCTTTATATTCAGAAACTATACAATCAGCCTGTGTAGTAATATTCATCTGTTCATCCTCCCCACATTTTTCCAATCATAATTGTTCCCATATGAACTTGTTGGTTGGCCCGAATCGGACGTCAGTCTGGTTTTGTTCGCCAGACGTTCCGACCTCCTGGGGCCTAAAAATATTCATGTGGTTCAGAAAAAGAATCCAATTAATCTAAAACTCTACTAGGAATATACTGTTGCTATACTTATTTCTGCCTTGGAATTTAGTTCTTTGTACATCATTGGTTCCCTCTTTGTCACATTGCATAGGGTGAACCAATTCCCGCATATTTTTTCTGTTTTTCAAATTACTAATAGGTCCAGGGTACATTTTACCCCTAGTATATTCCTCCTTGTCCCTCATGAACTTTCTCTGTTTCCTAAATAAACCTTATTAATTCTATCATCTATTTTTTTCAAGACTCTATTATACAAGTATTTATATTCCTCAAACAACAAATCCTTGGTTAAAAACTAACAAAGAATTATATGAAGCGATAGGAAACAAACCACACTTTATTTACAGGACAGGAATGAATTTCAAAAGATGTTTTGAAATAGCTGATAAGAATGTGAATTGTAAAAGGGCAACTAGCTCTTGTGGTAGATGTGCACAATGTTCATATATTTTTAAGGAAGAATCTGTAAAATTGAACAATGGTTTGGATAGTGTTGTCAGATTCTGCAAAGGTAATTGCTATAGTAGAATGTTGGTATACATGGCTATGTGTACACACTGTTCATCATTTTAATAGGAAAAACCGAGAGAGCGCTAAAAGATAGAATATATGAACATTATTATGACATAAGAATTAAAAAAGATGCTAGTGCCCTATACAAACACTCTGTTTCCTGTCCATCTTTTAGTAGTTTTAAATTCGGCATTATTGATTTGGTTAAAAATAACAATGGGGGGTGCGATTTAAAGAATTTATTATTAAATAGGGAATTAAGATGGCAATTGAGACTTAAGGCCAACTACCCCCCAGGTCTTAATGAGTACATCAGTATTAAGCCCACACTTGTTGAAAAAGCAGCTAAAGTTTAATACATTAGTTATAATATATTTTGTACATTTCTTGTATTCTTCAATAATATGTGTTATCCTATCATAGATTCTTTATAATAATGTTTTATAAATCTATCATCAATTTATTACATTTGAGCTTTTAATGTTTTTAAAGGGAGAAATATTATTTGTCCATTTTTTTCAAAATATATACACACAATGTATGATTGACATACAAGGAAAAAGGTGTATATATATATATATATATATATATATATATATATATATATATTTTTTTTTTTTTTTTTTTAGTACTGTATTAACATTTTATTGTATATAAAGCTTATGGTATAAAAATATATTTATTTGTATTTTAGAGCAAGATTAGGTGATATTATTTCTTTAAAAAGTTTTTCATAAAGTGAATAATTGAATAATTAATTAATTAAGGTTTTTAAGATATTATATATATAGTGAATGTAACACTGTTTTAGTTTTATCTGATGAAGTCTCATTGTGAGATGAAAGCGCTTATATTTGGTGGTTGTCATTAATAAATTCTGTGAGAAAATCATCCTACGTGCAGTTGGGAATCTATTTTTATTTTATTCAGTTGGAACCAAAAACCCTGTGAACCAGCAAAGTATTGCGATATGAAGTTTCTTTCTTGGACAACTATCTTTTTGTCGCTATCACTTCAGCAAAAAGAATTTTTGAGCACCAGTCCTTATCTGCTTGGCCTCTTTGTTATTTTTATAAAGACAGGGCGTCTCCACAAACCAACCCTTCCTTTATGCCTAAAGTAGCCATAGATACTAACATTAATCAATCCATTCAGTTGCCAGTTTTCTTTCTGAACTGTACTAATAAGGGTGAATATGTGCTGCACCTTCTTGATGTGTGTAGACAAATTAATTTTTATCTTCACAGAACAAAATAGTAAGGAAGTCTGATCAGCTGTTTGTATCCTTTTCCCCTAACCACATCAGTTAAGCCATTTCCAAAATTACTCTGGCCAAATGGATTACTGACTGTATTTTGCTGATTTATTCTCAGAAAGGTTTGGAATTACCTTGTCCCCCTAGAGCCCATTCCACCAAATCTATGTCTACTTCACCTGCTTTTTCCTCTAGAATTTCAATTGATGTCTGCACTGCAGTCACTTGGTCAAAGATTCATACCTTTGTTACACATTACACATTGGACATTGTCTCAAGAAGCAGAGCTTCCTTTGATTTGATAGTGCTCCGACATGTCCTTCCTTGAGGGCCTCCCAAGAGTTACGTAGCTGGGGACCTGACCCATCGGTGAGGAAGAATGAAAAGGACAACATCAGATTTAAAAGTTGAGCACCTACCATAATTTGGCATATGTGTTGTCCATTTTCATTCTTCACCTTCCCTCCCAGTCATTACCCGGACTTCTCACTCCTGGAAGGATCTGTGGATGATGATGGAACCCTCATGTTCCAGGTTTGAGCCTCAGTCTTGTATTGTCTGTCCTGCCTCTATAACGTAGTGGGCAATAAGGCAACAAACACAATCCGAGGAGTTGGGGATGGAGTAGAGCATTGTGGGTAGAGGGAGGAGCTTGAGATTGGGATTGTTAAGTCTTGTGAAAGCAGCTGAGTAGGATCCGAGGATCGGATCAGTAACCCATCAGTGAGGAAGAATGAAAATGGACAACACAGATGCCAAGTTATGGTAGGTACATTTATTTATTTATTTATTTTACATTTGTTGACCGGGAAAATCCGACTGGATACATGTCCATTTTCAGCGGAGGCCCGGGGAGAAAAGCTCCACATTGACATTAGTTTACATACTTATAAACAGAGAATATATTACATGTTTTGATAATTAATACATAGGTACAAAGAGATAAGTGAACAGAGAAACTACTGCTCTTTACTAAGCCTAATACGTAGGTACAATAAGATTATGTAATTGATAAACATATAAGACTAATATGTAGGTAGAAAGATTAAGTAATTGATGAACATATAAGGTTTAAAAGGAGAAAATGTCAGAGTAAATGCTAGATAGAGGAAGAGCCTAGAGGTAAACATGAGGAGAAGTGGGGTTCCGGAGGGTGGTGGGTTTAGTCTGGTTTGGAACATTGACAGAGCCACTGATTTTTAAAGTGAAGGGTTAGATTTTTCTTGAATTTGGATAAAGAGGTGGTGAGTTGAGGCGGAAGGGAATTCCATATTTTACCAATGGAATTTGCAAACAGCGAGTCACTTAACTTTTACATTTTTGTGGTCTCTATCCGGATGCTGAAACAACCCACCTTCCCTCACCAAACTGTCACACTCTGACGGGTCTGTAAGTGAACTTACATTAAAATTCCTTCTTTCTGTTTCATTTGTTATATGGATAACTGTTGGCATACTCTATCTGGCAGTTTAAGCAACTTTAAGAGACTATGGCTAGGGAGGAGGTTGTGCTTGTGAGGAGTTTGTTGCCATCACTCGAGGGCACCAAAGGCACCACTCCTGATGTGTTCCAGTGTCTGGACAGAGATCAGGGACATTTAACATTCTGGTAAGAACATAACTTGCATTTCTGTTAAGCCTGTAATCCTGTCCTAGTGGTTGACGTGCAGACCTATGTCATTCTGGTGTCCTGCTACTTTCTCCACATGAGTGAGTGCTCCCCAACCACTTGCTGATGCGGGTTGCTTTCACCAGCTTCAAAAGTCAAGCCCATGTCCCCACTGTACAGCTACATCTTTATCGGCTATCTTCCACTTGTAGGTATCAGTGTAGTAAACTCAATTTGATTACCACGCCTTCTTTAGTAAGTTGGATTCTGTTAGCCCTTTCCAGGAAATTCCCTAAAAGACAGCTGTCCCTTAGTTTTATAGGGCATTACTAAGCATGTAATCCAAGAACAATTTCCCAATTGCCCTAAAGCCCTGTCAAGTTAAGTGACTTGCTCAAGGTCGCACAGTAGACAAATGAAGGCCAACTCTACTCTGTACCACAGGAGGTGTCTTGCTAACAGCTTTTAGCCTTAATCTCCTGTGCTAACTGACAGAGCAAGTTGGGCATGGTCTCAGCTTCCATTGTGTGCTTGGTTCAAAGGGCTCCTTGATGACCATAGATTGGATGAAATCTTTTCTGTTTTGATCATTCCTGCCCATGTAAAGCACTCAGAATATCATAGCTTTGGCTTCTATGAAGAATCATTTAATACAGCAGGTTTAGACTCTGCTTGTCTTGATAGTGGTCACAGTCCTCATTGTACAGTTTCATGCCCCTTAGGTTGTGTGTGCTGCAAGTGCCTTCAAAACCACCACGTGATCATGGGCTTGCTTTCACTGTCGGATTCCTGTGGCATTGAAATGGTCAGTTCCCACAAGACTAATTGGTTATTTCTGTTTTATTAGCAGTTTAATTATGATTTGGACATGACATTGACTACCTCAAGAAATACCATCAAGACCTCAGAAAAATCTACCCATCTGTAAAATTCCTCTTGAGGTATTTGGTTCTCTTGTTACCTTCCTGGATACAACAGAACCTTATAGGTGCATTTACTTGAAGCCAGTGGGCAGACTGGTGCTTACACACTGAAGCAGTAATTATTCCAGCTATACAAAAAAATGTTGTCACAACCAGGTACTAAAGTATCACCACATTTATTCCACTGAGACAGAGAGAGAGAGAGATGCATAGGTGGCACACTTGGGGGAAGCTTCCATGCTCAGGGTTACTGCCAAAGAGTTTGGCAGAGCTATGAAAAAAAGGAATTACCCTAGTACTGCTTCAGTACGAGGGGATCCACAGTGACAGGGTTATATAAGTTAAAATAAATCATCTTGACCTTAAGAAACTCTACAAAATTAGAAATGATCTCCAGTCAGTATCTCCATATGGATGGCAATTTGAGAAACATTTTTCAAGAACTCCTACCACTGCTGTTTAGACAACCTCCCATTCTACAGAAATTAATTGCACGAGGCAAGCTCAGACAAGAGCAGAACACAGTCCAAAATGACACCAAGTCTTGTAGTCAGTCAAGATGCAAAGCTTGTCAGATGATCTAAACAGCTACCAATGTAACATCATAGAGCAGATGCAAGGTACAGAAGTTTATTTCATGCATTTCTGAGAGTGACATTTATGTAATCAAATGCTGGATGTGTCCAAAGACAGGGTATGTTGGAAAAGCAGGTCAGACACTCATAGGGATATGGTTGCTTGAAGGCTGACTGACAAGCCAATTGGAGCACACTTCTCCCAGCCTGATTACTCAGTGCTAGATATGGTTCTTCAAAAACGTTTCCATACAGATTACTCAGTGCTAGATATGGTTCTTCAAAAACGTTTCCATACACCTCTGGAAAGGAAGACAGTGAGGGTAAAGCTGATTTAATTCTTTAATATGACTATCTGTTTTATCTGACATTTTAGCACTTACAAACTTTTCCCTCTGGAGTAACAGTGAGTCCATATTATTATGCTGAAGGACAACAGACACCACAGAAATATATATACATATATATATATATATATATATATATATATATATATATATATATATATATATATATATATATATATATATATATATATATATATATATATATATATATATATATATATATATATATATATATATATATATATATATATATATATATATATATATATATATATATATATACATGTGTGCGTGTATCTGTTTGCATGTGTTATATTGGTTATTACATGATTTTTGCTGAATCCAAAGTTCTGTCTCTCTGAGTTAGCAGTACTTGAAAGATTGTTCGGGTTGTGTAAGGTTAGCACCTTTGTTTTATTCATTCAAAGAAAGTAGTCACTAGTATTTAAATGAAAAACTTAACCTTAAAATTAAGTATAATGTTAAGAGGCATAAAGAACCTTTTATTCAATGGGTGATACATAATTAACAAAAGTGTGTGTTTAGTTTCCTTTCGTCAACAGAATCAGCTAGAAGTTAGGCTGATAGGTTAACATGTATTCTTATTGCAGGCAGATAAACTTGCTCCCTCCCAGCTTCTGTTTTTTCGTGCCTGAAACACAGTCCGGTGTGACACAGTAATTGTATACTTAATATCTGTTTTAATACTGTACGACATGCTAGTCACACACATTCACTTTACCTTAGAATGTATGGGTGCCTTTAAAATAGTGGCGTACGAGTGTTTCTTTTAACTAGTGGGAACGAAATAGTCACGCAATCCCTTTTCTTGACAAGAACGGTAATTGCATGCTGTTTAATTATTATACAATTAATGGCAGCAAAATTATCTAATCCAACAAAACATTGCTTAGTCAAAACAGGGACACTCCTCCACATGCTGTTTGACTCTGTAAGCAATTATTTTTGCAAGTGGTAAGCTCCTTGCATCCTTGATGTGCGAGCAAGCCCCCAAACCTCTGATCAGTAGTTATACCTGATGTGAAGTCACCCAGACTCTGGTGGAACAATGTGACAAGGTGGAAAACAAACAAAATCAATCTTCCTCCTTCTGTCCTTGTCTTTTGAACCAAAACTAAAGTAAATAGCATTTTGCATCAGTCTTTCTGCTTTGATGTTCTGAGATTTGCTGTACCAGTGTGTGATAAACTAGACTTCCTGTGTAAAATACTATATTTGATTTCACTAACTTAATTCCCAATGATGGTCTGCTGTCAGACTGAAAACTTAAATAGCTATGAAACCTATGTTGGTCCAGTACGATATTACATCACCTCTGTGTCCCAGTGTTTTTATTTGTGGGTCAGCACAGCATTTTAACCCTTTTGTGTTTTTGTTGTTGTTATGCCTTTAAATTTCATGCATGACCTAATTTTTTGGACATTGGCAGACTGTAATTGGTAAATAATGAAATGAGTGTATAGTGGCTGTTTAAAGTAGATTTTTTATTACACAATACATAGTAATAGTGTATGTCTTGTGGTGTTATCTATGACCTCCAGCAGACTAGTCGTATTTACATTCTGTAACTTAAGACATTCCAAGGTATTGTACATCCATACTGGGGTGTCTTCCTTTTAAATTTGTATGCTTCCAGTTTAGGTTTGGATTAAATTGCTTACATCAATTCTCACTGAGCCACTATTTTTCTGAGGTAGACATCTTTTTATACTTAATTTCTTAACAGTGCGTCACAAGACCATTAGACCGATCTGACATTTAAAGATACTGTATTGTCCATACTTTTGAAGTACTATACTAAGTTGCTGGCCATGCAAAGAAAAGTAGTGGAGAATATTACTTTGGATAACGTTTTTTTCAAAATTGGAAAGGTTACGACTTGAAACCATGTATTAGCATACATATGTTAAAAATAGAACTATAGCCACCTGTACCATGATGGTCTATACCAATATAATGAGAGCTGTAAATGAAAAAAATTGCTTTGATGTAATTTATATAGACTTCAGCCTTTGAAAGGATCATACACAGCACTGGTTAATGAATTAGAACAATGTGGTATTGATATAATCTTGATAAGATGGATAGCTGCAAGGAAAGTGTCCTACAGCAGTTGGACAGGTGAAATTGTAGGTTACAGTCAGGATGTTCTTACATGGCTTTTTTCTAGCACCATACTTGTTTAGGTTGTAACTTTCAGATCTTTTTCATCTGAGGTGTTTTACAATCTGTATGCATGTAATATGAAAATGGGTAAACCGATTACATTTGTTACAAGTAACACAAGTCTCCAAAAGAACTTGACTAAATTGACCATTTGGGCACAGGAGAATAATATGCTGATACTTTTCTTCACAAAACCAATAAGCATATGACATTTAGGAGGCATTAAATTGAAGGGTGAATATTTAGTACAGCACAACGATTGAAGGTGTAGATTCATTTAAGGACCTGGGTATATTCAGCTTTGAGCTTGTCTAATCATGTCAACAAATTGGTTAATGATAGTTCTAAAACTATAGGCTGTATACACAAGATTTGAAAAGTCTAGGAAGTCAGAAATTATGAAATCTTTTTAAGTTTCAGACCCAGACCATAGTATGAAATAACAGTATGGGAACCTGTCAGAAAACATGCTTGAGTAAATTGTAGAAATGTTCTACAGGGCCCCCGTGAATATGAAAATTTAAGTTAATATGAACAATTAAAATATCTGAACTTGTACAATGTCTGATTTTTATATTTAAGGGGAGATGTTATTCAGGTATATGGGGCATTTAGAGAAAAATACCACTGGGGACATTTGGGGTTATCAAAGAGTAGTAGACAAATGTGAGACAACCTATGCTGAAGATTGTATAGGAATTAGAGATTTACTAATTGGCTGTTTGAGAGAGTAGCTGATGCATGGAATGAACTATCAAACTATGGTAAAGTAAGCACTAGTTATGATATGTTTAAAAACAACTTATATACTTAGATGAAGAACTTATACTGAGCAGGAGTGAAAGTGAGAGAATAACGAAAGATAATAGTCCCAGATGTAAAATCCACGTAATTTATTGCAGACAGAAACAAATGGATAAGCGCTTTCACTGTATCAGCTTCTTCAGATCCATGAAACAAACACCTAATGCAGACTACTTATATATTGAAAGCACACAAATACAATTAAACAATTAACCTATCAAAAAGTTGATCCAAAACAGAATTCTATTTAAAGGCATAACATACTGCAAAGAACTGGAGATAGCTCACTGCAGAAGTATAAATGCATAAAATAGCTTAAAACATTCAATAAAATAACTTAAAACATGTAAAATATATGAAATGGTACATGAAAAAATTCCATATATTAAAAAACATAAAAAACTCTAAGGCATAAGGACATAACATAGGCATACTCATATTAATGATTAATTACATATAGTCACTTCACATGCCGGCGCTGCCTCAGCCTAGGTTTTATAGATGCCCTTTCATTTAAACCTAATCCCCTATCAGCCCTCAATAGTGTTATCCAATCACTCTCTTTTCCTTCAGTATATGTCCTAATATCACCACCCCTTTGAGTTGGGGTGATGACTTCTAACACTCTAAACAGAAACTTATGGTCATGGCCATGCATGACCATATGTTTAGCTAAAGCATTATGCAGCGTGCCTTTCCTAATGTGATAGTTATGCTCTCTCATCCTATCTCTGAGTGGGCGGTTGGTCTTACCCACGTAGAAAGATCAACACAACTGACACACTGCTAAGTAAACAACATGTACAGTCATACAATTCGCCTCCACTTTAGTGTAAAAAACTCTTCGCAAATTAGGATGAAAAAACTCCACTTTACTGTCTATAAAAGAGCAAAAATTGCAATGACCACAAGGTCTAGTACATCCTACCTTCATAAGATGTCTATACGTTCTGGGGTAACACAACATCCTTTTCAAATTGTTCTTATTCCTGAAAAGGAAACGTGGAGCTTCACCTACTATCTGCCTAAGGTCATCATCGACCTGCAGGACTCCCCAGAACTTACTATCTCCTTGATTTCAAATTGATCAGATGAAAAAGTAGTAGAAAACTTAACACAGTGATCAATCTTTTTATCCCCAGTGACACTGGTATAAGTGGGTCCAAAGTAAGGACTGGCTACAGTTAAACGTAGATTGTGTACTTCATCTAGATGCTGATTGACCTCGTTCACATTATACCCCCTTTCTGTTAACCTCCTAGTCAAGCTGTCTAATTCATTAGTGAACCCTATATCCATAGGGTTTAACCTGGAGGCCCAAATTGCCTGTCCTGTCATAATATTCCTGAATATGAAAGGTGGATGCATGCTTGTTCTCATAAGTAACGAATTACAGTAACAGGCCTTACGAAATACCCCTGTATTAATAATGTCATTAGGTAGCCTTTCAACAAACAAGTCCAAAAACTCAATTTTATGCTCAGAGAAATGCATGGTAAACTTGAGGAAAGTAGTTAAATTGTTCATCAAAATAAACATAGATTGTAATTTTGCTAATGTCCCTTTCCATAGAACAAAAAGGTCATCCACAAATCGCCGATAAAATACTACATGTTCCCTAAACAATGTTTTACCAAACAACACATGTTCCTCCCAATGGGCTAAAAATATGTGGGCGTAGCTGTTCGCACAGGGTGTGCCCATAGCCACGCCATCACACTGCCTGTGAATAACATCTCTGGACATAAATAAATTATTTTCAAGAACTAATTCTAAAAAGTGTGTTATCAAGTCAATCTTAACATCTAAGTAGCCACTATGTTCCTTTAAATATTCTGAAACATGGGAGGGGAACATGTGTTGTTTAGTAAAACATTGTTTAGGGAACATGTAGTATTTTATCGGCGATTTGTGGATGACTTTTTTGTTCTATGGAAAGGGACATTAGCACAATTACAATCTATGTTTATTTTGATGAACAATTTAACTACTTTCCTCAAGTTTACCATGCATTTCTGTGAGCATAAAATTGAGTTTTTGGACTTGTTTGTTGAAAGGTTACCTAATGACATTATTAATACAGGGGTATTTCGTAAGGCCTGTTACTGTAATTCGTTACTTATGAGAACAAGCATGCATCCACCTTTCATATTTAGGAATATTATGAGAGGACAGGCAATTAGGGCCTCCAGGTTAAACCCTATGGATATAGGGTTCACTAATGAATTAGACAGCTTGACTAGGAGGTTAACAGAAAAGGGGGTATAATGTGAACGAGGTCAGTCAGCATCTAGATGAAGTACACAATCTACGTTTAACTGTAGCCAGTCCTTACTTTGGACCCACTTATCCCAGTGTCACTGGGGGATAAAAAGATTGATCATTGTGTTAAGTTTTCTACTACTTTTTCGTCTGATCAATTTGAAATCAAGGCGATATTTAGTAAGTTCTGGGGAGTCCTGCAGGTCGATGATGACCTTAGGCAGATAGTAGGTGAAGCTCCACATTTCCTTTTCAGGAATAAGAACAATTTGAAAAGGATGTTGTGTTACCCCAGACCGTATAGACATCTTATGAAGGTAGGATGTACTAGACTTTGTGGTCATTGCAATTTTGCTCTTTTATAGACAGTCATGTGGAGTTTTTTCATCCTGATTTGCGACGAGTTTTTTACACTAAAGTGGAGGCGAATTGTATGACTGTACATGTTATTTACTTAGCAGTGTGTCAGTTGTGTTCCTCTTTCTATGTGGGTAAGACCAACCGCCCACTCAGAGATAGGATGAGAGAGCATAACTATCACATTAGGAAAGGCACGCTGCATAATGCTTTAGCTAAACATATGGTCATGCATGGCCATGACCATAAGTTTCTGTTCAGAGTGTTAGAAGTCATCACCCCAACTCAGAGGGGTGGTGATATTAGGACATATACTGAAGGAAAAGAGAGTGATTGGATAACACTATTGAGGGCTGATAGGGGATTAGGTTTAAATGAAAGGGCATCTATAAAACCTAGGCTGAGGCAGCGCCGGCATGTGAAGTGACTATATGTAATTAATCATTAATATGAGTATGCCTATGTTATGTCCTTATGCCTTAGATTTTTTTATGTTTTTTAATATATGGAATTTTTTCATGTACTATTTCATATATTTTATGATATGTTTTAAGTTATTTTATTGAATGTTTTAAGCTATTTTATGCATTTATACTTCTGCAGTGAGCTATCTCCAGTTCTTCGCAGTATGTTATGCCTTTAAATAGAATTCTGTTTTGGATCAACTTTTTGATAGGTTAATTGTTTAATTGTATTTGTGTGCTTTCAATATATAATAAGTCTGCATTAGGTGTTTGTTTCATGGATCTGAAGAAGCTGATACAGTGAAAGCGCTTATCTGTTTGTTTCTGTCTGCAATAAATTACTTGGATTTTACATCTGGGACTATTATCTTTTGTTATTCTCTCACTTTCACTCCTGCTCAGTATAAGTTCTTCATCTATATTTCTATTTTATATTTTTCTGAGCAGGGGCATTTACCTGTGAAGCAGCAGTTTATTTGATAACTTATATACTTAGGTTCATAGGAAGTTACTGTTTTTGTATATTGGTAGGCTAGAATGGCATTATTGCCCATGCTTGAAGTATTTGTACACAGTATGTACATACTTAAAGAAAGAGAGGTAGCGCTGTTGGGAAGCATAAAACATTTATTTGTTTTTTTCTATTGTTTTATCCTTTTGAAGACTGAGAGGGAGCTAGAACCTCTCTTGACAGGTAGCAGGCATAATGCAGTGAAACAGTTCTGAAAAGGATACACTTGGACTCTGGGTATTTCAGAGGATTGCCAGTCAGCATGTCTTTGAGATATTGGAGAGAAACAGGAAAACTCAGTGACCTCAGGCTGATATAAGAAAAATATGCTGACTGCGCACATATGGTACCCTATCTGGGGACTGAACCTGAGAGAGAAGTACTGTGAGGGAGCAGTATTGAATGCTACGACAGTTTCTCTCCAGCCATAGTGACAAAGTGAAAAGAATTCTAGAGTACTACGAAGATTCTGACAGCCTGACATGTAGGCAGTAGAAGACGGGCAAAAAATGGTGTAATGCCAGATTAAAGTACATGCTCAGTTGTTAAGGACTGGTATCATGGGTGGCACCTAGAAGAAGACTATATCCCTTCTGTCAGAAAGAACTGTGATTTTGAGGGTACAATGGTGGGATCCTGGAAAGCATTGCTAAAGACAATGGTAAAGTATAAATCAGTTGGGTGGGGGGGGGGGTGAGATGCTGTCTGTGGCAAAGGAACAGCTGTATGAGGAAGGTATAACACTTGGTCAAATGTTTTAAGGTTGGCATTGTCTTTATATATGTCTGCATTTGTTTGCTGTGATCATTATTGGAGCCGAAAAGTTTGATTACTGAACAGTTTGAACATTTGCAGTGTTTTTGTTCCATGTAGAAGTGCTTAAAAGTCATAAATACCTAGTGGTAGTGTATAAACTAACCATAAACTAATATCTCTGTAGAAGGTAGTTTTTGTGGTTTGTAATTTCTTCTTTTTGGATAGATTGGGAAACTGTCTAAAAATAAAAAGAAAAAACTGAAGAGAAAACAAAAGCGTCAGGCCACTCTGTTGGAAGAAAGACTGAAAGATATCCAGAAACTAGAAGAACTAGGGGTGTGTCACGAAAGCCCTGCTGAACAAACACTGCTTGACATACCTCCACATGAATCATCAAGGGATTCTGAAATTAAACATTCAGATGAAGAGGATGGCTGCAAGGGAGGAGCATGTAAGTATTTATCTGTTAACTAGTTAACAAAAAGAAGCTAACAGAGTTTCTGGCATGCAGTGTCACACACATTTTATTGCAACCCATTTGTTATTTTGTTGAAGTGATTTTCATACCATGACCTGTACAATGCTGGGGAAATAGGAAAAGGGCATTTTTGAGTATTCCAGGAGAAGACATGCCCTTTCCAACTGCTCCACAGTTTGAAACAGGAAGTGGAAGAATACACAAAGTTTTTGCGACTGTTTCAAATATCTGTATAACTGACTCACCTGATTGAATTTTATTTTCTTTTATTTCTGTAAGTGTACATCCATATGTTTTATTTAGTAATTTGCACTAGTTGTATTCATACTTGATGTTATTTGAATGATATTTTGAACACCATATACCATCATCTCTGCCTATATTTCGCATAATCCCTTTAACCTTCCTAAGAAACAATTGATTCTAATTTAAGGTGCACACTGCAGTGGGCAACATTTAGAACTCCTTCAAGACCACCTACGTAGCCCAATTTTTAGTTTCCTTTGTCTCCACGTATGTGGATGAGAACGTATCTTGCTGGGTGTATACCATGTATTTCTACTATGTCTGTGTGGGCATACCATTCTTCCATTCCCTGTTCTTTCCTACTTCTCATGTGGTTTGGAATCTGTATCCTAGCATCTGTTTGATGGAAGGTGTGACTGAGGTGATGCAGTCATTACATATGGGTAATCTGCTGGCAGGTTGCCTGCAGTCGGCCTGAATAACAAAGCCTTGGGTCCTGCATCGGTTGCTGTCTCCTCTTCCATGACGTCAGGGGTATAAAACATGCAGCCGACGCCATTTTAATCAGTCTTTCTTGTCTCGCGGTCCCCGAAGCAGAAGCAGTTCGCAAGTGCCGGTCGGCCAACTCCTGAAATTTTCGTTTTTGAGTTTCAGAGCCAAAGTCTTCAAACTAAAGCTAAGTACCCCGTTGGGGAAACTTTTTCTTGCTCCTTACCGATGTCAGTAAAAGTTAATAATTGCATTACTTGTGGGAAGCAAATATCTCATAAGGATTTTCATTTGTACTGTATTCCTTGCCTAGGCCCTGATCACAACGTGCCTTGCTGTCGGTTTTGTGCTAAATTTAACCATTGCACTATTAAGCGTCTGTATATTTTTTCTTCTAAATATTTTGGTTTGAGATTTAACTACCCTGAAATGTCGTCTGTTGGCAATCCGACTACCGGAGTTAACAAAAAAACGCAAGGAAAAAGAGACAGACCGTCGAGGTCCAAAACCAACGACGAAGCTTCTCCTAAGCCAGTTGTCGGTACTCAGTGAGGCGCTTTCGCAGCCCCTGATACCCGACACTTTTGAGTCGCAGGCCTCTACCGAGACCCATTCGGAGTCCGGTATGCCGCGAGATTCTGCAAGTATTGAACCCGTGGATGTCTCTCCCTTGGATGGGTCCGGAGCCGCTGAGCAGGCATCGGCTTCTGAGGGTGTTTTCAGGCCTCAACATTTGTATATTAAACCAACGCCATCATCTAAAACAAGGCCAAAACAAACTTCTATGTCTAAAAAACTGACGCATGAGCCACGTGCTCAGGCCCCTATGCCTAAAGACAAAGGATCAAAATGGCTGAGGATTTAATTACCTTGAACAGGGGTTCCCACCCCCCACCCCCACCCCCCGCTAAGAGGCCTAGGCAAGGTACTGATTATGAATCTTCAGATCAGGTTTCCATTTCTTCTGATTCCTCTTCTGATCAGGAATTTTCTATTCCACCTTATGAGGACTCTGATGCAGAGGAATCTATCCCTTCTGCTTCTCCTCCTGAGGATTACTCTTTTGGAGAGATTTGCATACTTTAAGGCAACATTTTCACTGGAAGAGTCAGGACTTCTCAGAATAAAAAAAAAAGAGACTTAGGGATTTTCTTCTTCATCCTCGGCATAGGCCTTTGGCAATACCTCCTGTATTAGACATTGCTGTGTTCTCGGAATCAAGATTGGCTCCTGATTCCCTGCATCTGGCTCCTAGTAAGCCAGACAGATATTACAGGGTTCCTGACTCCCACAAATTTCTTTTCAAAAATCCTGCTGCTGATCCTGAGACTATTTCTCAGGGTCCCAAGGGTGTTAAGACCTCTACAGCCAAAAATCCTACCCCTTCTGATAGAGATTCCAGAGCGCTGGATAGATGGGGAAAGAAGGTTTATGCATCTGTAACCTTGGCAATCAGGGCTTTAAACTGCCAGTTTCATATGCTTAAATATCAACAGCATGTTATGGGCTTACTGAAACAGAAAATTATGTTGATTTCTGATTGTGTGGAATATAGAGTTACAGGATTTATTGCATTCAGCAGAACAGGTTGGAAAGCATACTTTGCAATGTGGTTTTGATTCCTTGGAGGCCTCTTGCAGAGCCGCCGTAACTGGATCTGTGATAAGAAGGCATGCCTGGCACAAGGAACAAAATCTGCCTGATCATGTTAAAGCTAAATTGTTGGATGCCCCTTTACAGCATGACAGTCTGTTTGGTAATAAGGCAGAAGAGGTTTTAAAGAAAATGGAAGACAAAGCTAAATCTATGCAAACTGTAAAAGATTTCTTGCAAGTGCAGCCACCCAGGTTCAGTAGGCACTGGTCTACTAAGAATTGGTCCTTTCTTGTGTCCAAGAGAGCCACTCAGGGCAAACCCGGATGCTCCAAAGGCTCCAGATATCAATCACGGGAATCTTACAGGTCAAAGCAATGGGGTGCCTCCATCTCCAAATCTGGAGGTAACAAAGCACAACCTTACAGTAAGCAGTCTCAATGACTTTCCTTTGCCATCTCCAAGCAGTTATCTTTTGGCAGCCCCCTTGGGGGGAAAACTAGCACTTCATGTCCAAAATTGGCATTTAATTACCCAGGACAAGTGGGTATTAAACATAGTATCCCAGGGGTACAGATTTAATTTCTCCACGTTGCCAATTCCAACCGGATGGCCAGATCTGCCACCAAACCAGTGGGCAGAGGCCCAGAAACAAGTCATGTCCCTCATGGATATGGGGGTATTCAACCAGTACCAGAAAAGGAAAAAGGACAAGGATTTTATTCAAGGCTTTTCCTCATACCCAGAAAGGATAAATCATGGCTTCCAATTCTGGACTTATCAGTTCTAAACACGTTCCTGGACATTCCAAAATTCAAAATGCTGACTTTGCAACAGCTACTGCCTACGCTAGGCAAGAATGCCTGGTTGGTAACTCTAGACTTAAAAGAGGTATACCTGCATATCCCAATAAGGGAATCTTGCAGAAGATACCTCCGCTTCAAAGCAGGCTTTTTGCATTACCAATTCTCTGCATTGCCCTTTGGCTTATCTACTGTGACCAGGGTCTTTACAAAGTGCCTGGCACCAGTAATTGCATTTTGCAGACAAAGAAACATTCAAATTTACCCTTATCTGGACGATTGTCTCATTCAGGCAGAGGACAAGGACACTCTTCTTCAACATCTGGCTTTTGTAAAATGGCTTCTAGCATGCCTGGGGTACACCATAAATGAAAAGAAATCACAACTGTTATTCTCTCAAATAATCACATTCCTGGGTGCAAGCTTGAATACAACTGCCCAGATGGCTTACCTCACGCCAGACAAACAAATTCAATTGGCAACATACTTCAAACAAATGGCAACAAAAACCTAGCTGTCTGCAAGACAAATTCTGCAGGCTTTGGGGTTCATGGCATCCTGCAGTCTACTAATTCCATATGTGAGACTGCATATGAGGAAACTTCAGTGGTATCTAAAATGTTATGGAGTCAACATTGTCACAGCCCGGAAACAATGAATGTGAGAGTGTTCAATCTCGCCTTTGTTCTTACACATGGGTTGATCCTCTGCGCTCTGCATCGAGAAGAAGCTCGAGGACATCTAATACCCACAATCCCCCTCTGCCTTTACCTCAGATCTAGTTTGCCGCTGCTGCATACGCATCGCTGGAGGCTAGCTCGAGGCTTTTTACAGATAAGATTTTATCTATTTTGGTTAAATTTTCAAAAACTTCTTTAAGATCTAGTCATTGCAAGTTAGTGTACGGTGTGTGAGTAGAGCAGAATTTACCATTAGATTAGTTTAACTTAGTTTAACTAACTGGTATAGAGTTTTTACTTGGATCACTTTCTGACTAAAATTTTTTGTAGTCTTGCTTTTCTTAAGCAAGTGACAATCGGACTTACAAAATACCAGATTTGACATTTGTAACCTGGATTGACTATTACTGGACTCTTTTCATTATGTCTGAGAAAATAAAATCTGGCTTCAAACGTTGTCAGTGTGGCCAAAGATGACAACCACAGTTCCTGTGTCTACTGTCTTGGCCCTCTCCACTTACAAGAGGACTGTTCTATTGATGGATAGAGGATTGTTGAAACCCTCTTTCCAGGAGGCTCTGGATGCTTCAGACCAGGCATCCAAGTCGAGAAGGGTTCGAACGCCGGAGCCCAAGTCATCGGTTCCGAGCTCTTGTATAGTTAGATCACCGGTTCCACAGACGTTCAACTGTTGGCAGTTTCGAGCCTCGAGTCTTGGAACTCCACCGACTCTGCTGAGGTCGGCTCCATCTTCGATCCCTCTTCCAGGCCCCTTTCCGACACCGATGTGGTGCAGGTGTGGGTGCGAAACTGATGGAGCATACGGCCCTATCCAAGCTTATCTCGGTCTCCTCTCAGTTGATGTCGAGACTTGAAGGCCTGCCACTATCTCCATCTGTTCCTCCTCGAGACCTGTCCAGTCTTGCCCGGAAGAAGCTGAACTGATGATTGTGGAGCCCGGGGTGCCAGAACCATCTTTCACCTCGACTCCATCCGATCGGTACATTCTTCCCATTTCATGAGGAAGGTGTTGTCTACCCAGACAACCACATCAGCAGGTACAGCTTCTCCTCCCCACAAAGGACCGTTATCCTCAGTGTCTCAGCCAGATGCTCCAAAAGACTGTGTAAGAGGAGACACTTGGATTCTCCACAAGAATCCTTGACATCTGATACTGACTTAGATGAGTCAGAAGGGTCCTAAGTCACCTTCAGAGGATGTCTCTTTTCTGACATCTTGGAGATCCTAAAACAGAGTTCTGAGGATGAGTCAGTTTTGCTGAAGGCATTTGGTGCCCGCCCTCCTCCTGGGTCACTCCGCCCTTTGATGAGTTAATGGAATTAATTGCGTGGAACCAGTCCCTAGGAAGCCAAATAAGTACATTACGGCACCACAGGACAAGGCTTACCTCACCAAAGGAGTTCCAGTAGACGCCATGGCGGTGGCAGCGGCCACGAAAAAGGAGATGTCGAGTCTTCCTCATCTGTCCATCCGCCTAACAAAGATTCTAGGACCATGGACAGATATGAAGCGCATTTTCAGTTCAGCGGCTTTGAACTATTTGACTCATTTACAGAGGGATCTAGTCAAAGAGTTGGGAGATACCCTCCAGGGTACTACAGATGCCGCTGTTTCAGAGAGTTACAGCGCATCTCAACACTCCATGAGGCTGATATCCTATGCAGCCAGCGGCTTCAGCGATTGCTCTTCGTAGGCAATCCTGGATGCGCTTATGTTCTTGGAAGCCTTCAAGTCTTCCTTTACTAGCCCATTTGACGGAGCCACACTTTTGGCCCTAAAGTAAAGGAGACCCTTACCGGTGTGAACAGGAGGGAAAGACTCTGTCTGCTGTCGGAGTCCGTTTTCCACCCTTCCAGACCGTACCCCAAAGGGCAACGTGGTGGGAAAATGTGGTTTCGAAAACCCCAAGGATCTTTCCCAAACACACAGGGTGATGCCTCTAGAGGCAGAGGGGGCAGAGGTGGAAGACGCCCTGGCGGCAGAGGTCCATAAAACCAAGGTGACAGGGATAACCCCTGGCAAACCTTTCAGCACTCCTGAGAGGAGGCCCGACTGTCCTGCTCTGGAGGCAGTCGGGGTAGCTTTATACCCTCAGGCCTGGCAAAACCTCTTCAGACAATTGGGTAAAAGCATTGTTACCAGAGGTTACAAAATCCCATTTCTATCCACACCCATTCCAAAGAAAACTCCCAGATGTACCACCCCATCTGCAAGACCCAGCAGCTACAGAAATTTCAAAGCTGCTAAGAAAAAGAGTCATCCAACCAGTCCCAGCAGACCAAATAGGATTCGGAACTTACTCAAGGTTCTTTTAGTTCCAAAGAAAACAGGGGACTGGAGGCCGATTCTGGACCTAAGCCATCTCAACACCTTTGTCAAGAAGGAAAAGTTCCGAATGGTCATGCTTCAATCGATCCTTCCATTCTTACGGAAGGACGACTGGATGTCTCGATAGATCTGAAGGACGATACTACCACATCAAAATGGCCAGCCAGGGATCATTTGCTTCCGGCTGGGAGCCAGTCACTATCAGTGTCGAGCCCTGCCCTTTGGTCTGACTACAGCCCCCAGGGTCTTCACCAAATGCATGGCAGTGGTAGCGTCTCATCTGAGGCGCCTAGGATTCCAGGTGTTTCCGTATCTGGATGACTGGCTCCTGTCTGCCACCACCAGCAACTGATACAAGCCAGGGATTACACCCTACAACTTTGTACACACCTTGGCATTTCAGTAAATTTGAAAAATTTGCTACAGCCATCACATATCTTATTCATAGGAGCGGAATTAGATGCTGGCCATTTAGTTCTAAAACTTCCTACAGAAAGAATAGTAGCACTTCAATTCAACATTTCCCTTCTACTGTCGTCCAGAAAGTCCCCGCAAAATTGTTCTGAAAGTTTTGGGTCTCGTGGCAGCTTCTCTCATTGCGATACCATTGGGAAGACTGCACATGCGCGTGCTACAATGGCTTCTGTTTGCACAATGGTCATTCCAACAACTTCCACTGACTCACGAAATATTGATAACGAAAACATGCAAATCACACCTAATGTGGTGGTTACAGACTTGCAACCTATCCAGCGGAAGACCATTTGTGCTACCCGCAGCGATAACCACGGACGCTTCCCTGATAGGGTGGGGGCATCTTTCAGGGACAGACAGTCCAATGGACCAATCTGGAGTACAATCTGCACATCAATGTTCTGGAGTTGAGGGCAGTGTTTTGGCGTTGCAACACTTTGCTCCCCTTCTTCCTCCAGGGACCATTGCAGTTCAGACAGACAACATGTCCGTAGTCTGGTACATAAACAAGCAAGGGGAACCAGGTCTTACCAACTATGCAGAGAGGCCATGAGAATTTGGCAATGGGCAGAGTCCACTCGCTTTCTGATCGCACATCCCGGGTCATCCAACGTCATAGCCGACAGGCTGAGTAGGCAATACTATTGCCTCACGAGTGGTCCTCAAACAGTCAGTTGCGAAGGATTTTTAGCAAATGGGGCCAGCCTACCTGCGATCTGTTGCGTTCCAATGAACGCCAAATGCAGGAGCTACTTTGCCCTATTAAGTCCCCAGGACGTGCTGGTGCCACGATGGCCCCGGGTCTCCTATATGCTTTTCCTCCATTTCCCTGATTGCAAAGTTTCTACAGAAAGCCAACAACCTTCAGAGGACTATTATTCTCATTGCCCCGTTCTGGCCTCGTCAAATTTGGTTCCCTTTCTATTGCATCACCGGGGACCTTGGATGCTGGACCCAGAGCCAGATCTACTGACTCACTCGTCAGGAGTTCCTCACCCATCTCTAGAATCTCTCCATCTAGCAGCTTGGCTGCTCTCGCCCTTTCTAGCCAGGTCGGTTCCACTTACATCGGCGGTTCAAGATATTTTAGTAGCTTCTCATAAAGTTTCCACTACTAAGACTTACACCAGTAAGTGTAAACAATCAAACAACAAGGCCGGAGACTCTCTTTTCTCTAACACTGTTGGAAAACATTGGAACCTGCTTCCATCTGAACTCTCAACTATTCCCTCTAAATCTCTCTTTAAAAAGAAACTCAAGCTTTACCTCAAAACACAATGGCTGTGCCCCTGTACCAACCCTGACTAACATTATTTTTATGCTCATCTGACCTACTCACCCCAATATTTAATTCACTTTCTTTTCAGTTATTTCCATTTCCTCTCTATGAAATGTCTAAGAGATACTTCCTGCTATCTTGTTCTACTATGACTTCTTTACTCCCTTACTTTTTATACCACTTAATTATTATTTTTTATATTAGAATCTTAGTTCTTACAGTTTTTGAACTTAGCATCAGTATAATTTCTAAGTGGAGCTTATCTCCATTACTTCTTTCTTTTTTATACCACTTGTTTATTACTTTTTATATTAGATTTTATTTCTTAACTGTTTTTATACTTAGCATCAGTAAAGTTTATAAGTGGAGCTTATCTCCCCGGGCCTCTACTGAAAATGGACATGTATCCAGCTAGACCAGCCCGGTCAACAAATGTAAAATAAAAAAAATAAAATAAATAAAAGTGGAAACGCTTTGTCTTTTGGGCGGAGTCACATCATTTGGACCCTGTTAGAGCTCCGTTAAACAAGGTTTTAGAGTTCTTGACTGAACTATTTCATGAAGGAGCTTCCCCGGCTACTTTAAGAGTACAGTTAGCTGCCATTTCTAACTTTCATGTAGAGGAATGTGGTGCACCTATTATGGCTCACAGACTGTCTAAAGCCTTTTTAAAAGGTTCTTTTCATATCAGACCACCAGTCAGAAGTCCGACATCACCGTGGAATTTAAACCTGTTGCTCTTTAAATTGATGTTGCCACCCTTTGAACCAGCCTCAAGTTGCACATTGAAATTTTTGTCATGGAAAACTTTATTTCTAGTGGCCATTACATCTGCTAGGCAGTGTCTGAGCTTCAGGCCCTTTCTGTCAAGCATCCTTATTTAATATTTCATTCTGACAGAGTATCCCTACGCACTAATCCATCCTTTCTTCCCAAAGTTTGTTCTTCTAGTAATATTAATCAGTCCATTGAACTACCCACCTTCTTTAAGAACCACTCTAATAAATTGGAATATATGTTGCACAAACTGGACGTCCATAGACAACTCAGATTTTATTTGGATAGAACAAAAGATCACAGGAAATCTGATCAACTATTTGTAGCCTTTGCTGACAGCAGAAAGGGTCTTGCAGTTCTGAAACAAACTCTTTCTAAATGGCTAACTGACTGTATCACATATGTTTATGAAGCCTCTGATCAAACACTATCAACAAAACCCAAAGGACATTCAACCAGATCAGTTTCTACATCTTTGGCTCATGCAGCTCCACCACTAGACACTATTTGTGCGGCTGCTACTTGGGCTAAACCACATACATTTATATCTCATTACAAAGTGGACAGGGTTTCTAGGATAGGGCAACCTTTGGTTCCACTGTGCTCAAGAACGTTCTCCCTTGAGTTCCTCAGGGTTATGGAGCTAGGACGCTACCCATGTGTAAGAACAAAGCGAGATTGAACACTCTCACATAAAGAAGTTATGTCCTTACCATAACGTTCCATGTGGAGTGTTCATCTTATGTTATTACCCCACCCTTCCCACCCTTAGGAAGAGCTCGATTTGGTGCCTGGTCTGGAGTATTCTCCTTCTGCTGTTGCAGTATTGGTGTTACTGTCATACCTTTGGTATGTTTGTATATATGTACTTTATGTATATAGTTTGGATGTGTGCGTGCTTTATGTCTGGTTTGCTTGCAAACTAGATCTGAGGTAAAGGCAGAGGGGGATTGTGGGTATTAGATGTCCTCGAGCTTCTTCTCGATGCAGAGCTTGCAGTCGGCCGGCACGGAGCCGAGGATCGGCTCCGAACCCATGTGTAATAACCAAGGCGAGATGAACACTCCACATGGAACGTTATGGTAAGGACATAACTTCTTTTTCCTCTCATTCCCGGCCTGCAACAGGAGTTTCTTTGGTGGGCAGAGACATGTCACCAAAACAAGGGACTGTCATTTATTCTACCCCCTGCCACCCAAACCCTAACTACAGATGCATCAGACTATGCTTGGGGGGCCCATCTGGCAGGGAGATGTATTCAGGGCAAATGGATACCAAACCAAATGCATCTACATATCAACCAGAAAGAAATGCTAGCTGTTCAGAATGCTCAGCCTTCAAGGACTTCCTTCATCCAGGACAACTACTGATAAAGACGGACAACACCACAATTATGTGGTACATAAACAAGCAGGGGGGGTACCCACTCCTACCCTCTTTGCAGACTAGCCATGGCCTTGTGGAACACAGCCTTGACTTACCAAATACATCTTCAAGCTCAATTCCTGCCAGGAAAGCAAAATACTCTGGCAGACAACCTAAGCAGAAATCTTATGGACCCGCACGAATGGAAACTGGATCCACAAATCTTCAGCATGTTAACACAAAAATGGGGGAGCCCAGACATAGATCTATTTGCCTCTCCCCAAAACTATGAGTTGGACAAATTCTGCACAAGAACTCATCACAAAAAAGCATGGAAAGTGGATGCTCTATCCTTCAGCTCGAAAAACCTATCAGTCTATGCCTTCCCCCCTTTGCCTCTACTTTCCAAGGTCTTACTAAAAGTCAGACAGGAAAAAACAAAAATTATTCTAATTGCTCCAGACTGGCCTCGCCAACACTGGTACCCACTTCTAAGGAATATGTCACACCTTCCTCCGTGGTACTTGCCTCAAACAACTCACCTATTGTCTCAGCAGAACTATCAAATTCTGCACACTCCGCTCCAAACTGTGAATCTTGCAGCATGGATAATCAACTAATTTCACCAACCACTTCGCCAGAAGGCCTAGTACTAGAAAATCTTATGCTGATAAATGGAAGAGATTCTGTGCTTGGAACCAAGCACAAGGAATAGACACAGCAAAGCCCAATATTCCCTCCTTTTGCAATACTTAACTGAGATGCTTCACAAGGGCCTATCGTTTTCTTCAATAAAAATCCATGCCTCTGCCATCTCGGCTTATTACAACACAGAGCCTCCCCTCTTTTCTCATCCCCTGCTAAAACAGTACCTCAGAGGAGCCAAAAATTTAAGGCCTGCCAGGAGAGTGCCATCTCCTGCGTGGGACCTCAATTTTGTGCTGGAAAAACTCACCCTACCTCCTTTTGACCCAGCAGCTACTGCGGATATAACATTTCTTTCTTGGAAGACAGCTTTTCTTTTGGCAGTCACTTCAGCTAGAAGGGTTTCAGAACTACAGACTCTCATGGCAGTGGAGCCTTTCATTATTTTCTACCCAGACAGGGTGGCCCTCAGGACCAATCCTTCTTTTATGCCTAAGGTGGTATCCAGTGTGGCTCTTAACCAGACCATTCACCTGCCAACTTTCTTCCCAAATCCGCAGAACTGGGGGGAGCAGATTCTGCATTCATTGGATGTACACAGACAACTAAGATTCTACTTAAACAGGACAAAATCTCTAAGAAAATCTCAGCAACTACTGGTGACATTTGCTGCATGATCAGAGGGGAAGGCTATATCAAAGCAGACTATTTCTAAATGGATAAGCCATTGCATTCATTTCTGCTACTTGCACCGTGGTAAACCTGTGCCCAAGGGGATCAGATCCCATTCCACCAGGGCTGCGTCTACTTCAGCAGCTTTTCTCAGAGGGGTCCCTACCAGAGACATTCTAGAAGCTGGTACCTGGAGCTCAGACCATACGTTCACAAAGCATTACCATTTACCTCTCTTTTCTAAATCCAGGGCAGGCTTTTCCACTGCATTCCTGCAGGGCCTTATAGCTGCCCCTAATGCTGTTTAGTTCCATCCTTCCATCCATAGCTTTGGGATTCTACCCAAATGTAATGACTGCAACAGTGAAACATGAAGAACATAGTACAGTTGTGTACACTTACCATAAATGTAGATGTTCGAGTGTATTCACTGTTGCAGTCTGGATTACCCACCCGCCAACCCCCTTTCTATACCTTTTCTTTCCTTCACTATATTCAAAAGCCTTTGTGGTATATTTGCTTTTAGTTGAAGGTCAATTTTATGTTTTCTACAGTGCATTTACATATTTATAGTTATATACATATATATTTTTGCTCCCCATTTGGGGGGCACCTGACATCTGGGGCAAGAAAAACTGATTAAAATGGCATCGGCTGCATGTTTTAAACCCCTGATGACCTGACGTCATGGAAGAGGAGACAGCAACCGACGCAGGACCCAAGACTTTGTTATTCAGGCCGACTGAGGGCAACCTGCCAGCAGATTACCCAAATGTAATGACTGCAACAGTGAATACACTCGAACATCTACATTTATGTTAAGTGTACACAACTGTACTATGTCACCACTCTGATAAGGAAGAGTGACCAATGCCATCAATGTGACATATAGCTGACAGAGGAAGCCACCTACTGTGGTGTCAAGATGGCTGTTATCACTAGGATTTGAATCCCACTACTGCCACCCAAGGGTGAAATAATAGCAAAGAAGTGCATACAAATTTATTTCAATATTCAATTCACGAAATGTAATATTTCCGTAAGAGCATAAAGGGAGTATGCATTGCCGTCCTGGATATGGGTTTTTAACGTCCACATCCAAAGTAGACTTCACGGAGGACACTTAGAGCTGAGTTTTTGGCCAAGCATCCCCATACCCTTTCCTCACTGCTGTCTGTGAACCAGTGTCTTCCAGAGTGCCCCTTTATCCATTATAATTGCCCTTCACACACAATATTTTCACTCACACACACAATTCCCAGGGAAGGTTGTTAGAATTATCCAATTCCCCACTTCTTTCTTCTTAGTATAATAGCACTGCCACTACTCTGGATTATAGCTGGGGTCACCAAGTTGCCTGGCTGCCCTTAATTAAGCCAAATGTAAACAATATTTTTTCACTGCTAGGCCTAAACTTGATGGGAGATACATGCCATACAGCTTATTAACCAGTAGTATGAGTAATGCTTCCTCTCATCTCTAGTAAATAGCAGTGCATATGTATAAAAGTTAAATAATGGATGCCAACCACAGGAGCTTAAAAGTTTGCTGAAGTAAAAAAAAGTAGTGCAAATACAGAAGAAACTGTATGTAGGATAGCACACACTAAGAAAATAAAAGGCAGTAAAAATAGAGAGCTTGCATTAAAAAAAAACAAGCTCCAGATGCCAAAGTTCTTTTGGTATGTCTTCCTACAAAAGACATGATGGCAAAATGTTTTAATGGTTTGGTGACTCAGTTGTTAGGTGTATAGATTCCCCATTGGCCAGGCTGGAAAAAGACAGGCACCTTTCCAGTGACAGAATCACAGACATTACAAAGACTCTCAGGACCCTTTCCTGGGACACATATGTATTCAACATTGTGTTGTTTGTCTTTTGGGCTTTTCCCGGTTAGGGGTCACCACAGCGGAACTCTGGTCTGCTAATGATTGGCAGTAGATTTTTTATGGTGCTGAGTTGCCAGCCCGACGCCCAACCTTCAGCGAAGGCACACCCATTCACGCATGTCTTTTGGAGGCCACTCAACCGCGGGGAGGATATGTAGACTCCACACAGAAGGCACTCCAGCCATGAATCGAACAGGAGAACCTCTTCCTGTGAGGCAACAATGCTACTACTGTACCATCGCGGCTTCATATGTATTCTACATAGTAGTATTCAGTATTGCAAGTAAATGACCTGGAGAACAGAACCCTGAAAGACATATGGAGAGACATGTTACAACTTTTTTTGTATATGTCAGATACAGATAAGACACTTGTACTGAGTTAAATCCTCCTTTCATCAGGAATACTGCCTAGGAATAAAAAGATTGTAATTAGATTTAACAGTTGGATTAATAGCTGGTTGTTATTCCAGGGGGTTCCACTGTATATATCAGCCAGGGACATGATGATTGATAGTCCTACTTCTTTTGCAAAGGATGACCTGCATATTTTGTTCAATGCTACCTGCATAATGGTTAAAGCCTTTTCTGCCCCCATACTGCCTTTTTAGGCAGAGTCTATCTACTGGAATGTCAACTGAGCTAATTCATCTAACCCTAAATTTAACTATGGTTAAGGTGGTTGTTCTCAGTGCCAGGAGTCTTAATAACAAATTGCCTGATCTTGAGGAGTATCTGCATCCGGAACATGTCAATGTATGTGAAGTTAGAGACTTGCTTTAAATGTAAAAAAGCCTATAGGGTTTGCATCTATTGCACCTTCATAATCAACCCCCTTTTTCCCCATTTTCTGCATGGGGTCGGGGTTTCATGTCAACTGTCACCATCTCTGTTTATTCAGTGCTACTCTCCTGCCTTCTGTCATACCTTTAGACCTGGTGGAAAGTGTGATGGTGTCTCCATATTTGTCACAGACCAAATTGTGTCTGCATTGATACCCAAAGACCCACATGAGCCGCTAGAAGTTCGGTTTTCCATGGAAAAGGTACGCTTCTAACTTACAGCATGCTACAGACCCCCATGATCGTGTTAGATTTCAGAAAGTTTTAGAGGGAATTCCTGTAAACAACTACTCCATAATCTTTGACTTCCATTACCCCATCATAGGTATAGGATATGCCCAGTGAGTTTTGGATTTGATAAACAAGAATTCCTTGAGACAAATAGTTACTGAACCAACTAAGGGTCAAAATATTCTTGATCTGGGTCTCACAAATATTGCAAATATTGCCTCTACCTATTCCTCTCCTCTAGTCTCGCCTTCATAAGTTAAGTCTGACCATAAACGCATGTCATTTAATCTCAGAACTACCACACCTTTTGTCTAACCAATGCGTAACCAAATTTAAGGCCTTCAAAAGGGCAAATCTTAAAAAATTATATGATGAACTCTAATTTTTCAACGATATCACTACTTTTGACCCTGACACAGCAGCCAGTTTTATGCCCACAAATACATATGTAGTATAAATATGGTAATATATATAATGCATATAAATATAGTATGTGTGTGGCAGGGCTATCCATTTGGTGGTGTGAACCCTGGCTGTAGATGATTGTCACTTTAAGGTGACATCCATTATAATCCCAAGTGTAAAAAAATGGAGAAAAGGGGTTGTGGATGAATAAGCAAATATAGTATCAATGTATAGTCCCAAAAAAAGACAAATACAATGGGAAATTTAAAAACAACCCCCCCCCCAGGTGTCCCGCTGACAAATGTTATAAAAAAACTTCTTGAACTGTACTGTAAGGCTGGAAGTCTTCAGAGTAAGAATAGTATAAAAATATCACCAAGAACCTGAAAAGCACTATAAGGATCAGTGGAGCAACCCATGAACAGTGATAGGCAACATTCAGTATTGCTCTGAACTTATCCTTAATAGGGCCCTTCCGCTGCAGCTCTTCAGCATTTGGTTAAATAACTGGTTGCTTCGCAAAGGATGGTCTGTACTACTTGTTCAAAAGTTTTTGCATACTGGCTAAGGCCTTTGTTGCCCCATAGTGCCTTTTTAGGCAGAGTCCAGCTAATGGACATTCCAACATAACAAACATATCAAACTGGATCATATTAAGCTGACACTTCACAATCTCAACAACAGATTGCATGATCTTGAGCCTCTCCTGCATTTGGAATGCGTCCATGTTTGTGTAGTTACTGGAACTTGATTTAAATGTAAAAGAGGGCAATTCATCCATACCTATTTTTGTGCGTACCATGTCTTCAGACCAGTGGACAACTCTGGCGGCATATCCACATTTGTCAAGGACCATATCACCTCCAGGCAGATTTCTACAGACCTACTATCAGCTTATAGCCAGTTACAGAACATCCTCCCATGTCACCAGTGACCATGCAAGATTCCTAAAGGTATTCTGTTAGCTCCCTATAAACAGTCATTTCCATTGTACTGGGAGACTTAAATTCCCGTCAGTAAACTGGAACATCTCTACTTACAATGTACAATAGACCCAAATGTTCTAACCTTCAATAAACTGGGGCACTTAAACTTCCAGTATAGGGTATGCTCAGAAGTTCTTAAACTGATAAACAGCAGCTTGGTGGTACAGATGGTTAAAACAGCCCACTAGGGAAGGTAATATTCTTGATTTGATCTTTATAAATGTAGCCACTTCAGCATTAATATATTTTTATCTCATGCTGTAGTTAAGTTGGACCATAACATTATGTTCACCTTCAAAATCAATAAAGCCGTTGCAGCAACCATCTCATTTCAGACATACTAACCTCTTCCATTTCTGTGATGATATTTCAAAATTCACTTACAGCATCAGCCCTGACTTTGGCAGAACAGGTACTTTCATGTAGGAGTTCTACACCCACTTGATAAATACATAGAGTTGGCAGTCCCAGCCTGAACAAAATGTAATGGGAAATTCAAAGACAAACTATCCTGATGGTCCAGCATAAATAAACTTTAAGAGAAAAAAAAACTGTGTAAATTATACAGCAAGTCCAGTAAAATGAAAATGTTACTAAGAATATGAAAAATACTATTTAGTCTTCTAAAACAACCTGTGAGCTTAGTTTAGTATCTGAAGCTAAGGACAGTTATAAATCTTTCTGTAACTATATTAGGAAACTAAGGGATAACACTCGACATTGCTCAGAATGTATTCAAACTGGTAAGGCCTAGTCAGACCCAGTAGATATTGCCAATATACTAGCAAGCAAATTCAGTGCTAACTTTACCCATGAGACTTCTATCCAAAGCCCGCAAAATCACAGAATATCTTACCCATTCATTATTACAAAGGAATTTGTATTGAAGGTGCTTTGTAAGACCAAAAATACTTCTCCCATGGGATCTGACGGTACAACTGAATGTTTAAAAAATAGTACTAAGCCATGCCCTCACAAAGCCACTCATAAAGTTGTTCAGCTTAAGTTTATTTACAGTTTTTTCCCCCTGACTTAAAGAAATCCCAATCCCTCAGCGACACATGCTCCAGGGATCTAAACCTTGTCATCACAATGAACAAAACATGCTGGAGGGATAGGTTCCTGACCCAGAGACTCCCCGACACTGGAATAGACTGCCCATGCATGTCAAGCAAGAGCGCCTCTTTGGCCCTCTTCAAAAGGAACCTTGATGATTGGATGGGAGATAGGAAATTCACTCTGTGGATCACATCAGTCACCCTGCTAGACAGGGCTCCAGGGAAGTAAATACTGTGGGAAGAAATAGCCAGGAAATTGTTATGGCTAGGCTTGTATAGGCCCTAGGGCTGGTAGCCTAGTACCAACCTATGAATATTATAGTTTGTAAGACTTGACTCTCAGCAGTTTGGATTTGTCAAGGGAAGATCCTGTGTAATGAATCTGCTTAACTTCTTCGAGAGTATTACACAAGCTGTCCACAGTGGTTATGTTGTTCACATGAGTTCTCGAGGCCTGGTCAAATTATTCAATACTATACCCCATGAAAGCATTGTAAGCAAGCTAAATTCTTTAAAAATAGATCCCTGTGTGGTAGGATGGATAGCAAAAAGACAAATCCACACACTCTTGCTCTGAGTCCATCAGAAAATGAGAAGTTAACCAGCGATATTTCCCAAGGCTCATTAATGAGAATTGTCATTTTCAGCATTTACCTTTCCAGTCTGCAGACTAGGAACTAAAGAGTTTGGGCTAATTAAGTTTGCAGATGACTGCAAATTGGGAGTTATTTTCCAGTGATGCACATACTCTTTAGGAATAGCTCACACTTGTAAATACAAGATGTGTTCCAAAAATGGACTCAAATGCAGAACAGTGTAGTATTGTCACCCCCCTCCTTGGCATATAGTAGAGATAGTACCTGCTGCAGAATGAAAATAGTCCGAGACCTTGGAACGTGAGTTGATAATTCACTCTGTTTTGATCACCATGTGACAGCAGTAGTGAGAAAATCCTGAGCACAGCTAATTGCTGAGGGAATATCATCCAGCTTTAAAGAGGTCATCTTTCCCTTGTATTCAGTATTGATTAACCCAGTTATTGAGTACAGTGCCTCCTTTGGGATGTACCTCTGTAGATGTATTGTATTACTAAAAAAAAAACAAAATGGTTTGTATCTATTAAGATACTTTGCTTAAAGACCCAGAGCTGCTAAGAGAGGCTGGAAGCACTGTCCCTGTATTGAGTATTATTTTTACTCTTGAGGGGAGATTTAGGTGTTGCCTTCCGAGCCATTAGAGACCCAGTTGTTCAGGATCTTTTGTATCCCTGCAAGTCTAATAGTTCCACAAATAGCAGAACGAGAGAACTACATCTTCACCAGCATATAGAAAAATACAGTGGCGAGAGAGAGTGAGTTCATCATGTAGCACCTCCCCACCTCTGAAATGGATTGCCCCTGCTGGTTGAGCAGTGTGACACATTGTCATCCTTTAAACAAAACCTGATGATTGGTTAGGTGCTCACAAATTTACCTTGAGATTGGCTAAACTTACTTTCCTGGAAAAAGGGAATAGGCCTTGAGGCAGTGGGTACTGTTAAGGAATAAATGCTCATAAGACTCGATTGCCTTGAAATTCCTATGAATTGTATGAAAGACTTCACATGCTCATAGACGTCTGACACATAGCTGACACCTGCAGACTGTACCTCCCTTTGTGCTGGGAGCTCATCACCCAGCATATAAATGCATTCGATAGGTACAGGGCATCCTTTATTGGAGATTTCTCTCTTTCTGAGTCCATCTGTGCAGGAGGAATCTAAGGCAGTAGAGGTTCTGGTCTCTGAGGTAGACAAGGATAATGATACTTTCCATTCTTCTGGCTTTAACCAAATGACTCCTGTTCTTGAAGAAGTGCCACCAAGCTGATAAGTCAGATTGGCTTGTAGTTTCTTTTCCTCTTCCACAGAGATTAGATCAGTATTTAGAAAGTGGAAAGATGATCCACAGTAATTACTTCTTGGAATTTGTTATCAAGGACACTATTCTAAAAGTCTGTAAGTAACCCCCCCCCCCCCCCGACGCCAAATAATGCACATTCATATATTCAGAGTAGTAGAGTGTGATTGATTCTGCACCAACATCCTAAGGGAAACTCCTTTGTGAGCTGCTTGACTTATGAACCCAGAGAAAACTGTCTAACTACCTTGCAGCCAAATAAGGTGTCTGAGGCTATGAACAAACTTGGCAAGAAGATGTTTGATAATGTAGTTTGGGCCATGTGGTTTAGTAGGAAGGTGTTTCAAGACATCAGCAAATATTTGCAGAAGAGGAAACAGCACCCTCCTTAGTAAGGTTCAGCAGTAATCTAAATGGATAGTGATTCCTCTGTTTGAGATCTTCCACCTGGAATGGGCCAGCTTAGATAGGTTGTACTTTAGCTTTAGCTCCAAGGAACAAATCTGCACATGCTAGGGCAAGAAAGATCATGAAATGGCATTGACCGATGCAGCTTTATACCACCAACATCAGGTCAGGGTAAGAGAGAGTCCACTGGACCTGAAAGGGGAAGGTTGAGCTGTGGAAGTTGGGCTGGCTGGCTGACTGACTGACTTCTGCAGGCAAGAATCACTAAGAGTCAGTACTGCAACTGTGAAAGTACTCCATGGTAAGTGCCTAACACAAATGTACTTTTCCCCAACATGTGCAGATGTCCAGTAGAATTAACACTTTTGTCGTTTCTGTAGTATTTCCACTTGGGAGAGTGTTAAGTAAATCTACATCCTTCCCCATTCTCTAGAACATCCATTAGCCCTATCATTCTGCAGTAAGGAGTAAAGAATTTACTAATTCTGACAAATCTGAAATGTACTGAACGTCTCTGCATATCATCATTACATTCCAATTTCTCACCAGTTATAAGAAGACCTTCTTATAATGCTGATGGATTCCCACATATGGTCCTATTTGCCTACTGCCCCAGTTGAAATATTAACACTTGACAGTATTAGAAATTCTGAGCCCTGTCTACTTTAACCAGTAGTAACAGTCTTCCTAGACTATCCACCTTTGTCCAATAAGTGCAACTGGGGCATGTGCCCTGTTAATAGCATAGTAACCTATTTTCTTGCCCTTGCAAACTTAGAAGGAAAGCTGTTGTTAAATCTCAACTTTGTTGCTATATCTATATTATTGTCTATATTAGATGCACGAACATTTAAAAGTTCGAATCACTAAAGAACGAATTTTAGTGATCGAACTTTTAAAAGTCCGAATATATATAAAAATTTAAAAAAATAAATAAAATAAAAGAAAAACTAAAGGACGTAAGCAGGGGGGCACCACCACATAGGGGCTGCGCCCACCACACCCCCGCTACTTAAACTTAACAACTCCAAGATCACGCTACAGTGTAGGAAATGGGAAATTCTACGTTTCTGCACTGTAGCACACAGAAGTGCGATCTCGGAATTGGTATATTAAAGTAGCGGAGTTGTGGGGGGTGCAGGGAGCCTTGCCCCCCCTGCTTAAACCCTGTACTTTTTCTTTTCTTTTTTTTTTTTTTTTTTTTTTTAAATATTGTTTTTGTATATATATTTGAACTTTTAAAAGTTTGATCACTAAAGTTCATTCTTCAGTGATTCAAACTTTTAAACGTTCGACTGTCTAATATAGACCCGTTGCTTTCTAGCATTTGCAGTAAGTGAGATGTTTTTTTTACAAGCATGATATTTGAAGAAGAAATGTTAGTTATCCCATTTGCATGTCTTCATTCCTCTATCCACATACAACATTACCTTCATCAGCCCTTTCCTATGTTAATTTCTGCTTTACTCTCTTTCCCTTCAGTACTGCACAGAGTGGAGGTTCCCATGTCTCTTCCCCTTTTAAGCTCTCCTGATTGGATTCAATATATCTTTACCACGTTTTTAAATACATTCTTTATAGAACCCCACGATATGTCCTAAACACCATAAAACGAGTATGACAATCACTGAAAGTATTAATTACTTATACTGCATGCAACATGTGAAAGAATCCAATAAAAGCTTTTTAAACTTTGAGTAATATCCTGTTCCAAGGTACCACCTAATAACCCTAGAAGGAAGAGATTCCCGAAGCAAAAGCTCAGCGTTAATATGCAGCTGTGAAGGAAGACTGTTTGCTTCCATCAAGATTGCCAACTTCCTTTTTATGTAAAAGTATCATCATCTTGAACGTACCCCAGTAGTCATTTTGTACAGGTCTTCTCTAAGTGAATCATTCAGTTTTATCCCCACATAACAGATGGTTAGATGCCTCGTTTCAGTGTACTTTATTCAGTAGGTTGCTTTAGCAAATTTCTATTATAACTTGCCTTATACGTAGGAATAACTTTTTACCACTTCTTACTGACTGTCATGGACCTTGAGTTCAGTTACACTGTTTAATACACTCTTCTTCTACTTATGCATTATTACTTTTATTTCTATCATTAAGCATTACAATACTCCTGGCTTCTAGCAGAATAAATCCTACTTTGATTTTACTTCGTTTTTTGTAATGCCACTTTTTTCTAAGCATGATATGTTTCGCCATTTTGACTACATGTATGCAGTCATTGGGGCAGTTTGAACCAAGGAAGAAATTTCATCACCTGAAATGTGGATGTCAGTGGAAGGGGATTTGCAATTTTCAAACTCTCCATATAGTCTAGTACTACAGCTGCAACACAGGATGCTGTTTCTTTCATTTTTACTTCAGCGATATGCAAGTTCAGTGGCCCTTAGTGACTTAACCTTGCAATGCTTGCCAAACATTTTAACAAGCTTTGCATCCAGTAAAGACAGTGGGGTTTATATATTGCAGCTTAAATGCCAAACATAGATTCATAGGATTTGTATTAATAGACTCATTTAGCACATTACTCCAGAGTAATAGCTTTTGGAAATGCAGTCTTTTATATTGTTTCTTTCTTTTCCAGACATTATAGATTATATAGTGGCAGGTTTTATTTAAATTATGAAATTCAGTGCCATTCCTTTTCCAGACACTATAGATTCTATAGCACAAGTTTTGTGACACTTCCTAGTGTCATAAATATAAATGATCAAAACATGTGATTACTTATATTTTTTTAACCGTAACATAAAAATTAAAAGTCAGAACCCTGACTTCCTATTTCTTGTCTGTCTGTGTACTGCATCTATGCAGTATGCTAAATATTTTAAGCTAGCTGCACATTTCTGGAATAAATTTAGCATGAACTAATGTGCTATTCTTTGTTGATGGTAATCTTATTTTTTTCTTCTTTATTATGTCAGTCATTTTCAGTTTGATCTGCTGTGATAGACCTAGACTACAATGCTGTTCTGTCCCATTGGAAGCAGAATAATGCTTAAGGCAGCAGGAATTCAGGGCACACCCTAAATGTTTGTATGCAACTGTTAGAAATTGCACACTGAGCATTTGGCTGAGTTGGAGATTCTTAAAATGAACAAACTTTGAGAAATGTTTTGCTCCATCAGCATTTTTATCATGTTATTTCTTCTTTCTTCTCTTCCCTAGTGTGTCTGCTTGACATCAAATAGCGAGGGGGTTCCTTGATGATGATTAAAATGGTCATGTATACCTCCCATCTGACTTCACAGTTGTCCTTTGTTACGTCATTATCTGTTATTGATCTTTGTTCCCTCTGTGTATTGGGGATACCACAACCAGTAGCTAATGGCCTGTATATTACTTCTTGCATTAGGGGCCCTTACTTATCCAAAACAGGCAAGAATTTTCCACAACTCTCAGAGTAGGTAAAAAAATTCAGAACTGATGGTACTTGATGTTCAGTTAGAATTATTGGTTTTCCTGTTTTGTTGATCTCTGAAGAAGTATATATTGAGGCAGTTATGTTAATACCAAACTTGTAGTCCTTAGAACAATAAAGCATTTTTATATTGCTCTTTGACTCCTGAGGAGTTCAGAGTTTAAAAGTAATTTCATTATTCACAAAGCAGATGACCGAAAAAATGCTTTTGTCTGTGCAATCAGATAAGTATCCGTACACTGAAATTTTACAAGTTAATAGTAGATGTCCTTCCTTGAATCACTGTTGCAGTATTACTAACATTTGTGGGAATATCTTGCCAAAGATAACTGTACTTCAGGTCAGCATACCAAGGCCTGAGTGCTTCCTTCTCACAATGTACGTCCTATGTATGCCCTCAGCTTGAAGGTGCTATAGGGATACATAACAGATGTGCAAGTGCAAATTACCTCAGAACTTTCTTGTCACCAGTCCATTCACTTGTTTGCTGCTTCCCATTAAGTCTGTCAGATTTACAGTCCTTGTCATTGCCTTTCCTTGGCAGGTAAATATCCCAGTTAATATCCCTTCCTTTTTTATTCAGTTTGTGACTGGACTTTCTTGTTCATGTCATTGAAGAGGGGAAAATGTGATGGCAGGAGGCAAATTTCTGACAGGAGAAATCACTTTTAAGTGTTTTTTTTTTTTTTTTTTTTTTTTTTGCTTCAGAGCTGACTATAATTACAAAGATTGTTCTATTTGTCTGTGATTTATCCCTAAGACCCTTCATAGCAGATTATCGTCTTTAAAAATTTCCCTAGAGAATCACAAACCTGAAGAGCTCCCACAGGGTAAAATGTCTAAGACTTCCCACGCAGAAGCCCATCCTTACTGAACTTTCAGCTGTCTGGTCGGACTTGGATGTCTCCACTGTGTCTTTTGAAGAGTCTTCAGACTTCCTGTGTTCCCTGATTGTATCCTGTATTGTGACCCCATTCAGAGGCTGATATAGTGCAGCTTTCATGCACTTCCTTACTGACTGATGAGGTGTTTGTTTCTGGTAAAAAGGAGGAACCTCATCTTATTATTTAAGAAGAGCTTGAGGGCATGCCATCAGAATTTTATCAAGGAAGGAAGTTCCTGGTTGGGGAACATCAGTGCTTAGAGCCACCACATTATGTGTGAGAGGATGCCTCCGTTAAAAAGAAGCAGAAAACCAAAGATACTTTTCCCTCTCAATTAATGTCTGAATACCCTGAAAGGAGTGGTATAATTTCTGTCAGTGTTTTTTCAAACCCATTACATATCTTAAGCCTACTCAGTTTTTCTCTGATGCTTCTTCTACCTTATTTCCTCTTAAGAGGTTCCTCTTCAGATTCTGAAGACTCTGAACACAGTGTGGAGACTCTGATTTATATCTCAAAGATTCATTCACCTATGGGATATGCATTTGATGAGGATGACACCTTGTCCCCTGACTCTTCATTAGAAGAGCTTTCCTTTGTGGATGCTTTTCTTAAAACGAGGCAGAAGTTTCACTGGGAAGGTAGGCAGCTATCAGATATGAAGAAAAGATATTAGGACCTAATGGAAATGACTCCCTAAACTTTCTTCCTTTCCATGTTTTAGAGCCTTTATTTGATACTTTTTATACTGTCCCTCTCAATCCTGAGACCAAGCCACTTGTCCTTAAAAAAAACTGACAGATTTTACAAAGTTCCTGACTCCCATAAATTTTTATATAAGAACCTATATCGTGTCCCGGCTGTAATTTCCCTTTCTGCTGAAATATATACTAAGTGACAACGGCAGCAGAGCCATTGATATGAAGTGACAAAGGCAGCAGAGCCATTGATGAATAAGACAAAAAGTATGTACTTCTACCACTTTATCTTTTGTACCAAAAATGTTCAGACTATGACCAGATACCTTTTATCTGTTTTGGAGGACTTAAATAAGGTCCTCTGGTATTTGCCAGAGTAAAAAAATAAGCAATCTGCATTGTCTGTGGTAAACTCTACATCTCAAGTAGCTAGACATGTGCAATTGTGAGGCAGCTGATGCCTCATCTGGAAGAGCTGCAACTTGCTCGGTATTTAGGTTATCTTGGTTAAGGTTTCAGTCAAAGCTAAGCTCCTAGACGCCCCACGGTTGAGAGACTCCTTTTTGTTTTTGCTCCCTCAGACCTATTCAGAAGCTTACAGGAGAGATGTAAGATAGTGCAGGGTTTCAATCAATTCTTTCTATCTCCTATACCAGAGTTTCAGTGGAGCTGCCCATCAGAAGCTGGCCCCTTTTTCAAAAAGAGCCCAAAAGTGTAAAATGACAAAAGAAAATTTGAGATAAATTCCAACAGAATTCCAAGAGATCTAATCTTTCCTTTTCCTGACAAGCCAGTCTCTCTATGACTGTCCCCCTCTGCATCCACCCTCCTCACCCTGGCCAGTATCCCATTCCCAAAACTTTTCTGTCTCTCCCAGTTTGCAAATCTGTATCTATAGACAAATGGGTCCTTTCCATCATCCCAAAAAAAAAAAAAGACTAAAAAATGTCTTGGATTGCTCCTCCTCCTTGTTACTCCAGTTTTCCTCATTGGCTAGCTCAAAACCAGGTTTCTGTCATCATCCCTCTTCTTCAGGACGTTTTTGCTCTGGGGAACAATAAAGTTTGCTCTTCCTTATCGGTTAGGAAGAGGTCTTTATGCAGACATTTTTCAGGTTCCAGAAAAGGAGTGTAATTGGAGACCACTTCTGGACCTCTCCTTTCTCAACATCTTTCTCAAACTCTTAAGTTTCAGAATACTGGCACTTCAGCTGTTATTTCCAATCATCCCTCGTCAGGCTTTCTTGTTGTCATTGGATTTAAAATACACCTAACTACACATTATCATTTACCCAGACTGCAGGAAGGTCTTAACATAGTGAGTCTTCATTTCACTTTGTTTTCTGCTTTACCCTTTGGATTTTCCACTGTACCGAGGGTATTTGCAAAGTGCCTTGTTCCTGTCATTGCCTTTTGAAGACTTCAAGGAATTCAAATTTTTATCTGGACTATTTTCTTATTCAGGATTCTTCAGAAGAGACTCTTCTGAAAGACATGCACTACACAATAACCACCTAGACCAACATGAAAATGTCCTTGTTATCCCCATCACAGGACGTGGTCGGTTTTGGATGCAGAATCTGTATTTACTTAACGATGGCCTACCATCTTCCAGTCAAAGTCCAGTTCTTGCCAGATTACCTCCAGTCCTTTTTACCTATAGATATGAGCTCAGCAAGAGAGATTGAAGTCCGGAGGGTACTTGGCATTGGTAATTCCTGTGATGTACTTTGCCAGACTCCACATGAAAAAGAATCCGTGGTATCTTTAGACAGTTTGGACTCAGTACTGCCACTGTGTAGACTTCTCAGTTCATCTCTTGCCCTTGATCAAGAAGGAAATTTTTGGTGAATCAACCAGATTTCACTCTATCTAGGAGTGCCTTTTCTGGTTCTGGTGGGGGGGGGGTGCTTGTTCTAAGAACACAAAGGTTTGGGGTGTTTGGTCATCAGAGAGAGCAAGGACCATATAACTGTCAAGGAAATAAAGTCTATCATTCTTCCACGTGAGTCCTTGGAACCTCAGGTCATCTTCGAGTAGTCTACCATTCTTCCACGTCAGTCCTTGAACCTCAGGTCATCTTCGAGTAGTCTATCATTCTTCCACATCAGTCCTTGAACCTCAGGTCATCTTCGAGTAGTCTCATTCTTCCACGTCAGTCCTTGAACCTCAGGTCATCTTCAAGTAGTCTATCATTCTTCCACGTCAGTCCTTGAACCTTAGGTCATCTTTGAGTCTACACACACAACACCACATTTTGTGGTATATAAGCAAGCAGGTGGGTACAAATTCCTATCACCGCTGCAGACTAACTATGGACATTTCTGCCTTCAGGCAGTGTCCATCCCTTTAAGAGGAACACAGTGGCAGACCTTTTGAGAAGATCCAGGGCAGACTCTCACAAATGCTTACTAAACAGGGAGGTCTTCATGGACATTAGCCATCATTGAGGTGCTCCCTGAGTAGATATTTTTGCAACCACTTAGAACAGAGGCAATACAGATTGTTCTTCACCAGGATAACATCCACAGAAGCATGGAATACAAATTCCTTGTCTTTCTTATGGAGGGGGGAGATTCTTAATGTATTTCTGCACCTTACTCTGGTTTTAAATGCCCTCAAAATTAAGAAAGACAAGCCAGAAATCTTGCTGATGACTCTTTTGGCCTAGACAGTACAGCTTCCTCTTCTATTTCTCCTGGTCAAGGGAAATCATCACAAGATATTGCAAAGGATTGACTTGATCACATAACAAGTGGTCTCTATTTCCAGTTCTCCAAGAACTGCTCTTAACTATTGGGATAGAATATTAATGCCATTTAGGCACCATTTTCCAGAGAATGTGATAGAGGTTCTAATGAAGCCTAGAAAACCTGCCACACGAAAATCTTTCATTTCCGATATCCTTAACAGTCTTTCTTATTTTATTTATTGATTTATTCACATTTGATTACCAGGAAAATCCAACTGGGTATGACCCTGGGCAGGAGGCCCAGAGAGAAAAGCTCTATAAAGTATTACAAAACATTTTAAGAACAACAATTTTGCAATCTTCAAAAATAATACAAAAACATTTACAGTTTAAATATTTTTACCAACAGACATGATATGAAAACCTTTGTTAAGAATAGATCCAAGTTATATGACAATGATTTAATATGTAAGGAAATTTTAGCCAGTTTATAGAGAAATTAAAGATAAGTTAGCATAATACAAGTAGAAATTGCAATGTGAATTGAGAGGAAAAGCAGGCTTATGGTATATTTAGAGAGAAAGCCAAGGGAGAGAAATTGATAGAAGTAAGGAAGCGAGAGAAGAAGGGAATGTAAGGAGCTGCAAGGCATGAAATAAGTACCTGTTCACATTTAGGGATGTAATTTATCCTGGTGTTGTGCAAGAACAGAGACAGATTTTGGCTAGGAAGTCTTTCAGAATGATTTTGAAGGATGGGAGGGAGGGAGGGTATTGACCAGATAGTTACAGGTTAAGGAGCTCCAGGCCTCAGCAACATGGTATGAATACAGACAGTGCCCAGCAGATTTGTTAGGTTAGTGGACAGACAGGAGTTTTTGGCCATTGGATCATAATGACCAGTTGCAAACATGGCTGTGTAGACTGGCATTTAGCACTGGATAATTTTATAGGTGGTAAAAAGCTTTTGTACATGTTAGTTGATAGAGTAGTTCTAACTAATTTAAGCTTTTTAGTGCTGTACTGTGGTAGGATCTGAAAGGGGTACTTGCTGTAAATCTAGCGACTTTATTATAGCATTGTTCAAGTTTTTTTTAATTTTTATGAGATCTGGAGGTTAGTAAGGATGGGAGTGCCATAAAGAAGTGTGGGGAGATCATCAGTATTGACAAGTATAGATTTAGTTGTGTTTGTGAGAAGTTTTTGGCTCTGTAAAGCATACCTAGATGTCCTTCAAGAATGCAACTGCAGTCATAACATGTGGGTTGTCCTGCCTCAGGCAGCCCTCGGTCGGCCGGATTCCAAAGTCTGGGTCCGACGTCGGCTGATGTCGCATTTCTCTCCGACGTCAGAGCGGCTGGAGTATATAAGCATCAGCCGACGCCATTTTCTTCAGTCTTTCTTGCCACGCGGTGCCCGAAGCAGAAGCAGTTCGCAAGTGCCGGTCGGTCAGCTCCTGTATTCTACGATACCGAAGTCATCAAAAAGCTAAGTACCCGTTGGGGACCTTTTCTTGCCTCAGCCGATGTCAGAAATTACTGAAAAAGTTAACAATTGTCTTTATTGTGGTAAACAAATACCTCATAAGGATTTCCACTCTTACTGCCTCCCTTGCCTGGGCCCAGACCACGACGTCTCGGCCTGTGTAGCCTGTGCTCGCTTCAACAAGCGCACTCTCAGGCGCCGGGCGGAGTTCGCTGAAGATTTTTTCGGCGATAAATTTGCTTACACCATGCCGTCAGAGCTTCCGACATCGCAAACTCCCAAAAAGCGAAAAGACCGGGACCGACATCCTCGGCCCGTGTCTACCACCGACTCCACGCCAAAACCTAGCGCGAGTGCTCCGGTTCCCTCTGAGACTGTCTCTCCACCGCTCCGAACCGAAGACACCGCATTACCGACGACTCCGATTCCAGATATTACTCCGATGCCAGTTATAGATTTTCCTCCGGATACCGAAACTGAGGAAATGCCCGAGACCATTGCTGTAGACAAGGTCACTCCTGCACGTGGAGCTGCCAGGCCTCCTATGGCCATGTCTATTAAGGCCTACACTAGGGCTAAGGCAGCCAGCAAAACAAAGCATATTGCTTCCAAATCCTTACCTCAGCCGACTCCCGAGACACAAATTATGTCCATGGCTGCTGATTTAATTTCCATGATCAGAGGTTCACAGGCCCATCCTGAGAGAGCATCCCAGCCTTCTCCTGATAAAAGGCCCCGGGTTGAACCCTCTGACCCTTCTCCTTCAGATGAAGACTCTGAGGGCTCTGTCCACTATGATAGCCAGGAAGAGCTCTTCCAGACCTATGAGGACTCGGATGCAGAAGATTCCATACCTTCTGCCTCCCCTCCTGAGGATATTTCTTTTGGGGAAGTTCTGCACACCATGAGGGAACATTTCAAGTGGCAGGGTCAGGAATATTCTGATTCTAGGAAACGCCTTAGGACTTTCCTTAAGAAGCCTCAGCACAGGCCCTTAGCTATTCCTCCTGTACTTGATGTTCTGGATGATTTGTATTCTGATTCTAGTGCTACCCCTGATTCTCTTCCTCCTGCTCCAGCCAAGCCAGACAGGTATTACAGGGTCCCAGAAACTCATTCCCATTTATTGAGGGCCCATTCTGCTGATTTGGAAACTATTTCACAGGGGCCTAAAGGAGTTTCAGCCTCCACCTCAAAAAATCCTTTGCCCTCCAACAGGGAATCAAGGTCATTAGAGAGATGGGGTAAAAAGGTTTACACATCCACTACCTTATCTATGAGAGCTTTAAATTGCCTTTTTCATATGTTCCAATATCAGGATTATCTCTTGGAAGATTTACAAAAAACATTAGCTTCTCCTGATCCTTTAGACAGGAAGACTTTGCAGGAAGCTGTACATAACACTCAGCAAGTAAGCAATCACTTCCTGCAGTGTGGATATGATGCACTGGAAGCTTCATGTAGGGCAGCTATGACAGGGGCAGTGATGCGTAGACATGCTTGGTTAAAAGATCAACCTCTACCAGATCATGTAAAAGCAAAACTTCTGGATGCACCTTTGGAAAAGAACAAACTTTTTGGTGCAAATGCTAAGGATGTGTTAAAGACCATCGAAGAAAAAGCAAAATCAGTACAGACTGTGAAAGATTTCCTCCAGGTTCAACCCCCCAGATTCAGTAGGAATTGGCCTTCAAAAAACTGGTCCTTTCCTAATCCAGAAAAGTTTCAAAGGGGTAAGAACAGACGTGGCTGAGGAAGAGGCCAATACAGAGGCCCTTACAGGGGACGACAATGGCAGCCAGGAAACCAAAGAAGTGACGCAGGGGTTTCACCTGCCCAACAACCGCAAAGTCAATGACTTTCCTCTACTACCGCCTACCAGGGAACAACTAGAAGCTCCTTTGGGCGGGAAATTATCTCTGTTTGCAGAAAACTGGCACAGACTGACAAAGGACAAATGGATTTTGGACATTATAGACCGAGGGTACAGGTTTCATTTTCATACCTTACCAAGAAAACAAGGCATGCCAAATCTACCACAACATCAAAGGGCAGAGGTTATCAAGCAAATCACTCTGCTGACTCGAATGAAAGCAATAGAAAGAGTTCCACAACAAGAACAAGAACAGGGGTTTTACTCAAGACTGTTCCTTGTTCCAAGAAAAGAATCTCAATGGAGACCAATACTGGACTTGTCCGCATTAAACACCTTTCTCATAGTACCAAAGTTCAAAATGCTGACTCTACAGCAACTCCTTCCCATGCTGGGCAAGGAGTCGTGGCTGATTACTCTGGACCTCAAGGAGGCATACCTGCATGTCCCTATCAGACACAGCTGCAGAAGATACCTCAGATTTCTTGCAGGGCCAGAGCATTATCAATTCTCAGCATTGCCATTTGGCTTATCTACTGCGCCCAGAGTATTTACGAAATGCCTGGCTTCAGTAATTGCTCATTGCAGGCTCCAGGGTATACAAATTTACCCGTACCTGGACGACTGCCTCATACAAGCGGATGACAAATTGATGTTGACAAAAAACCTGGATTATGTCATACGATTACTTCAAGCTCTGGGATACACAGTCAACTTCCAAAAGTCAGGACTGCAGCCATCCCAGCAAATAATCTTCTTAGGAGCCAAACTAGACACAGCCTCTCAGATGGCTTACCTGACAGAAGACAAGCAAGAGAAGTTAACTCAATACTTCAAAGGTTTAGCAAAACTCACCCAGATGACTGCAAGGAGATTCCTACAGGCCCTGGGTTACATGGCATCCTGCATTCTACTGGTTCCATTAGCAAAACTACACATGAGAAAGCTTCAATGGTACCTAAAAAAACATTTGGTCTCAACACAGCAACAACTTGGAGACAATCATACCACTCATTCCATGCCTACAAAAGGAATTCCTATGGTGGGCCTCGGTGAGCCAGGAAAACACAGGTATGTCATTCAAAAAACCACATATAACACAGACCATGACTACAGACGCCTCAGACCTTGGATGGGGGGCACATGGAAGGCAGGTGTATACAAGGACAATGGTCTCCAAAGGAAACACATCTGCATATAAACCAAAAGGAAATGCTGGCAGTAATGCATGCTTTCGAGGCTTTTCAACACCAACTCCAGCAAGGCCATTTAATGATACGGACAGACAACACCACTGTGATGTGGTACATAAACAAGCAGGGGGGCACCCACTCTTACCCCCTTTGCAGACTGACAATGCAGCTTTGGGAGAAATCACTGAGTCTAAACATCCAGTTACAATCCCAGTTTGTTCCAGGAAAAGACAATGTGTTGGCGGACAGCCTTAAGCAGGAATTTCACAGATCCACACGAGTGGAGGTTACATCCGAAGGCTTTCAGACAACTCACTTCGACATGGGGCAAGCCAGAAGTGGACCTATTTGCCTCTCACCTCAATCATCTTCTACCAAAATTTTGCACAAGAACATACCATCCAAAGACTTGGAAAATAGATGCCCTTTCATTCAACTGGAACTCCCTAGCAATCTATGCATTCCCACCTCTGCCACTGATGACCTCAGTATTACTAAAGATCAAAGCAGAGAAGCCCAAGGGAATCATAATAGCTCCGGATTGGCCAAGACAACACTGGTACCCACTACTACGGAGCATATGTCGCACCAGGAGGGTGGGCCCTCCCTCAGTGGCCTCTACTTTTGACTCAACACAATTTCGAAACACTGCATCCAAACCTTCAGACACTGCAGCTAACAGCCTGGGAGATCCCATAAATAACTTCAGCTTATCTCTCTCCAAGGAAGTTCAGCGGATACTAACAGAGGCTCGAAGACCATCCACCAGAAAGGTTTACTTAGCAAAGTGGAAAAGATTCAGCAATTGGAATACCAGCAAGGGACATGATGCATCATTACTGAACATTCCACTCATCTTGGAATATTTGGCAGATATGTTACAGAGCGGCCTCTCATATTCTTCAATAAAGATACATGCATCTGCTATTTCAGCTAGATACAACACTGATCCTCCTGTTTTCTCTCACCCCTTGCTAAAACAATTCCTCAGGGGAATCAAGAACATTAAGCCACCAAGAAAGGCCCCAGTGCCAGCCTGGGACCTCAATTTTGACTTAAAAAAACTGACTCTACCTCCTTTTGAGCCAGCAGCTTCAGTTGACTTGCAATTTCTCTCATGGAAAACAGCTTTCCTGTTGGCAATTACCTCAGCAAGAAGGGTTTCGGAGCTACAGGCCCTAATGGCAATACCACCCTTTATTATTTTCCACAGAGACAGGGTTTCATTAAGGACCAACCCTACTTTTATGCCAAAGGTGGTATCTAGGGTTTCTCTAAATCAAGCCATTCATCTGCCTGCTTTCTTCCCCAATCCTGAGAATAAGGGGGAAAGACTTTTGCATACCTTGGACATTCATAGACAACTTCGATACTACCTGGACAGAACCAAGGCCAGTAGGAAGTCTGAACAGCTTTTTGTAGCTTACGCCCCTGCAGTCTAAGGAAAAGCAATTTCAAAACAGACTATTTCTAAATGGATTGGACATTGCATCAGATTCTGTTATTCCTTTCATGGGAAGACTGTTCCAGCCTATGTCAGACCACATTCCACCAGAGCTACAGCCACCTCTACAGCATTTTTAAGAGGGGCGCCTACAAAGGACATTCTAGAAGCTGCTACATGGAGCTCCGTGCATACATTCTCCAAACACTACAATCTCCCTCTATATTCCAGATCCAGAGCAGGCTTTGCTTCGGCAGTCCTGCAGGGTTTGATTGCCACACCATCTCTTTCCTAGAGCATACCTCCTCGCCCAGCTAAGCTATGGTATTCTACCCACATGTTATGACTGCAGTTGCATTCTTGAAGGACATAGTACAGTTTTGTACCTACCATAAATGTAGATGTCCGATAGACATGCAACTGCAGTCGGGTTTTCCTCCATACCCCTCTATGGCTAGGGTCCACTCCTATCCCCTTACTCTTAGCTGGGGATATCTGTTATGGCGTATTTGTTTTATTGCTCATGTATTTGTTTGGAATCCTGTTTTTGTCTTCCAATTTGATTACAGCCTTCCTTGGAGGGCACCTGGCATCTGGGGCAAGAAACACTGAAGAAAATGGCGTCGGCTGATGCTTATATACTCCAGCCGCTCTGACGTCGGAAAGAAATGCGACATCAGCCGACGTCGGACCCAGACTTTGGAATCCGGCCGACCGAGGGCTGCCTGAGGCAGGACAACCCACATGTTATGACTGCAGTTGCATGTCTATCGGACATCTACATTTATGGTAGGTACAAAACTGTACTTTTTGATGAGTTTGTATTGTACAATTTTGTATATGTAGGTCAAATTTAAGGTTGTCATCCACTGTCATCCCCATTAATTTGCTATGAGAGGTGATTTCAGTGGTTGTATTATTATTATTATTATTATTAAATGTTTTCATGAGAGAAGGATTTGGGGAAAAAGTAGTAGCTTGATTTTTATTTTTTTTGTGTGTGTGTATGTGCATGAGTTGTAAGGTACAAAGCCATGTTTCAGTGGTGGTTAAAGCTTCCTGAGTAATTTGTTGGAGGTGTGCCATGTTGTCAGATGTGCAAATGAGTATGACCTCATCTGCATACTGTATTAGGGAGGCCTGTTGAGTGGATATGGAGGGTGGTTGTGGGAATGTTAAAGAGGAGGGAACCAAGGTTATAGTCTTGTGGTACACCCGTGGTGACTGGAAGGTGTGGAGAAAGTGTGGCGTGCTGTTTGACTTACTGATAACTATTAGGCAGGTAGCTTTTGGACCAGAGAAGGGTGGGCTGAGAGAGACCTAGTGAGGATGTTTGAAGTAGAATTTTGCTTTGACAAACTGTGTTGAAGGCTTTATACAAGTCTAGAAATAAGGAGGAGACTAGTTTGTTGTTATCTGTAGCCTTATTGGGTAGCTGTCTAGGTTAGAAATGCAGTGTAAGTACTATGTGAAAGACAAAGCTGCGTTGTTTGGGGGATAGGAGTTCTTCCTGTAGGAGATAGTTTAGCAAATATTTGTGTGAACCACTCAACTCTGGAGCAGCATTTTCTTCTCTCAAACCATGTTTGTCAGACATTTCTCTGCCTGCCATTAAGTCCTCCACTACATATTCTGAAGTCTGTTTTTGAAAGGTGTCCTACACAAAAGTCCACCAAGAAGAGGTATCCTCCCTCCTTGGTAGCTAAATAAGGTACTAGGAAAAACTCATCCTTGTTCCCTCCGAACCTGCTGGTTCCACAATTCATAAGTTTTGTACTTGACAGACTGCCTTGCCTGCAATTCTGACTTCAGCAAAAAGCATTTAAGATCTGCAGGCATTAATGGTCTGTCCACCTTCTCTCAACTAATGCAAGGATAGGGTATCCCTTAAAACTAACCCTTCTTTTATTTTTAAGGTGATCAATGAGGTGTCCTTAAGTCAGTCTATTAACCTTCCTATCTTTTTTCCCTCCCCTCAGAATGAAGAGGAAAGACTCTTACACTCTTTGGACATTTATAGGCTGCTCAGATTTTACCTTGATGTAAACAAAATATATGAGAAAATTTGATCAACTCATTCTTTTTTAAAACAAGTAGTTAGGGTCCTCATTGTTTCTGGAAACAATTTGTAACTGGATTTCTAAGGCTATATCTTTTATCCTACATTTGATGAAAAACAGCTCTCTGCTGCCATTGAAACCAATTCTGTCTAGATTTTAGATCTGTCATGGTAAAACCAATCACACTTTTACAAAGCGTCACAAGGTTGATACTTTCTCCAGGGCAGAAGTAGGCTTTGCTAGATCCATCTTCCAAGGAATTTTAGACCCTAGCTGTGCATCTGTTTCTTCCTCCCTTTCTATTTAAACAACTTTGGGGAATCTCTCAACTGCTTGTAATACTGCAACAGTGATCCAAGGAAGGATAGAGTACAGTTGTGTAAGAAGGTAGCATAACAGTCCATGCCTGACTGATCACTGTTGCAGTATTGCATCCCTCTCTCCATTCCCCCTAAGTTATTATATGTTTTTGGTCATGGTGATCTGTTATTTCTCCTTCTTCTTTTGCCACACACATTTGTAAATAGGTAAAGTCCTGGGGTAATTCATACTCATAATTCCTTTATGTACCACCTAGAACCTTCAGGCTGAGGTCATATGTTGGACATACAATGCAAGAGGAAAGTGCCTAGACTTTAGTATGCTGGCTGTATGTACAGCCATCTTTTGCAAGATATATCCCCCATCTGTTAGTAATACTGCAACAGCCATCAGTCAGACAACTTCTGTTATGGATAACTTCTTACCAAACTGTACTATACTGAAGTAGTTTTACACCTGAGTTATCAGATGAAATTAGAATAATCTGTGTGTACTTCTGCTTGAGAACTTATGCCACATAATTGCTTCTGCAGTCTACAAGAATGTACTGGGTCCCTGCAAACTCTCCTTTTATTAATAATCATTATGCAGCAGACATCAAGAAAATTAAACTGATTGGTCAGATGCATTCTGCAGCTAAACTGATAATCTTTTTTTTTTAGGGAGGTGCAGTGGCATATCTATTAGCGTTGTTGCCTAGTGGCACTTGGTTCAGTTTTTAGTTTTTATTTATTTATGAGATGCCTTTTGTGAAGAATCAACTTATCCTCCATTTGGCTATTGTGGATTTTCCCCCATGCAACAGTTTTCTCCCACATCCCAAAGACATCCCATGTGTGAATTGATGATCAATCTGCATTGCCCATAAGTGTGTGTGCTTTGTTGGTTGTTGAGAAGTGTGTATGCCTGTCCTGAATTGGCCAGTATGCTGTCCAGAAGTAATTTTTCTTCCTTATGCCCACTTAGTAATGGATAGGTTTTGTTTCCCTTTGACGCTGAATTAGATTAGGCAGGTAATTATAGAATGTATGAATATTTGTACTACATTGTGAACCTCATTGCACAAGATGTTACCAGACTCCTGCTTTTTTTCTTGTCTTACGAGTAAAATGTTATGTATATTTTCTCCACATAATTCGACAGAGTTGATCATGGGGCATTGCTGTACCACATGGGGTATTTGTTTTCCTGCTAAGTATACCTACGTACGTGCCCTTTCAAATTTAGAATGCATATTGCATTTTTTTTAACATATTTATTAAATTATCACTTAAGATATAGACAAACATACACTAACAGAAAAGGAAATAAACCATCCATTTACACACATTATACATCACACATCTTTTCTTTCCTCCTTTGTGTCATCAGTCCATTACATAAATTGCAGAATTCCTTCTTACTCCTCCTCCTGAACATTATTTTGCATGTATTGTTTCCACAATTTCCATTTATTTCTGTATAGTTTCCCATTTTCTAACAATCCCTATTCCTGTTTTTTTTTCTTTTTTATAATATTCAATATTTCAAATACAGTCGGTTTGAACTAAGATTTCCTAGTAACTGCTTTTTTTGCCAGCCAACAGAATTAAACTTATTTGAGCCTTACTATTTCTAGGCAATTCAGATCCTGTGTACCAGCTCAAAAGAATAATTTCCATAGTTAAAACCATTTGCTAATACATAATTTCTGGCAGAGTATGTAAATGTAGGAAATGTTTAAAGTCTGCCAACTCATTACATTCCCAAAACATATGTTCCTAGTTACCTTTTTCTTCCCCGTCACACCTCCAGTATTTGCTGTCTACCTGAGGAAAATCCTTTTGAATTCTGCTTGGGGTATAAGACCTATGCAAACACTTCCAAGCAAAAATCCTAAATTTTCTGGATTTTGTTGCATGTTTGGGAGCCATTTATATGTCCTCCCATTTTTCTCTTATAACTTGTTTTTTTTTTCCAGTCTCTCTTCCCAATCTTTTCTAATCTCCTCTGATTTAATCTTATATATGCCATGCAATATTTTATATGCCCTACTACTAATCCCTTTTTAACAGCAGCTTGTGTTGTATATTCAACTAAAATCTCTACCAGAGCAGGTCTTTCACTTAAGATTCCCCTATCCCTTTCACTTTGCCTATACTCTGATGTCAATCCCTGGAAGGGAAGGCAGTCCCTAGCTGGCAGTTCAATTGTCGTCTCGGCCTCATCCCACTGTATTACCTTTCTCTCTCTGCTTATTTGCTCCCAGTACCTTGGTTCCTTTGCCATTTTTTTCCAGTAAATTCCAGCACCCTCTTGCCTATTTTAAGTACACCTACTTGCAGTCATCCTTAAATGCCTAATCTCCTTTCTCCATTCTCTTAACTTAGTTCTTAGAATACTTTCTGCTGCTTTAGGAATATAATGTTCTGTAGAGTTGTTATCACTCTGCTTAAGTATCTGCATCCAAAATCTGACTCACTCTCTCTTTTGTCTTGAAATTCACACCTGCTTCCTCATTATCCCTTTCCATTCTGAATTATGACCTTCTGTTTGTATTATGTATGTGACCCTTAACTGTGTAGCTCTAAAATATCCCTTGCAATCAGATAATCTTTAACCACCTTGTTTTATTGGAAGGATCAACTTATCCCACTTAACTCTTGCTCTTCTCTCTTCTACTCCTAGATGAATTCCTTCAACTCTTTATTATTGTCTTCACCTTTTCCTCTGGTTGATAAAAAGTATGCCTGACCTATGTATAAAATTAAAGGGACTAAAAGCATTTTCACTGCTTCTGCCCTACTATTCATTTCCATAAACAAGAGCTTACAATTTCTCTTTGTTTTCTATTATCTTTTGTTTAATCTCTTCCCACATATCCTTAGGTACCACAACAGAACCTTTTTAATCCATACTCTTAAATACTTATCTTGAGTCCCTGTAAATATGGATATTGCTAAAACAATTCATGTGTAGGTATATAATTTATGGCTGTATTTTTTGTTTTCTCTTCTTTAATTTTATATCCTAAAAAAAGGCTGGAAAAATTCTTCAAAATGTTGCATAACATTGAGATGTCCTTTTCTGGATTTATCAGGCACAAAATAATATCTGCATAAAGGCAATTTTTCTTAATTACAATATCAATTATATCCTTGCATTTCTGTGTCCCTTATTTTCTTTGCCAGTGGCTCTAAATATAAAGCAAATAACAAAGGGGAAAGAGGACATCCCTGCCTGGTTCCTATCTTCAAACACAACTTATCTGAGTGGAACCTTCCCACTTAATTCTTGCCTCCAGCCTTTAATATATTCTCCTAAACAGGCTTATTATTGTATCATGGAATGCACCTAGTTCCATGGCCCTACTCATAGCATTCCAGCTTAATCTGTCAAATGTTTTCTTTGCATCAAAACCAATTAACAGCAGTATTTTCTAGCATTTTGCTTCCCTATGGATCATCATTGTTATATTAAGGTTGACAAATGTTTGCCTCCCCTCCACAAAAGCACACTGATCTATCAATTTTGACAACACATTTGCCATTCATAGATGTTAATACTTCATTATAATGATTTGAAATTGAAATGGGTCTGTATGGAGCTGGGTCTGATAGTTTTTTTCAGTCTTTAGATAATGCAGCCACCACAGCTTTCTTCTAAGGTATTGGTGTTTCCCCTCTTTTTAAAAATGCTGTTAAACAAAATCTTCCAGATCTTTATCAGTTTCCTCCCTCCTAACTTCCAGACTTCCACAGAAATGCCATCTTTGCCTAGAGGTTTTCCTGAAGATTGATTATTAATTAACATTTTTTTATATCATCTCATGCTATCTTAACTGTTAATTGTTCCAAGATTATTGTAAGATGAGGCTCAACAGCCAAGTCTTTCATAAATATTCACGTTTGTGCTATTTCTTGATTTCCACAATTACAGGCTCCTATGTTTAGCAATAACACTTTCTATTTTCTCATGCCTAAGTCATTGTGCTAAAACATTTTGTTTTCTTTAGTTATCAAAAAATAGTCCGTTAACAGCAGTCTTTCTAAGATCATCCATGTTATTCAGATACTCCCTTATTTTCTCTTTCATAGTCTGCATTTGCACCTCTTCTTATTTAGTGCGATTCCCCTTGTTCTGCAATACTTTAAGCTTTATCAGCCCCTCTAAGTAATTCCTATTACTTCTTAACCATATCGCTTTCTTTTTGTATCCCTTTCTGTTCTCGTTCTACCCTATTTTATACTCGATTTTCATTTATCCCACTCACTCTCTATAACTTCTGAAAATATTTCTATCTTTGCTATGACCTCTGGAATAATTGTCACTACCCATTCTTTAAACTCCCCTCTTTTTTAACAGGTAGGTGAGAAAGCACCAATGTCTCATTTTTACTTCATTGCCCTGCATTTTGTCTTTGTTTTTATTGCTGCAGGATCTGAATAGTTATTCGGTGTGTCAAAGCTTTTATTTAAATGCAAATATTCTTGTGAAATATAGCCCAGTTATTGTACCTTGGGGAATAAAATGCAAATTATTTCCAGGTTCCTGCTACTAAATTCATATCTTCCATACAGGATATATATTTTTTTCAAAAATCTACCCTCTTTTGTTATATTTTCCCTTCAGTGTCTCCTGATAACATCCTCATTATTGCAAATCAAGTTCTAGTCTCCTCCCATAATTAATATTCCCTGCTGAAAACTGATTATTTCTCCCAAAATTTTCTGAATACATTAACACCTATGTGGTGTGGAATGTCACATATCTAGCAGCCTACACACATCATTGCATTCCACAGCGTTTTCTGAAAAAATCAACTTAAAGCATAAGATAAATGTAATTTGTGAACAATAATAGTTATTAAAGCTGTGCAAATAGCAAGGGTATCAGTAAGAAGTATTCTTTATAGTGATGCGCTGAGTATTATTTCTATATGCTTTACAGTAATAATATTCAGTGCATTAATACTACAGTATTTTCATAATTCTCACAAACCAGAATTATATTTTTTCCTAAACTTTAACAAATAAGTTGTCATTTCCTGAAAACTATACAACCTAAATGTATATTGTCAAAACTATTTTTGTTAACCAGGCATACCTTTCACATGACAGCAAAAAAAAAAAAAATCTGAGTGTAGATTTTTTGAGATATGTACAGAACTATGAAAACTCATACTTAATTGTACTGTAGCAGTATAAATAACACTACGTATCTGTCAAGATGTGCACCTTATAGTACAGAGTGCAGACAGTTTTCTTCAACAACGTCTAAGGTCTCACTTGATGTCATGCAGTTGTTTGTAAGTCACTTGTTTTTTGATATATTAAGTGCATATGAAAGTCTTGCTTATTTTTATAATTATTAACAAATAACTAACAATATCTCTAGTATTTTATGATATCCATGGATATTGGCAATGGATTTTCGTGTGTCCCAGCATGGTGTTTAACAACATACCCTTCATTAGCATGTAGTTGTCTCAGTTATGAACATATGGACACTAATGTGAAATATAAATAACGTAGCAAATATTGATTAATTTTGCCGCTGAAGGATATCTTGAATTAACAATGTTATTTTCATTTTATTAATAAACTCTTGCCCTTTCTAATACCACCTATTATTAGCTGCTAAGCCACTCTGTTAAAGAAGCCAGACCCAAAACAGCTTTGGACGCCATAAGGAGCTATGGGTGTAAACCGAAAGGTATTCCGTAAGGCACTATAGGTTTTGTGGAATATAAATACATATCAACATAATACTTCTCCCTTCATGGTAGCCAGTTACTACTACAAATCTACCATTATTATCTTTTTTTTCCTCTTCTATCAATATTGTAGCTCCTCTAGCATTTAGTGTAATTACTCCCCTTTTGTCTTTGTCCCTGACATTCTGTTGAATATCCATACTAATATGCTTTCTTTTTCAAATTTATATGCTCATTTCTTTTGAAGTGCATCTTCTGCAGCATTGCTACTTGCACTCTGCATTTTTTAATGTAATTCAAAACTTTGTCTTTTTTGTCTATACATGTAAAGTTGTTTATGTTCCAAAATATTATGGATAGCATACCCATTATAATAAAAATCTATAGTTCCCACCAGTTATACATGACTGTTTTTCTGAATGTGCATTTCCAACATTAGTTTTACATGCACAAACTAGTGTTTGTCAGGCTGATCTTGTATACATTTGATTGAATGTCTTTTCTGTCTGGATTCAATCTGTGGGTTATCGGATCTGACTCTGATCCAAGACCTGCCATATTTCAAAGACTTCAGTCTACTGAGCTCCTCCTTCTCTACCCATAATCACAAAGTCAATTAAGATTACTCCAGATCTCATTTGCTGCCTTTCCTCAACAGCAGCTTGGTCATTAGCTCAGTGGAGTGCATCTATTATAGTGAAGTTTTCAAGTGTAGTTTGGTCTTGTTCCCTTCTTCCCTTTTCATCTACCTTGGTTCCTGTATTTTTGCTAGTTGATTGTTAGTATAGTTTTTTTTTTCTGATAAGTAGCATACGTTGTTAGGGTTAAGTGTGGTGTTCTTGTAAGCCTGCTTTTCCCACCCAGTGTGGTTAGAGTGTCCTTGTTTGCTGTTTCTTTGGTATTCGGTTTTCTTTTGTTTACAGTATGGAGACGATTTTAAGAAATTTGTGGCAGAGTCACAAGTTTCCTTATCAAGATGCACATGACAGATGTCTGTATTGTCTGGGGGCTGCTGACCTTGAGTCACCATGCACTATCTGTGAGGGCTTTGGCACTCATGCTGGTAATGATAAAAGGCCAAGTTGGTCCTAAAAGGTCTGTTGCCAGCTGGCAACTTTTCTTCTAACAAGGGTGATCAGGGTCATAAGGAGAGCTCTAAGAACCCCAAACCTTCAAAGGGGGACAGAAAACAATCGACTTTCTCCTCTTCTGGTGTGCTGGATCAGAAGGTCAGAAGACCCTCGGCTCCATCATTGGCTTCAACACCATGGACCCGTTCATTTTGGTGCCAGCTGTGGGGAAGTCTCTTTCCACTCTGAGTGTCCTGTGTCCTTTCTTATCAAAGGGAGCTCCCTCAGGCAGAACTTTTTCTCCCTTCTCTTCTTTTTCACAAGTTTCCTCATTGGAGTCCTCCTGTTTCCACCTCAGATCTGAGTTTCTCTGGTTTGGATCTGCTCTTCCAAACAGTCATCTAGCAGTGAGCCTCCATTGGTGGCTTCTATAGCTTGGTCATCCCATTCATTTGGGAGTTTAAGACCCCCTGACTTGGAGCTGAAGTGGTCCTTTTTACAGGCCCAGATGCAGTTAAGACTGATCCCTTTGGCTTCAGGTCCTCGACCTGAAACTAATGCTCCATCAAGCTGGTTTCCTCCCTCAGGCCCTACAGTTCCAAGGTCATCGGAGCCAGTTGCCTTTCCTCCTCTAGGGTCGGATCTGACTTCTTGGCTGATTTCGGCTCCTACCCCAACGTTTTTTTTTTCTTGTTGATTTTCTTTCAAGTTCTCTAAATTTCTTCTTTGCTGTTATCCAGGCAGTGTATCTACTAGCTAGTAACTGAATTTTACCCAAAATGACAATTTCACTGTCTCACTTTTCCCAGTTGATGTTTTCACACTATGAGAGCTGAAATTAAGTTGTTGATCAGTGTTCAGCCATCTTGGAAGTCCATTTTGTGGTAAGTTGTTGAAGGCCATGTTTATGGTAGAAATTACAGTTTCAGATGTCTTATTCTTGAGAAAAAAATCACATTACTGCAAATGTTATTCTGTTAAAATTATTTAAGTAAAAGCAGTATTTAAGACTCATTTGTCACTGCCAGATAATGGCTTTCACTGAAGCTGAGCTGCAGAATTAATGTCTAAAAAATGTGATCAGCAAACTAATTTTTGTTGCACTTTACTAAACAGAAAAATTAATAACATACATAGGTAGGAATGTGAACAAATGGGTCAAGAGAGAAACCAGTATATTGCAAGCCACTTACTGACCTTGTTCACTGCACTCAAAGGTTACTGTCTTAATTTGTATTTGTCAGCTGGCTCATACTTTGTTTTACTGCTGCTGTGGCTGCAGTTAAGTTCCAGTGCAAGCCAAAACTGGCTTTGGAAATTCTTGGCATTCTTCCCTTCTCATACTTAACTGCCACTGCTGTTCTTTCATTCAGGCTGTAAGTTTCCCTTCTCTTATACATGATTCTGTCTTATTTTTTCTCTCCTTGTGTCCTGTGTGTTTTCCCTCGACCTCTTTCTTCTGTCTGCTGTCCATTCCTGTTCTTTTTATCATGAATTTAGTTAATATTGATTTTTTTCTTTCCTTTCCTTTCTGTTCTGCTCTAATTTGTATCCTGTTTGCTAATTGCAAGTATTTACCTGACTTTGTGTGTTAGATCTTTTTTTTATAACTTGTCATTCTAACCTGTGCTTATTTTATTTTTAACTGGACTGATAGCTCTAATGTTATATTTTACCTTACTTGTATTGATAGTATCTCTATTTTATTTATCTGTAGTGCATGGAATGCTGTGATTATGATCTGAAATTCAGTCTTAATGGTGTTTAGGGGTGTTAAACAAAATTTCAAATATACCTAAGCACTATTAGATAGTCTTTTGTTTGGAATGAACAGCATTGAGCCAGCAAAGAACAGCAGCAGATGTTCATGTTTCACTGCTGCAGTGCTGACCGTTGGGATTTCCTGGTGTGAAAACCCTAGGGTGGCCCGACTACCAGAGAAAACTGTTTTCGCCTCCCAGGATGGCAAATGCCCTTACCAACCTCAGTACGCTCATGTATAAAGGGAGCCAGCCTGCCTCATCACTTTAGTCTTTCCTTGCCACCGGAGCCCAAAGCAGTATATAAGTGTGTCAGTCGGTCCACACCAGAGAGAAGTTGTCATCGGAAAGATAATTACCCTGTTGGGGAACTCTTTTCTATTTCACTTAACTCATGTCAGATGCAGTAAATAATTCTCAACTGTGGTAAACAACTCCCACACACAAACTTCCATATTCTTTGTGTTGCCTGCTTAGGCCCAAACTACGACGTCCCTAATTGTTGTTTTTGTACTAGGTGTAACGTTAGAATGACTAGGCATAGGGCCAAATTCTTAGCTCGTTTTCTAAGATGAGAATAACTTGAACTGCATCTGATGGTGTCTGCTGGTCGTACCGATCTTGAGCTGCATAAGCGCAAAAAAAGAGAAGAAACTTAAACAAAAGGCGTCAGATGACAATCACTCCTCAGCTGACTTTCCTGCTAGACTGATAGTTGTTGAAGAAGGTGAGGCGCCTTCGCGGCCCTCTTTGACATTTAAAACAGCAACCCAGACCTCTGTCGAGACCCATTTGGAGTCTGACATGCCTCCGGTTCCTTTAACTTCCACTGCTCACATTTTCAGCTCATCGGTTGTGTCCGAGGTCATTCAGCAGGCCATGGCTTCTGATGAGTTTAGGTTCATAGTTCATAGTTTAGTACTAAGCTAACTGCCCTTGCGAGCAATTTTAAGCCTAGCCAATTATCCCTTGTGAGACTCAAACCCTGCACCTTGTGTTTTTAAGGCAAACATCTTGGCCATTAAGCCACCCTCCCAACCCCTTGTTAACTGGTGATACAACAAGGCCTAGGCCTACACCAGTGCATTTCCACAGAGAGTCAGGCACCAGGGTGAGAGATGCACCTAGGCCTAAGCCCAAACCTACCCCAAAGAAAGGCAGTGTCTCCAACTAGGCCTATGGGCTCCCAGTTACCAGGATCCCAACAGGATTTGATTAAGCTGTCTGAGGACCTAAGCCACCATAGAAAACAGGATGACTATACTGATCTTTTCCCAGATTCCTTACTATCTGAGGAGGATTCAGACTTGGAAGAGTGTGGCTTAGCGGAAGGACTCTTACACATCCTTTGAGGAATCAGATTCTGAGGAGAACCTTCCCTTGGCTTCACCTCCAAAGGATTAAACTTTTGGGGAAACTCTTCATGCTGTGAAGCAGCATTTTCAGTGGGAAGCACAAGATTACCCCCAGGCCAATAAGAGCATTAGGGAGTTCTTGGAGCTCCCTGAACACAAACCTTTAGCTGTCCCTCCTATTTTGGGTGTGGTAGAGTACGTTTTCCAGGATGCCTCCATGATCCCTGACTCACTTCCCTCTGCCCCTAGGAAACCAGACAGATTTTATGGGGTCCAAGACACCCACAAATATCTGTTTAAAAATCATTTGACTGTTCCAGAAGTTATTCCTTGCCTAAAGGGGCTAGGGACAGTGCCTCCAAGAATCCTTTGCCTACAGACAGGGAGAACAGGGCCTTAGACACGTTCGGAAAAAAGGTATACACCTCAGCTGCCCTGTCTGTGAGGGGCCTCAGCTGTCAATTCCATACGATCAAATATCAGCAAAATATTCTGGATCAACTCATGCAAAACATTTCAATCACAGGAGGATAAAAATCTTTCTAAAAAAACTTTTGGATTGTCACTCCACTTCCCAGGTGGCTAAACACTCTGTGCATTGTGGCTGTGATGCCCTGGAGACATCCTGCAGGGCAGCTGCCACTGGTTCAATAATTAGGAGACATTCATAGCTTAGAGAGCAATCTGTCCCTGAGCATGTAAAGGCTAACCTTTTAGACACTCCCCTTGATGAAGGCAGACTCTTTGGACCAAAAGCTGAGGCAGTACTGAAAAAGATGGAAGACAAGGCAAAGTCCATGCAAACAGTTAAGGACTTCCTGCACGTACATTTACCTAGGTTCAGTAGGAACATTCCAGCCAAGCACTAGTTCTTTCCTACCCAGGCTAGGAGTAAACAGAGAAGGACTCTAAAGGACAGAGCTTCCAGACAAAGGCATCACCAACAGAGATCAAGGCAGTGGACCTCTGAAACACCCAGGCAGGGGAGTTCTAGGTCACAGCCCCCAGCCAAAGAGCAGTTATGAGTCTCTCCCTCCACTCCATCCTCCCATCACCACCCCAAAACTAGGCAGAAGACTGTCAGTCTTCCTCCAAAACTGGAATTACATTACCTCAGATCAATGGGTTCTAAACATTATTCCAAATGGTTACACACTCACTTTCAAACAGCTGTAAGTATACTCAGGTTTCCCAGGTGTACCCCCAAATCAAAGAACTGAGGCTGTCAAACAGATAAGTATTTGTTTTCTCATGAAGTGGTGGAGCTAGTTCCAGAGGAACAAAGAGGGAAAAGCTTTTACTCAAGGTTATTCCTAGTCTCAAGAAAACAAGGATCTTGGTGCCCTATCCTGGACCTGTCCAGCTTAAACTAATTCCTCAGGATACCAAAGTTCAGAATGCTGACACTTAAAAAATTGCTGCCCATGATATCTCCTCAGGCCTTCGTGGTCCCAATAGACCTAAAGGACACCTACTTGCACATTCCTATTAAAAAATTACAGCGAAGTTTTCTTTGCTTTAAAGCAAGCTCTTGTCACTATCAGTTTTCAGCTATGTCCTCTGGGTTGTCTACTGCTCCAGGGGTTTTCACAAAGTGCTTGACACCAGTCATTGTTTACTACAAAACCAAAGGGGTCCAGATTTACCCTTACCTGGATGATTGCGTAGTACAAGCTGCAGACATTCCAAAGATCAACAAAGATCTGAAATTCACACAGGACCTTCTGACTCAAGAAATCCAGCCTGGTTCCATCCAAACAAAGTGTCCTTCCTGGGTGTTCTCCTGGACTCTTCACTCCAGAGGGCCTTCCTCCCCTCAGACAGAGTCACCTATTTAACCAGTTACTTCCTACAGATACAGGAGATTCAAAGCATCACACCCAGGGAATTCCTCAGAGCTCTGGGGTTCATGGCATCCTGTATTCTCATGGTACCCCTATCCAGGTTGCATATTAGTAAGCTGCAGTGGTGCCTGAAGAGCATGTGGTGCCAGAGCTCTCAGTCACTGGACACCCAAATACCCTTGATACCTTTCCTCAAGCAGGAGTTTGCATGGTGAGCACAGGTTTGTACCCAAAATCACGGCCTGCCTTTCAGTTTCTTGCCCCAGGGCCAAATCCTCACCACAAATGCCTCTGAGACAGCATGGGGGGCCATACCCAATACCTCCAAAATCAAGGATTATAGCCCGATCAACACAGAAAGAGCACATAAATTGGAAAGAACTCATGGCAGTACAAAATGGTCCCAGTAGTACAGACAATACCACAGTCTTGTGGTACATAAACAGCCAGGGGGCATGCATTCCTACCCCCTGTGCCATCTAACCATGCAAATATGAGAGACAGCACAGTCCCTAGGCCTGCATCTCATGGCACAATACCTGCTGGGCCAAAGAATACCCTGGCAGACCACCTCAGCAGGAATATGACAGACCTCTGTGAATGGCATATCCATCAGGAAGTTTTCCACACAATAACACAGCAATGCGGGTCCCCTAGGTGGACATATTTGCCAGCAAGAACAACGCTTACTTGGAGAAGTTCTGCACCAGGACAAGGCAAACATCTGAATGAAAAGTAGATGCCTTCTCCTTCCCTTGGACACACCTTTTAATTTATGCCTTCCCACCATTACCCCTGTTGTCTCTACTGTTTCTGAAGATCAGGGAGGAGGGCCCAAAGGCCATCCTGATAGCACCAGACTGACCCAGGCAGCACTGGTTCCCCCTCCTCCTCCTCGTGCTCACCAGTCAAAAACCTTTGATGTTTCCTTAGAGGGTGGACCTCCTCACCCAGAACATGGGGAGGATTGTGCACCCCAACCTTCAGACTCTGACAGGTTTATTTCATAGTTCCTTACTGCACCTCCATCTTTATTTAGCAGGTACAGACCATTTTAAGAGTCTAGAAGGCCAAGCACCAGAAACTCTTAGCCAAATTGAAAAGATTCTTGGTTTGGTGCCAGAAGCACAGACTTCAGCCAAATTCTGTTAACATTCCTAACATTCTGGAGTACCTGGCCAACCTACTGGAGAAAGGTCTCTCTTATTCCTCAAGCTATATGCCTCAGCCATCTCTGCCGATATCCCTAGTCATCCTCCAGTTTATTCTAACCCCTTGCTGAATCAGTTTCTTAGGGGAGTTATTCACATTAGGACCCCCAGGAGAAAACCCACCCTTCCTTGGGACCTCATCTTTGTCCTAGAAAAGTTAACTTTGCCTCCTTTAGAGCCTGCAGCCTCTATCACCTTAAAGTTTCTTACCTGGAAAACAGCCCTTCTACTGGCTATCACTTCGGCCAGGGGGGTCTCAGAGTTGCAGGCCCTAATGGCAGTGGAGCCTTTCATTATCTTCCATAAAGACAGGGTCTCCCTCCGAATTAATCCTTCCTTCATGCCTAATGTGGTTAGTAATATGTCTCTGAATCAGGCCATTCATCCACCTACCTTCTTTCCCAACCTTCACAGCAGTGGGGAAATATTACTGCACTCTCTGGATGTAAATAGGATGCTACGCTTCTACCTGGACAGGAGTAAATCTTTGAGGAAACAGACTAGCTGTTCATTACTTTTGCCCCAGGCTCTGAAGGAAAACCAGCTTCTAAACAGACTATTTCCAAGTGGATTTCCCACTGTATCTCTTTCTGTTACAGCCATCATGACAAAAAGCCCCCTGTGTTGAATAGGTCACACTCTACTAGGGCCACAGCTACTTCTACAGCGTTCCTCAAAGGGTTTCCCAGTTAAGTACATTATGGAAGTAGCCACTTGGTATTCTGTGCATACCTTCACTAGGCACTACCACCTGGCAACTTTTTCCAAGTCTAGAGCAGGTTTTGCATCTGCAGTCTTGCAGGGAATCCTCTCCTTAATCTCCTTCCAACCTCTCTACAGCTTTGGGAATCTTCCCAACAGTCAGGACTGCAACAGTGAAACACAGTGAACATAGTACAGTTGGGTACACTTACCATAAATGTAGATGTTCAAGTGTATTCACTGTTGCTGTCTTCTTTTCCTCCCACTTACTCCCTCAGCTTACTAGGTAGGCTACAAAATCAACCAAGGACCCTACACCTCCCAACTCTTGTTTGGGTCCACTCTACCTTGTCCCACCTTAGGCACACTTGGGGCCTCCTTGGAGCCACACTAACTTCGTCCTTCTAGGGTACATTTCGGGGCTCCTACTAAGCGGGTCAAGAAAATACTGAAGTGATGATGCAGGCTGGCTCCCTTTATACCTGAGAGTACTGATGTCAGTAGGGAGACAAAAACAGTTTTCTCTGGTAGTCAGGCCAGCCAAGGGATTTCACAGCAGGAAATCCCAACAGTCAGAACTGCAACAGTGAATACACTCAAACATCTACCTTTACAGTAAGTGTACACAACTGTACTTTTTTAAAAGCTGTTAAAACTTCATCCTGCCATAAAAGTGGGTCAGATCAAAGTGTCTAACAGCTTTTAAAGTCATTAGTTGTAAAGAAAGGCACCTCATTTCTGCCTGCTGCCTGTCTGACAGCACTAAGTGCTTTTCTGACACTCAAAAGCTTTGAAAGCTGGTAAAACACTTTGTGTTCCTACACTTTTTTTTTCATAAGGATAGGGTTTCTGTTAGAACTAATCCTTCCTTTATGCTTAAGGTAGTTAATGACTTATCTTTGAATCATTGTATCAGTCTTCCACACCTCAAAATAGGTGTGAGAGAGATTCTTCATTGTTTGGATTTGCATAGTCAGCTCAAATTTTCCCTTGATAAGATTGAAGACTAGAAAATTTGAGCAACTTTTTGTTACTTTTAACAATAAGTTTGCTTTGCCAGTCTCCAAGCAGACCCTTTCTTTTTGGATTTCTAAGGCCAATTCTTTTAGTTATTCTTATCAAGCAAAGCAGCTTACTTCATTTGTTAGCACCCATTCTTCTTGGGTAGTAACCCCCTCTGGTGCTTTTTTCAAGAGCTTAGATACCAGATCCATTCTAGAAGTAGCCACCTGGTCATCTTTTTGCACTTTTACTAACATTATAAGTTGATGTGTTTTCTAGGGCCATAGCAGGTTTTGCCAGGTCCATTCTCCAAGGCATTTTAGACACTTCCTCCCTTCCTTCCGTCTCTCTTCAGACACTTAAGTACTCTTTCTCTTGTGAGGAAAACTGCAGCAGTGATCTTGGAAGAGCATAGTATAGTTATGTAAAAACCTTACCATAACATTAGATGTCCTACTGTTCACTATTGTAGTATTCCATTCCTCCCTCTTTACCCCTTTTCTGATCTGGCTGAGGGGCATCTTTTCATTTCTCATTTTCTTAAAGTGCATGTACATACATGTAGAGTTGCTTCTACGTCTTTCTTTTGTTCTCCTTGATCAAGTAAGTTCTGAGGTTTTAGTGTACATATGTCCCTTATGTACTTCAGTCTTCTGACTTAGATCATACATCAGGTGTACGACTTGTGTAAGGGCCCAGGCTTTGGCATGCTGGCTGGATGTACGGCTATCCTTGGCGTGATATCCTTCTTGTAAGGAATACTGCATGATATGTACTGTTATGGTAAGTTCTTACATAACTGTACTCTATAAAGCTTGTCTGCTTTCTGTTGTATTACATTTACTGCAGTGCACATTTTTGCGTTCATTCCAGTTTAGCTAAAAATACCTTATCTTAGAACAACTCACCTATATGGTTATCAAGTAGTAAACAATCAAGTCATTCAGATAGCTATCATGACTCGGTAAAGTCAGACCCTCTTTAGCTTTAATGGGGTCCATATAATTGTATCCATCTCTGCTTTTGTGATGTAAGCTATTCTTTCATTATCAAAGCATTCTGTTTCTTTTACAGATATTAATTCACATGATAAATGCCAAGGATGTGATGTCACCAGTGGTACTGTTTGCTGGACAAAAAAGTGCCATAACAGTGGGAATAGTGCTAACCTGGTTGGTGCCTGCAGCCCAGAGAGTGTTGCGTCTTCAAGCACCTTTGAGCACAACAACCCTTATGCAAACTGTAATGGCTATGACTCCTGCCGTTTTGTGAGTCCGGACTCCCAGCAGTCTGGCTTCTCAAGCTCATTTTTTTCACCTACATCTGGATCAGCACTGTCAGATTTTTCTGGTGGAAGAGAACAAGCTGAACTATTTTCTCCAAACAGTAAGTACTTTTGCATGTTCACTAGTCAGTACCAAAACCTTTCATGAGCTGGCCAAATAATTTTTATAGTTTTTATTGCCGACTTCCTAATGTCTTCTAAATTACATTGATTCTTATCATTGTCAGATGTAAGATGGTTTAAATGTCCTTCAAGGATGCATCTGCAGTCATAACATATGGGTTGTCCTGCCTCAGGCAGCCCTTCGGTCGGCCAGATTCTAAAGTCTGGGTCTGGCCTCAGCTGATGTCGCACTTCACCCGACGTCATAGCTCCTGGGGTATAAAGGCATCAGCCAACGCCATTTTCCTCCGTCTTTCTTGCCGCACGGTGCCCGAAGCAGAAGCTGTTCGCAAGTGCCGGTCGGTCAGATCCAGAGATTTCAGCTACCGAAGACTTCTAAAAAAGCTAAGTACCCCGTTGGAGACTCTTTCTTGCCTCGGCCGATGTCAGACAAAGTAAATAATTGCTTAACTTGTGGGAAACAAATACCTCATAACGATTTCCACTCTTACTGCCTTCCTTGCTTAGGCCCAGACAACGACGTATCAGCTTGTTTAGCCTGTGCTTCCTTCAACCGACGGACACTTAGACGTCGGTCGGAGTTTGCTGAAGAGTTTTTTGGCCCCGTTTTTGCATATAAAATGCCGTCGGAGACTCCGACTACACATTTAGCCAAAAAACGCAAGGAAAAGGACCGACACTCGCGGCCCGCGGTCTCGGCTGAGACCACGGTTAGGCGCGAGTGTCTCGGTTTCGGCTGAAACCGAGTCCTCGGTTCTTCCTTCGGCCGTAAGCATGCCTCCGACAACCGAGGCCTCACAGGCCCCGGCTGAGTCGGCTACAGAAATTCATACCGAAGAAGCAGGCACACAGGAATTGTCCGACACCATTCCGTTGGACATCTCTACTCCTGCACGTGGGGCAGCTAGACCCCCTGCTTCTATGTCTATTAAGGCCTTCTCCAGGGCTAAAGCAGCTAAACTTTCCAAGGCCTTACCTACTAAAGCTCCCTCTCACAGACCTTCCTCAAGTTCTCAGATTCTCAGCCTTGCTGAGGACTTTATTTCTCTGATCAGGGGATCCCAACCTCACCCAGACAGGGCCTCACAACCTCCTCCTGAAAAAAGGCCTAGGACTGAACCCCCTGAACCTCTCTCCTCTGACTATTCCTCGGATGGATCAGAGTTATCAGACCATCAGGAAGGACCATACTCACCTTATGAGGATTCAGATGCAGAAGACTCCATTCCTTCTGCCTCCCCCCCAGAAGAATTTTCATTTGGGGAAACTCTACACTCAATGAGGGAACACTTCCAATGGCAGGGTCAGGATTTTTCTGATTCTAGGAAAAGGCTAAGGACTTTTTTACACTTACCACAGCATAGGCCTTTAGCCATACCACCTGTACTATCAGTTGTTGATGATGCATACAGTGATGCCAGTTCTGCCCCTGATTCTCTTCCCCCGGCCCCTGCCAAACCTGACAGATATTACAGGGTCCCGGATTCTCACTTCCACTTGTATAAGGCCCACGCTGCAGACCCAGAAACCATTTCTCAGGGCCCTAAGGGTGTTGCAGCTGCCTCTGCAAAAAAACCCCTACCCTCTGCAAGAGAACCAAGCGGATTAGAGACATGGAGTAAACCGGTTTATACATCTGCTACCCTTTCTGCCAGGGCTTTAAACTGTCAATTTCACATGATACAGTACCAGGAATTTTTGTTAGATCAGCTGAATAAAAAGCTTTCCTCTCCTGAACCTTTAGACCGTAAGTCCCTTCAGGATTTGGTACACAACTCACAGCAGGTCAGTAATCATTTCTTAAAATGTGGCTATGATGCACTGGAGGCTTCATTTAGATCAGCTATGACTGGAGCAGTGATTCGAAGGCATGCCTGGCTAAAAGAGCAATCCTTGCCAGACCATGTTAAGTCTAAACTCCTAGATGCCCCTATGGAGAAACAAAGTTTATTTGGCTTCCCGGCACAGGAGGTTCTAAAGAAAGTGGAAGAAAAAGCAAAATCTGTGCAAACAGTCAAGGATTTTCTACAGGTCCAACCTCCGAGGTTCAGCAGAAATTGGCCTTCAAAGAATTGGTCCTTTCCAGACACCTCCAGAGCACAGAGAGGCAGAAATAGACGCCCAAGAGGCAGAGGTCAATCGGGTGCCTACAGGGGCCGTCAGTGGCAACCTGACAACCAGAGGAGTGCCGCCACAGCTACGACTACAACCACTTCCACAGGACAGACACAATGACTTGGCTCTGATTCCGCCTAACAGGGAACAACTGGAAGCACCCTTGGGCGGAAAGTTAGCATTATTTTCAAAAAACTGGCATTGCATTACAGGAGACAAATGGACTTTGCAAACAATAGACAAAGGCTACAGGTTTCACTTCCACACTTTACCAAAAAAGAGAGGAATGCCAAACCTTCCATCAAGCCAGAAGTCAGAGGCTCTAAAACAAATCATCAACTTACTAAGGATGAGAGCAATAGAAAAGGTACCATCTATGGAAAAAGGCCAAGGAATTTACTCCAGACTATTCCTTGTACCAAGAAAAGAAACTCAATGGAGGCCTATTCTCGACTTGTCCGCACTGAACACATATCTCATATTACCAAAATTCAAGATGCTGACCCTACAGCAACTTCTTCCCATGTTGGGCAAGGAGTCTTGGCTGGTGACTCTAGATCTCAAGGAGGCATACCTGCACGTCCCCATATGACCAGATTGCAGAAGACACCTCAGATTTCTTGCAGGATCAGAGCATTATCAATTCTCAGCATTGCCCTTTGGCTTATCTACTGCGCCCAGAGTATTCACGAAATGCCTGGCATCAGTAATTGCACATTGCAGGCTTCAGGGAATTCAAATCTATCCATACCTGGACGACTGCCTAATACAAGCGGACAACAAGACAAAAATAATAAAGGATTTGACCTATGTCATACAACTGCTGCAAGCCTTGGGATACACAGTCAACACACAGAAGTCAAGACTAGTGCCATCCCAAAGGATAACATTTTTGGGTGCAGAACTGGACACAATAACTCAGATGGCTTTTCTCACAGAAGAAAAACAAAAGCAACTTCCAGTATACTTCATGGCATTGACAAGACAAACTCAGCTTACTGCAAGGAAAGTCCTGCAGGCCCTGGGTTTCATGGCATCCTGCATAATCTTGATCCCACATGCCAGACTGCATATGAGAAAATTACAATGGTGCCTAAGGAATGTATGGTCTCAACACAGACACAGTCTAGAAACCATGATACCAATCATTCCATGCCTGAAGCAAGAATTCCTGTGGTGGGCTCAGGCCTGCCAGACCAACAGAGGGTTGCCTTTCCACAAACCACAACCAAAGCAGACCATCACCACGGATGCCTCAGACCTAGGCTGGGGGGGCACACATGGAAGACAAGTGTATCCAAGGCCTATGGTCCCAAGACCAGCTGAATCTACATATAAATCTAAAGGTGATGCTGGCAGTGAAGTATGCAATCGAGGCATTCAAATCATTCCTCCAGCAAGGACATCTGCTGATAAGGACGGACAATACCACAGTCATGTGGTACATCAACAAACAGGGAGGCACGCATTCCTACCTTCTATGCCGGATGGCAATGGATCTGTGGAACCTAGGCCTGAATCTCAACATTCAACTGCAGGCCAGATTTGTACCAGGAAAAGAAAACTCACTAGCAGACAGATTAAGCAGAACTACCACGGATGCTCACGAATGGATGCTGCATCCAGACATCTTCAAAACCATAACAAAGACATGGGGAATGCCAGAGATAGACCTGTTCGCCTCCCCACTCAACCACCAACTGAAGAAATTCTGCTCAAGAGAATACCACCCACAAGCCTGGAGGGTGGACTCCCTTTCTTTCAGCTGGAAGGCCCTGACAGTTTATGCCTTTCCACCTCTCACATTGCTGTACAAAGTTCTACTGAAGATCAGGGAGGAACAGCCAAAGGTAATTCTGATAGCTCCAGACTGGCCAAGGCAGCATTGGTACTCACTACTGAGAAGCATGTCTCGGACGAACTCATGGCCTCTACCTCTATGGCCCTTACTTCTAACACAGAACAACTACAAGACCCTGCATCCAAACTTGAAAACACTGCAGCTAACTGCCTGGAAAATTGCATAAAGCAAAACCAACCTGTTTTATCTCAGAGGGTCAAGGACATTATCCTGGAGGCTCGCAGACCCTCCACAAGGAAAACATACTCAGCCAAATGGAAGAGATTCCTTATTTGGAGTGCATCAAAGGGAACAGATGTCACACCGGCAAACCTAGCACACATCCTAGAATACTTAGCAGAACTGTTCCACGATGGCCTGTCCTATTCTTCCATTAAGATTCATGCTTCAGCAATTTCAGCAGAGTACAACATGGATCCTCCTATCTTCTCTCAACCTGTCCTCAGACAATTTCTAAGAGGGATCAAAAATGTAACACCTCCAAGGAAACCACCTCTACCTGCATGGGATCTCAATTTTGTGTTGGAAAAATTAACACTTCCCCCTTTTGAACCAGCAGCATCAGCAGACTTACAGTTCTTATCTTGGAAAACTGCCTTCCTTCTAGCAATCACTTCAGCAAGAAGGGTATCCAAGTTACAGGCCTTAATGGCAGTGCAGCCTTTCCTTATCTTTCACCAGGATAGAGTGTCTCTGAGAACCAATCCTATTTCATGCCAAAGGTGGTATCCAGAGTATCCTTGAACCAAGCTATTTACCTACGTTCTTCCCTAACCCACAGAACAGGGGGGAAAAACTACTGCACACCTTGGATGTACACAGACAACTGCGCTACTATCTGGACAGAACTAAGACCAACAGAAAAACTGACCAGCTTCTGGTAGCATATGCAACAGGAGTGCAAGGAAAAGCAATTTCCAAACGGACAATTTCAAAATGGATAGGAAATTGCATTCGATTCTGTTACTCTTTTCATGGAAAGACAACTCCTGAAAATATCAGGCCTCACTCCACAAGAGCTACAGCCACCACTACAGCTTTCCTACGAGGAGTGGCTACCAAAGACATTTTAGAAGCTGCTACTTGGAGCTCCGTGCATACATTTGCCAAGCATTACAATCTTCCTTTATACTCCAGATCCCGAGCAGGTTTTGCAACTGCAGTTTTACAAGGGATTTTAACTACACCATCATTATCTTAGTGCCTCCTCCCCCAGTTTGGCTATGGTATTCTACCCATATGTTATGACTGCAGATGCATCCTTGAAGGACATAGTACAGTTTTGTACCTACCATAAATGTAGATGTCCGATAGGTATGCATCTGCAGTCAGGATTACCCACCCTCCTTCCCCTCTGTGGTATTCCTAGGGTACTTACCCCTCTCTTAGCTAGCTGGGGGAATCTATTATGGTGTATTTGTTTGCATGTATATATGTATATATACTTTTTTATTTCTACTGTTTGGAATTTTCTACTTTATCCAAATTTAGCCTTCCTAGAGGGCACCTGGCATCTGGGGCAAGAAACACTGAGGAAAATGGCGTCGGCTGATGCCTTTATACCCCAGGAGCTATGACGTCGAGTGAAGTGCGACGTCAGCCGAGGCCAGACCCAGACTTTGGAATCCGGCCGACAGAAGGGCTGCCTGAGGCAGGACAACCCATATGTTATGACTGCAGATGCATACCTATCGGACATCTACATTTATGGTAGGTACAAAACTGTACTTTCTTTGCCACAGTTCATATGTTCATTTTTCAAGCTTACAGTTGAAGTTCTGGGCTATTTTTGTACAACAGAATGAAGGTACTTTCCAGGAAGGAAGAGAGATCCATCTTTATATTAATATGCAACAGTGTGCAGTAGAGTCATATTTACATTGAATTAAGTTATCCTAATTTTGACTCTCATTTTGCTTTCAAGCTTCATTCTGTTCTGCAGACTTCCTGCTGAATCCATTAGATCCGTTGAATGCTTCCAAAATAAAGATAAAAATTGCAGACCTTGGTAATGCTTGCTGGGTGGTAAGTGCCGTCTTTTTTTTCCTTTAGTCTTTAAGCAGATTTTTTAAGGTTAATTTAAGTTATCCAAATGCCATACAAAGGCAAGAAGGCAGAAAAAACAGCTTTTATTACCTAGTGTCTTGGCAACTAAAGCCTTCTAGAAGAACCAAACAGCAATAACAATCAAACATATGTAATAAATTCAGCACCAGTTATCATCAATTTACATTTAAAGACACGTTTACATAAAAGTAACACTTCCCTTTATAGTTTACAATTGCAGGGTCTGTAATTTGTACCTACTGTTTTCCATCATGGGATTATATTGTGATTGATTTGTTTAGATTGTATAGAAAATTACAATTGAGATTATTCAATCCTTAACAAAGGACATAGCGATTTTAATAGTTTTAATACAGCATTTGAGAAATTTAATGGTAGTGATACTTGGCTACTTGCTCTATCAGTTTATTCAATTGATAGTGAATTATCTACAGAACAGTGTTATAACACATTAGCTAACGGTTATGAGTATATTCTAACGCCAAAGTTTAGAAATAAGTTTGCTTATTCCAGCCGGAAGTAATACAGCTGTAAATGTTTTGAAAAGTGCGCAAAAGTGAATTGTGGTCTGTTGTTTAACAACACATTAGGTCACAAAGCAATTTAATTTGACACAACATGAATGGAATGCTTTGCCGTGGTTAAAATTGATGAAGCATGTTAGTTGTGTGTAAAGCAGATAAAGGGAGCAGTGTGATTAGTGACGGATAAAACACAGTACATCAGTACACATAATACTTTACTGAATGTGTCAAGTGACTGAGTTAGTTAATTATACTATGTACGATGAGTATAATCAGGAGTTGTGTTCTTTGTTGAAAAGGGGATTACAGATGGGATTTCTTTGATACTGACTTTAAAGATCTGGATGTAAAGTTTCCAAGTCATCCTATTTTTATGCAATACCCAAGATCTTTATTTATGTTTGTAATCCTTCGGATCATCCTGATGTTCTTCGTGTTTCACTGTTGCAGTCATTACCTTTGGGTAATCTGCTGGCAGGTTGCCCTCAGTCGGCCAGAATATCAAAGTCTGGGTCATGCGTCCGTTGCTATCTCCTCTTCCATGACGTCAGGTCATCAGGGGTATAAAACATGCAGCCAACGCCATTTTATTCAGTCTTTCTTGCCGCATGGTGCACGAAGCAGAAGCAGTTCGCAAGTGCCGGTCGGCTGACTCCTGAAATTTTCGCATTCGAGTTTCAGAACCGAAGTCAACTAAAGCTAAGTACCCTGTTGGGGAAACTTTTTCTTGATCCTTACCGATGTCAGTAAAAGTTAATAATTGCATTACTTGTGGGAAGCAAATACCTCATAAGGATTTTCATTTGTACTGTATTCCTTGCCTAGGCCGAGATCATAACGTGCCTCGCTGTCGGTTTTGTGCTAGATTTAACCAACGCACTATTAACTGTCGGTATATTTTTGCATCAAAATATTTTGGATCCAGATTTAATTACCCTGAAATGTCATCGGTTAGCAATCCGACTACCGGAGTTCACAAAAAAATGCAAAGAAAAAGACAGAGACAGACCGTCGAGGTCCAAAACTGACGACAAAGCTTCTCCTAAGCCAGAAGCCGGTTCGCTGGTACTCAGTGAGGCGCTTTCACAGCCCCTGATACCCGCTACTTTTGAGTCACAGGCCTCTACTAAGACCCATGCGGAGTCCGGTATGAGGCGAGATTCTCAGAGTATTGAACCCGCGGATGTCTCTCCCTTGGATGAGTCCGGAGCCGCTGAGCAGGCACTGGCTTCTGAGGGTGTTTTCAGGCCTCGACATTTTTATATAAAACCAACGCCAGCTTCAAAAACAAGATCAAAATCATCTTCTAAGTGTAAAAAACCGATGCATGAGCCACGTGCTCAGGCCCCTATGCCTAAAAAACAGATGATCAAAATGGCAGAGGACTTAATTACCTTGAACAGGGGTTCCCAACCCCAACCCCCCCCCCCCTGCTAAGAGGCCTAGGCAAGACACTGATTATGAATCTTCAGATCAGGTTTCCATTTCTTCTGATTCCTCTTCTGATCAGGGATTTTCTATACCACCCTATGAGGATTCTGATGCAGAAGAATCCATCCCATCTGCATCTCCTCCTGTGGATTATTCTTTTGAAGAAACCTTGCATACTTTAAGGGAATATTTTCATTGGGAGAATCAGGATTTCTCTGAATCAAAAAAGAGGCTTAGGGATTTCCTTCTTCCTCAGCATTGGCTTTTGGCTATGCCTCCTGTATTAGACATTGTTGATGTGTTGTCGGTATCAAGCATGGCTCCTGATTCCCTAAATCTGGCTCCTAGTAAGCCAGACAGATATTACAGGGTTCCTGACTCCCACAAATGTCTATTTAATAATCCTGCTGCTGATCCTGAAACTATCTCACAGGGTCCCAAAGGTGTAAAGGCCTCTACAGCCAAAAATCCTACCCCCTGTGATAGAGATTCCAGGGCGCTGGATAGATGGCGAAAGAAGGTTTATACGTCTGCAACCTTGGCAGTTAGGGCCTTAAACTGCCAGTTTCATATGCTTAAATATCAACAGCATGTTATGGGCTTATTGAAACAGAAAATTATGTTGATTTCTGATTGTGTGGAAAATAAAGAATTACAGGAATTATTGCATGCAGCAGAACAGGTTGGAAAACATACTTTGCAATGTGGTTTTGATTCCTTGGAGGCCTCTTGCAGGGCCGCAGTTACTGCATCTGTGATTAGAAGGCATGCCTGGCTCAAGGAGCAAAATCTGCCTGATCATGTTAAAGCTAAATTGTTGGATGCCCCTTTACAGCATGATACTCTGGTAATAAGGCAGAAGTGGTTTTCAAGAAAATGGAAGACAAAGCTAAATCTATGCAAACTGTAAAAGATTTCTTACAAGTGCAGCCACCCAGATTCAGTAGGCACTGGCCTACTAAAAAATCGGTCCTTTCTGGTGTCCAACAGAGCCTCTCAAGGCAAATCCAGACACTCAAAAGGCTCTAGATACCAATCACAGGGTTCTTACAGGTCAAAGCAATGGGGTGCCTCCAACTCCGAATCTGGAGGAAACAAAACACAACCCTACAGTAAGCAGTCTCAGTGACTTCCCTCTACCATCACCAAGCACTTATCTTTTAGTAGCCCCCTTGGGGGGAAAATTAGCACTTCATGCTCAAAATTGGCAATTACCCAGGACAAGTGGGTATTAAACATAGTATCCCAGGGGTACAGATTTAATTTCCATACTTTGCCAATTTCAAATGGTTGGCCAGACCTGCCACAAAATCAATGGGCAGAGGCTCAGAAACAAGTTACGTCCCTCATGGATATGGGGGCTATTCAGCCAGTACCAGAACAGGAAAAAGGACAAGGTTTTTATTCAGGACCGTTCCTGGTACCCAGAAAAGACAATGCCTGGCTAGTGACTCTAGACTTAAAAGCGGCATACCTGCATATCCCAATAAGGGAATTGTGCAGAAGATACCTCCGCTTCAAGGCAGGTTTTATGCATTACCAATTCTCTGCACTGCCCTTTGGCTTATCTACTGCACCCATGGTCTTTACAAAGTGCCTGGCACCAGTAATTGCATTTTGCAGACAAAGAGGCATACAAATCTATCCTTACTTGGATGACTGTCTCATTCAAGCAGAGAACAAGGACATTCTTCTTCAACATCTGGCATTTGTAAAATGGCTTCTAACATGCCTAGGATACACAATAAACGAAAAGAAATCACAACTGGTACCCTCTGAAAAAATTACATTCCTGGGTGCAAGCTTGAATACAACTGCCCAGATGGCTTACCTTATGCCAGACAAAGGCAACTGACTATATACTTCAAACAGATGGCAACAAAAACCCAGTTATCTGCAAGACAAATTCTGCAGGCTTTGGGGTTCATGGCATCCTGCATTCTACTAATTCCATATGCAAGACTGCATATGAGGAAACTTCAGTGGTATCTAAAAAGTTTATGGCATCAACATTGTCACAGTCTGGAAACAATGATTCCTCTCATTCCCTGCCTACAACAGGAGTTTCTTTGGTGGGCAGGGACATGTCACCAAAAGAAGGGACTGTCATTCACTCTACCCCCTGCCACCCAAACCCTAACTACAGATGCATCAGGCTTTGATTGGGGGGCCCACCTGGCAGGGAGATGCATTCAGGGAATGTGGAACCCAAAACAAATGCATCTGCTTATCAACCAGAAAGAGATGCTAGCTGTTCAGAATGCCCTGACAGCCTTTAAGGACTTACTTAATCCAGGACAACTACTGATAAAGACGGACAACACCATGGTTATGTGGTATATAAACAAGCAGGGGAGTACACATTCCTACCCCCTTTGCAGATTAGCCATGGCATTGTGAGACACAGCTTTGACTTACCAGGTACATCTTCAAGCTCAATTCCTGCCAGGAAAACAAAACACTCTGGCAAACGACCTAAGTAGAAATCTTATGGACCCTCACGAGTGGAAACTGGATCCACAACTCTTCAGCATGGTAACACAGAAATGGGGGAGCCCAGACATAGATCTATTTGCCTCACCCCAAAATTATCAACTGGACAAATTCCGCACAAGGACTTATCACAGACAAGCATGGAAAGTGGATGCCCTATCCTTCAGTTGGAAAAACCTATCAATCTATCCTTTCCTCTGCCTCTTATCCCCAAGGTCTTACTAAAGGTCAGACAGGAAAAACCAAAAATGATCCTAATTGCTCTGGACTGGCCTGCCAGCACTGATACCCAATTCTAAGGATTATGTCACAACTCCCTCCTTGGTACTTGCCTCAAATACCTCATCTACTGTCTCAGCAGAACAATCAAATTCTGCACACTCAGCTCCAAACTCTGAACCTGGCAGCATGGCTGATCATGTAGTTATTCAAACACCTCTCAGTAAATTTGTGATGGATGTAATTTTGGAAGCTAGAAGACGTAGTACTAGAAAATCTTATGCTGATAAATGGAAGAGATTCTGTGCTTGGAACCAACCACAAGGAACGGACACAGCAAAACCAAATATTCCTCAGATTTTACAACACTTGACTGAGATGCTTGACAAGGGCTTATCTTTTATTTCAATAAAAATCCATGCCTCTGCCATCTCGGCCCATCACAACACGGAGCCTCCCATCTTTTCTCATCCTCTGCTAAAACAGTATCTTAGAGGGGCCAAAAATTTAAGGCCTCCCATTAGATCACCAACTCCTGCATGGGGCCTCAATTTTGTGCTGGAAAAACTCACCCTGCCTCCTTTTGAACAAGCAGCTACTGTGGATATAAAGTTTTTATCTTGGAAAACAACTTTCCTTTTGGCAATCACTTCAGCAAGAAGGGTTTCAGAACTACAGGCCCTCATGGCTGTGGTGCCTTTTATTATGTTTTACCCGGGCAGATTGTCCCTCGGGACCAATCCTTCCTTTATGTCTAAGGTGGTATCCAGTGTGGCTCTTAACCAAACTATTCACCTGCCAATATTTTACCGAAATCCGCAGAACAAGGGGAGCGGATTCTGCATTCATTGGACGTACACAGACAACTAAGATTCTACTTAAACAGGACCAAATCTCTAAAAGTCTGAGCAACTACTAGTGGCATTTGCTGCAGGATCAGAGGAGAAGGCTATATCAAAGCAGACTATTTCTAAGTGGTTAAGCCACTGCATTCATTTCTGCTACTTGCATCATGGTAAGCCAGTGCCCAAGGGAATCGGGTCACATTCCACCAGGGCTGCTTCTACCTCAGCAGCCTTTCTCAGAGGAGTTCCAACCAAAGACATTCTAGAAGCTGCTACTTTTTGCTTTGTTCATACTTTTACAAAGCATTATCATTTGCCTCCCTTCTCTAAATCCAGGGCAGGCTTTGCCACTGCAGTTCTGCAGGGCCTTATAGCCGCTCTTAATGCTATTTAGTTCCATCCTCCCATCCATAGTTTTGGGATTCTACCCAAATGTAATGACTGCAACAGTGAAACACAAAGAACACAGTACAGTTGTGTACTTACCATAAATGTAGATGTTCGAGTGTATTCACTGTTGCAGTCTGGGTTACCCACCCGCCATCCCCCTTTTTCTAGAACTTCTCTTTCCTTCGCTATATTCTAAAGACTTTGTGGTGTATTTGCTTTTAGATGAAGGTAAAGTTTATGTTGCAAAAAGTGCATTTACATATATATTGCTGTTTATATATATATATATATATATATATATATATATATATGTATATGTATATATTTTTTTGCTTCCCATTTGGGGGACACCTGACATCTGGGGCAAGAAAAACTGAATAAAATGGCGTTGGCTGCATGTTTTATACCCCTGACGTTATGGAAGAGGAGACAGCAACCGACGCAGGACCCAAGACTTTGATGTTCAGTCCGACTGAGGGCAACCTGCCAGCAGATTACCCAAATGTAATGACTGCAACAGTGAATACACTCGAACATCTACATTTATGGTAAGTGTACACAACTGTACATTATTTCTGGTGTGGTTGGTTTTGGTGAAAGAGTTGGCTTTTTGTTGGATAGTATTTTGAAACAAAAAAAGTGGGTCAAACAAAATCTTTTGTTAAAAATGTTTCAGAGGTAGTGACTAGATTTATCGACTTCAGTTGTGTGATGGGTATTTTTGGTTGAGTTTGGCTGTAGTTCAGTTTGTATATTGTGGATATAAAAAGTGTACACACCCCTGTTAAAATGCCAGGTTTTTGTGATATAAAAAAATGAGACCACAATAAATCTTTTCAAAACTTTTCCCACCTTTAATGTCACCTATAATCTGTACAATTCATTTGAAAAACAAAACTGTTAGGGGAAAAATATAAAAAATAAAAAACGTACAATAAGCTGGTTGCATATGTGTGCACACCCTTAAAGTAAGATTTTGTTGAAGCACCTTATGATTTAATTACAGCATTCAGTCTTTTTGGGTAGGAGTCTGTCAGCATGGCACATGTTGACTTGGCAATATTTGCCCACTCTTCCTTGCAAAAGTGCTCTAAATATATTAGATTACGAGGGCATCTCTTGTGCACAGCCCTCTTCAGGTCAATCCACAGATTTTCTGTTGGATTTAGGTCTGGGCTGTGGCTGGGCCATTCCAAAACTTTAATTTTTCTTCTGGTGAAGCCATTCTTTTTTTGATTTGGATGTATGTTTAGGGTCATTGTCGTGCTGAAAGGTGAAATTCTTCTTCATCTTCAGCTTTCTAACAGACGCCTAAAGGTTTTGGGCCAAAAGTGACTGGTATTTGGAACTGTTCATAATTCCTTCCACCTTGACTAAAGCCCCAGTTCCAGCTGAGGAAAAGCAACCCCAAAGCATGATACTGCCACCACTATTTTTCACCGCTGGGATGGTGTTCTTTTGGTGATTGGAATTGTGGCCAAAAATTTCAACCTTGGTCTCATCAGACCATAACACATTTTCCGACATGCTTTTGGGAGACTTTATGTATTGTTTTGCAAATTTTAGTTGGGCCTGGATGTTTTTCTATGTAAGAAAAGGCTTCCATCTTGCATTTTTACCCCATAGTCCAGACATATGGAAAATATGGGAAATTGTTGTCACATGTAGTATACAACCAGTACTTTCCAGAAATTCCTACAGCTCCTTCAGTGTTGCTGTAGGTCTCTTGGCAGCCTCCCTGACCAGTTTTCATCTTGTCTTTTTATCAATTTTGGAGGGACGTCCAGTTCTTTGCAACATCACTGTTGTCCCATATTTTCTCCACTTTTTGATGACTGCCTTCACTGTGTTCCATGGTATATCCAATGCTGTGGAATTTTTTTTGTACCCTTCTCCTGACTGATACCTTTCAACAATGAGATCCCTTTGATGCTTTGTAAGCTGTCTGTGAACCGTGTCTTTTGCTGTAGCAGGCAACTGAGTAAATGTCAGGAAAATCCTACTAGGAAAGCTAAACTTTATTTGGAGTTAGTCAGAGTCTCTTTAATTGATGGCAGATGTGTACCCAAGAAGACTGAATGCTGTAATTAAATCAAAAGGTGCTTCAACAAAGTATTAGTTTAAGGGTGTGCACACTTACACAACCAGCATATTGTACGTTTTTTATTTTTTAAATAAACAGTGAAAATCACACCATGAGCAAACAAACTGTTAAACCAAAATGCAAGTATAAACACTAAAGAGAAAACAACAGTAAGACGCTCAGCTATCATAAAATGAGCACTTTAATCTACAGTATATCAATAACATCATAAAAAGCATTCACCAAAAATAAAATACAAATATGTAACCAACAAAAGCATGTAAACCAACATATCATACCGGGCCATCCCACATCATTTATGTAGACCTCTCTTGCTCAAAATAGGTTTAATAGAAACCATCACATTGAGTCCTGACCCCCTATCTGGCCTCAACTTCAAGGTCCACCAAAGCTCAGCCTCCTCAGTCCTATTCTCAATATTCCCAGTCTAACGCTCACCCATATAGTTTCTGTGGCTCTAAACTTAAAATCATGTTGACCACTATACCCTACAGCATACCTTGCTGACACATTCGCAGTGTTCCCAGTGCATATACTATACAGGTGTGCCCTCACATACTCCCTGAGGGTACGGTTCATCTTTCCAACATTAAACCATTGACAACAACCACACTGCACTAGGTACACTAAGTGTCTCATAGGACACGTGGCTGTAACCCTAAATCTAAAATCTTTGCCCGTATCAGGATGGATGAGCATATCATCAGTCACTATGTGCTGGCAGTACTTACATGAACCACATGAAAATGTGCCAAAATCACCACTCTGGCCACGAGTCTCCCTGTCTGGATAGTGAAGAATCCTCTTTAGGGACTTACAATTTCTATAACCAAAATTTGGAGCGTCACCCACCACTCTACAGACCTCATCTATAAGCAAAAGGGGCAAGTGCTTCTGAAACACCTGTTTGGTTCTATTAACATCACTAGTATATAACATGGGAACCTTCACTACAGTTTTACACTCCTTACTTAGTGGAGCTTCGTCCACATCATGCCCCCCCCCCTTCTCTTGGATGCCTGAGAAATATGGTCTAGCTCGTCCGTCCCTCAACACATCAACCTGTGTTGTTAAACACCCTCCTGGGGTGCATACTCCTCCTGTGGAGTACTGAATTTCTGTGGCAGTCCTTCCTGTAAAGACCAGTGTTAATGCATAGATCTGGTAACTTTGTTACAAGCACGTCTAAAAACTCTATAGACGTGTTCGAATACTTAACAGTAAACCTTAGGTACTCACTAGACCTATGTAGCTGTACGACAAAATCCTTCAAACACTCAGCAGTGCCAACCCACACCAAAAACACATCATCAATGAAACTGTGGTAGAATAGTACATTGAGTGAATAACTCCAAACCAAAGACCTCATCCATCTCCCACTGGGCCATTACAATGTTCGCATGGCTGTTAGCGAAGCAGAAACCCCATCGCTACGCCATGTTTCTGCCTATAGTACAGGCTATCAAATACAAAAACATTGTTCTCCAGGATGACATCCATAAACTCACAAATCAGGTCAATAAGTCTACAGTCATACTCGCTCTGTCTCAGTAAATATCTACGCATATATTCAACCCCCTGCAAATTGGATATGGCCATAAACAGCGACACAACATCCAGTGTGACTAATAAATAATCCCTAGGCATTCTATTAGATAAGTTCAAAAGTAGCAATTGCAGGGCTCCCACATCTTCTTTGGGGTGGGGTAGTATGTTGTGCATACCATTTTAAGACTTTGTACCTGATTGCAATGATGTAATCGTGCTATACGCACAGAACATGGGGGCTTTTGATGGTGCAGTCAAGTGAGTTATCTGTTTTTATTGGCTCTTTTTTTATATTTTTGTACTGCATTTAATGAACATTTTTGCTTATGCTGGGTATATGGTTTGAGGAAGCCACTATTATTTGGTGAAAGGACTTACCTACTTGTATTAAGACATTGATTAAAGTACTCGTTTTATGATAGCCGTGCATCTTACTGTTTTATTCTTGTTTTTTTATTTTTTATATTTTTCCCCCAACAGATTTGTTTTTCAAGTTGTACAGGTTATAGGTCACATTAAAGGTAGGAAAAGTTTTGAAATGATTTATTGTGGTCTCATTTTTTTATATCACAAAAAAATGGCATTTTAACAGGGGTGTGTACACTTTGTATATCCACTGTACCTCCATAGAACATACTAAGGTTATCAGGGTCACAACTCATTATTTAGATGAAGGTACAGTTGCTTTTGTATATTTTATCATTGTTGCTTTTATGTTTGGTTCATAATGCATTTAAATTTGGTGATAAATGGTTTGTTCAAAAGACAGACACTGCTGTCCCTTTTGCACTTTATTATGCAGATATTATGGCCAATTTTGAAATGGAATTTATGATAGATTAAGTTTTATGATTTTGTACCTGAATATGTTAGGCATATAGATGATTAGTTATTTTTATGCAAAGATGATAATAAAAACAAACTGCTGATTTTATTGAAAGGTTGAATGCAACTAGGGGCATACATTTTGATTATTCTATTAAGGAAAAAGTTTTTTTTTTTTATTTAACTTTAAAAGGAGTGAATGGACAAAATATTAAAGCTAAGTTGCATAGGAAAGTCACTTCAACTAACACATTTTACATGCTGCTAGTGCTCATTACCCACATTTAATTTGTTCATTATCGTTGGGTGAATTCATATGATTGAAAAGTAACATGACCAATGGCATGAGTCTGAATGTATTAATGGGCGATACATGACAAGTGCTGCTATCAGAAGTTATTCTGTTTAAATTATTCAGGATAGTATAAACAAAGTTTTAGGAGGAGGTGCTAATGTAAATATGAGATTAGATTGTATGATGTGAAAGATGAGATTGAAAATTATGTTAGTCAAGAGAAGCTGTATTTTATAACCTAATATATAACATTTACTTTGATGTTTGTTGATGCAATCAAAACGAATTGGCACATATTTTGTGTGATTCCAAGTTGAGAGAGAGAACCAAGATTCACCATTATTTCCTATATTAGAGGTTTAAATTTGTTTGAATTGTTGTATAAAATATAGGGGGATTGGTCTACAGTGAAGAGAATGTGGATGTTTAAATGCGATAATTGAAATGTGTGGAAGCATGTGTTGTGTGGACAAGAATGGTTTGTTAATAGAAAAAGACACTGCTTGTGGGATTTTTTTCCTGTTATTTTACCAAAGTGGTGTATACCATTTGTTGTAATAATGAATTTCTAAAAATGGTATAATAGACAAACAAAAAGACAAGTAAAAGTGAGGATTTAAGAGCATTTTTTTCCAATAATAGGAATAGAAATGTGATTAGCTCAGTAGCCATACATGTTGTGGACTTTCATAACAGCAAGACATCAGATTTTGGTTTTTGTGTCCATGCCAATGTTAAATTGTTTAGGGATGATAATCATGTGAGTTGTTTAAACACCTTAGAAGCTAGATTTATTCTAAAATTTAAAGCTATGGCACCAATGGATGTAAACAGTGGAGTAGTTTGTTAGTGTTAGATGTGAAGGGAAGTGTTAACTTTTATGGACATGTGCCTTTAAATGTAAATTGATGCTAATTGATTTTTTGACTGTTGCGGTTTGGTCCCCCTGGAAGGCTTTAGTTGCCAAGGCACTAGGCAATACAATCCATTTTTACTACCTTATTGCCTTTTTTATGGTGTTTGGATAATGTTTTTCGTCAGAATCACTTCATTAAATAAATACATTCATAACACTTAAGTGGGCTTAATTAATAGCAAAGGACTGTTAATCATTTTCAACCTTCATTTTTCTTGTGTTCTGTGAATTCTTTTTCTTTTTAACTTTTATATTGAACTTTGTATGCTTTAGTATGCTTAAAACTATTTATCCTCAAGAGTAGGTGTGTGTGTGTGCGTGTGTGCGCGCGCGCACATAATCTTATAAAAATAGGTGTTAACTCTTTATACTTTTTAAAAAAATACTCTTGTATACTAATTTTTTCTTGTTTTGTTTTAACATGAAAGTGTCTTTGATTTGGGATTGAGGAACTATGGGTTTTGTTTATGAGCACCACCATTTTAAGCAAGGGTGCAGAGGATGCTTATTTGGGCCTTAGGAGATCATGTGCAGAACATTGTGCAATTATAAATTCTTCTACTACGTAGAAGAAATGGAAAGTTGTTCCATTGGTTGAACCGACTTTAGAAGTTCCTGTTAACAGTTTGGGTAGGAAGACTGATTCCTGCAGATTGTTTTCAACCAGACTTTGCCATGAAGAGACACACAGTCAGCTACAAACTAAACTGGGGACACCACAGAGTGCATACTTCAGAACCCGTTCTAACCCAGTTCAAAAAAAAATCTAAAACAGTACTTTAAAAGGCAATGGCTGTGTCCTTGCTCTAACCCTGACTAACTCTGGCAGTATAAACATGTGCTAAAGAGGTCTTTTGGCCATCCCTACCAAATCAGATTTATATATGACAGAATGAATGACTTTTATCCTATGTATTGTATTTGTAACAGTGTTTTAACTTGTTTAATGTAACAGTTTTTCTGTATGTATGTATGGAGCTTTTCTCCCTGGCCTCCACTGAAAATGGATATGTATCTAGTTGGGCTATCCCAGTCAACAAATGTAAAATAAAATAAATCTTTTAAGAATAGATAATTGTATGAATGTGGATGTTAATAGTCATAGCACTGTTACATTATAGCAAATTGTTGCTTAAAACTACCAGAGCTGAAATACACTTTTAGTAACCACACTTGTTTTTAGGGAGGACCTTTGCAACAGTATGGAAAATGTGCATTCCTCTTAGCCATCTTCCATCCTTTGCTGCTTTGCTTTTTTGTAACTCTTTGTGCGCTTCCTTGATTTGAAAGCGATGTCTGTCTTGTGCTGGAGAAGCAGTTAAATTGTTGGGTTGTGATTTTGCTTAGGAAATCAGGCCTGTCCTATACAGTCTTCATTTCCTACTACTGCAAACTAGTAATTGTGCCACTGAGTGTTGTTCTTGTTAGTCATATGGTTGATTCATTCCTCCTTTCATATTGAAGAGTATGATCTTTATTTTATTGTTACTTTGAACATTATTAGAAAATATTTCTGACAAATGTTTGTGTGTCCAGCTTGTGATCTGTATATGTTTGTCTTTTCGGCTTTTCCTGGTCTGTTAGTTTATTTATTGTTATTGTCTTTTGTTGCTAATGTTAGTGTTATTCCTTGTAGCACAGTTAACGTTGATAGCTCTAAAGCTGATCATATGAAATGTTTGTGGTCCACTGACTGTATCGAGAAATGTGAATATCATCTAAAACTTAGTTATAATAAGGAATCTGAAAGCTCTTGAGTCCATCTCTTAAAGAGAAGGAGAAAGAAAAAATGGAGAAGCAGGAGGCTAAGAAATAGGAGAAAGAGAATGTAGTAATTTGAAATTGTAGTAGTTCTAAAGCAGTGTATCAGGAAAAATGTCATACAAGTCTCTGTAAGGCAAGTACCCTTGATGACTCCTTCTACAAAAGACAGGAAAGCACTAAACTGGTGTCAGATAAAAACACAGAAAACGTAGTTGCTGATAACATTTAAAATTTGTCATCATAAATGTGTCTATAGTAATGGAGCTCCTATTTTCGAATGAACAGTCCTTACATTAACTTAATACAGCTAAGAACTAGGAACATTACTAAAAGTAACAAACTGTAATCAAGTCTAATTGGTTAGAAATGTTTCCAGAGAGATAAATTGTCTGTCTTGGAGTCTCAAAGGCCAGCTTGGGGGAGAGCTGCCGCTGTGAAGGAGCAACAGATTTACAAACTGCAGAAAATAGTTGTCCTGCTAAGAAGCTTTGCTTGGCAGCTGCCTGACTGAGCAGAAAGGATCCACATGATTGAGTTAAGAGGTAAAAATGTAGGAAATGGGACAAGAAATGTTAGTCTTCATAATTTCTGCAAGAATCACTGTCTCTCAGAATAATTTCCAGTACTGCTGAACACTGTAAACCATCAACAATGTGCTGCTAAATAGTTAAGAAAAGAGTATATGAAGCCCACCGTACAATAAGCAGGCATACCTGTCAACTGTACAAATTTTCACAGAATGTCCAAATTTTTTCCTCATATTTTTGGTCTGTTTATCATACAATCGTGGTTTTCTGGAAAATCATTGGCAAGTTATTCAGGGTTGAAGTCAGACAATAATGACAGACATTTCAGTTTCAGACTTCATACACTTCAGAAAATTATTGCTAATGCAAAATATATTATTCTGTCAACTTTCTAAGTCTGTAAGAGCAATAGTTAAATAGTGTCCCTATTTTTGAGCCTTTGTCCACCCATCATTTATGGTTTTGTATAGAATTCTTACTCCAAGAGGTTGAGAGATATGCAAGCAGGTCATTCCTCTGCAACCTGTGATGGACTGCTTAAGGGTGGCAGAGTAACATTTAGAATGTAATGATGAAGCAGCATGATATGGTAGTGAAGATCCCCATTTCTTACACAACATATAGTTCATACTCTGCTTGATCACATAGCAGCATCTGCACAGAAGTGCTTATGCATCTAAAAGGCAGAGTCCACTTTTCCAAAAATGTATTCTTATTTATTATTTGTTAGCTGGGATAGTCTCACTAGGCCAATGGCCTCTTTTCAGGGGAGAGCCAAAGTGGTATCTGTACTGACTAGGGGCAGGTTGGCAAGCGCACCATCAAAATTACCCTGTTTTTGATAAATGAAGTGGGATTTTTTTGCATCCATTTGAGCTACCACCACTGCAGGCAGATGTGACCTCAGTTTAGCATCTCATTATCTTAATAACAGAAAATGAATCTAAGCACATGGGGTGGAAGTAGAACCCACAGACTTCTAATCTTCCTGCATCAAGGGTGAGCATGTTACCTCTTTATCTACTACTCTGATCAATGGAGGAGGAACATTACTACATGCAGCAGCTGGACTTGTCCTTAGAAGTTTAGACTGTTGTAATGTATGTCCTTTCTATTTTCTTGGGTCCTCCCATCCAACACAGAATGTATCTCCTCTAAAATGGCCAGTATAATGAAAGGAATAAATACTTTTAATTGGATAAGCAAAGAAGATATATGATACAAACAATTTTAGTAAATTGTTGTAGGATAATAAAATCTAAGACCCTTGTTCAGAATAGAGATACCAGGGCACATCCTTGGGTGATAAACCTAGGAGTGATATTTGGTGGAGTATGTGGTAGCCACGTGACCTGCATAGCTTGTCCCAACTCGGCCTTAAAAATCTTTGTAGGATTGCTGTTCAGGCTTGACACTTGCAGAGTCAAGGGATGGGTCATATGCAGTGCCAGTCATGAAGCAGACAGATGTCCTTCTATTCTCATGTTGCAATATTCATTACAGTAGGGAGGTTGCTGCCTGCAGCACCAACTTCCAGCCAAGTCTTTGGAGCAGGAGGGTACGTGTGGTGTCCTTTGTCAGAGCCGTAAACTGACATAGGGTATAAAAGTGACGTCTGCACATACCCTCTTCAGAAATTTTCTGCCACAGTGAACATCGGATTCCTGTTCGCCAGTTTGTGAAGCAGATCATGTGTTCTCAGACAACCACTACACTCAACCGCTACAGATAAGTACCCTGTTGAGTTTTTCTTGTCTTTTGTTAGTTTCTAAGACATACATGTCCACTGTAAAGGGGAAGTGTGCTTGTGGGAGACAAATTCCTCACAAGGACATGAACGAAAAGTGCGTATTCTGTTTAGGCGAGGCCCAAGACCATACGTCCTGCCCCATTTGCAAATCCTTTTTACCTGAAACTCTCCACAGCCATCTGGCCGCACTAAAACTGCACTTAGAAAATCAAAGGCTCCGGCGTCTCTCACTTGGTATGGAAGGTGGAGTAAGCATGTCCGATGAGCCGCCACAGAAGAAGGCCAAGAAAATCAGGCCAGATTCCCATGCTGTGCCTCAGGCGTCCGGAGATATTCTTGAGGCAGATGAAAGCCCAAGAGTTTTTCAGACTTCCGTGGCTTTCCAACCAGGCCTGGGACCTTCGATGGAAGCTGGGATGGGGGAAACTATGAGTACGTCGGATGAGGTTATTCAGCCGTCAAATCCTGATGGCGGAGACTAACCACGGCTCATACACTCGGAAGGGCCTACTCTTTCCCTACCATCCACCCAGATATCGGCTCCTACACATACTCAGCCGTCTGCCCCTAGGAAGAGAAAAAAACTAAAGCATCCAGAGCCTCAACCTGTCTCTGGATGAAGTTTTCTCACAGAATCTTTTTTAAGGCATTCCAGGCCTTACAGACAACCACCAGCTGTTACTCCTTCAGGGCCCCCTTTAGAGATATCAGAGGAAGACCATTCCTCTTCTGAGGAATCACTGACCTATGGCTCAGAAATAGACTCTCTTAAGGATTTTATCCCACAGGAAGAGAATCATATCACTCCTGAGTTTCCTGAGGAAGACTTCACCTTTGGGGACACGATTTCCCTCGAGGGAACATTTTAAGCGGCAGGCCTCAGAGGTCTCTGACACTAAGAAAAGGTACTTTGACCTGCTGCAAATGGAACAAACATCCCCCTGTGCTGTGTCCCCTTTGCTTCCTTCCTTCCAAGATGCCTTCTTGGCTACTTTACAGGCCCCCATTTTCCCAACCACCAGCCTATAAACATCCTGACCATTTTTGCAAGGTTCCTCAGGACACCCATTTCCTGTTCAAGAACCCCCCTGCAGGCCCAGCAGTTATTGGAGTTTCTGCTGATAAAACATCCAGACAGTTACCTTCTGCTGCTCTCTACCCTACTGATAAAGACAGCAAATTCATGGACAGACTAAGGAAGAAAGTTTATACCTCCTCTACTCTGGCTATAAGAGCCCTGAACTTCTAAACACACATAGCTAGGTATGTCCTGGAAACCATTTCCAAGGCTACTACCCTCCTCTCTGAGTTTCTTGATTCATCTATAAAAACCCAACTTAACACCCTACTTTCTACAGCATCTCAGGTGACTAGGCACTCCATCAAGTGCAGTTATGATGCTGTGGAAGCCTCTTCAAAATCTGCTGCATCAGGTTCAGTGCTGAGGCGATATTCCTGGGTGAGACTTCAGCCACTTCCTATGGATGTGCAAACTAAACTGCTTGATGCCCCACTGGACAATAAAGCCCTATTTGGACAAGCTTCAGCAGAACTTCTTAAATACCTTCAAGAAAAAGGAAAGGAACTTCAAAACCTGAAGCATCTGCTGGTGTCTCCTATCCCCAGATATCACAGAATCTATACAGAAAGAACTTCCTTTGTCAGGAGACAGTCCTCCCACTCAGCACCTCTGCCAAGGGGACGTAAGCAACCTAGGAAAAGCTCTACTCCCACTCTTCCTTCCACCCCTTCGACGACTCCCTTTTTGGAGCCAGTCTGACCAAACCAGACCACCTTCACTGTGACTTCCAACTTCTAAGCCCAAACACCCTCCTATCCCTTTGTCTCACCCTCTCACTACATTCATGGTAGAAAATCACATCAGAAAACTGGGTCCTTTCCATCATTCAGAGGGGATACTTTGACTTGGTGGATGTTACACCCCTTCCAGGGGATTACTCAACCTCCCACCAAACCAAGCTCACCTTTTCCCCACCATCATTCAACAATTGCTAGCTCAGTGCACCATAGAGCAGGTACATTCCCCACAAAGAAACAAAGGTTTTTACTCCAGAATGTTTTGGGTACCAAGAAAAGATGGCCCATGGAGACCAGTTCTGGATTTATCCTTCATAAACCTGTTCCTCAAGGTACCCAGTTTCAAAACGATTACATTACCTTTGCTACTACCACTCATACCAGCACAGGCCTTCATGGTAGCTCTGGATTTGAAGGATGCCTACCTCCATATTCTTATACACCCAGATTACAGGAAATTCCTATGCTTTGCAGTAGGTTCCTGGCATTTTCAATTCTCTGCATTGCTTTTTGCACTGTCCACTGCTCCCTGAGTGTTCACAAAGTGTCTAGCACCCTTCATTGCTCACTGCAGAACACAGGGTATACAAATATACCCATATCTAGACCTATTAATTCTTCATCAGGACCATCAAGTCCTTCTATACCACCTACAACAGGTGATCTCCACCCTGACTCAGTTAGGGTTTACAACAAACAAGGAAAAGTCCCACCTGACACCCAGTCAAGACCTGTTTTTCTTGTGATGCAGGATCAGAACAAACAACATGAAAGCCTTCATTCCAGACCAAAGGACCCTGGACCTTTCTCTCTACTTCAGCAAAATAATCACACTCACTTCCTTGTCAGCATGAGAATTCCTAAGGATGTTAGGCCACATGGCATCCCTGATACCCATGGTGCCCCTGGCAAGACACCACATGAGAAAAATCCAGTGGATCCTGAAGAATTTATGGAGCCAACACGCCCATCCCCTGGACACCCCCCTTCCCCTATTTCAGTGCTTCATTTGGTGAATCTGTGCCATCAGTCTCAACCAGGGAACCCCTTTACAGGTACCAGCCCCCCTACAACAAATCTCTACAGACGCATCAGACATGGGATGGGGTGAAGTGCTACTACACAACCAGAAGCAATTCACTGTGCAGGAAAAATGGTCCACACTAAGACAAAGGGACCATATCAACATCAAGGAAATGAGGGCACTACTGCTAGCCCTACAAACATTCAAGTCAGCTCTACGCCCAGGAACCCTGAAAGTGATCACGGACAATATGACTGTCTTGTGGTACATAAACGGGGGGAGCAAGATCCTACTCTCTTTGCAGCTTAGGCACCCAGATCTGGACCCTAGCATCATCATTCCAGATTCATCTGATAGCAGTGTACATCCCCTCTGCAGAGAAAGTTATGGCAGATTCTCTCAGCAGAACTTCAGCTCCCTCTCACGAATGGATGCTTCACAGAGAGGTATTCCTAGATATTATCCACAGATGGGGTATTCCGCAAGTAGATCTTTCTGCCTCCTTCCAGAACAAACGGATGCCCGTGTTTTGCACAAGGGACCCACATCCGCAAGCATGGAAAATGGACGCCTTCTCCTTTTCTTTGGGTGGGAATGTATCTCTATGCCTTCCCACCCTTCACACTGATTCAGAAAGTCCTCCTGAACATCCAGGGGGACAAACCCAAAATCCTGTTGGTGACCCCCTGTTGGCGAAGACAGCATTGGTTTCCCCTTCTCTATCTACTAGTCAAGGGCAGTCATCACAGGTTACCTCATCGAATGTACTTGCTCACACAGGACAGAGGATCCCTACTACACCCTCGGGTGAACAATCTAAAACTGACCTTATAGGTTATAGGTTCTTAATCCCCTTTAGACACCTATACTCAGAGGATGCACTCAATGTTCTGCAGGAGGCCAGAAAACCTAGTACCAGGAGAAATAATGTATCTGAATGGAAGAAATTCTCCAGGTGGTGTCAGAGGAAAAAACAGGACCCTATGACTGTTCTGTACCCTTGGTCCTTTCCTATTTGTATGAGCTCCTTCACTCAGGACTAACGTATTCTTCAGTTAAAGTCCATTTATCTGCCATCTATGCTCGTCTGCCCATGCTACTGCCTCTGGTTTCTAGACTGGAGGTCAAGCTTTTCCTGAAAGGGATACTCCATATTAGACGACCCCCCCCCCCCCCGTGGGACTTGAATTTTGTACTAGAAAAACTTATATTGTCACCTTTTGAAACCAGCACATTCAGTATCCCTGAAACTGTGTACCCTGAAAACAGTTCTGCTACTGGCCCTTACTTCCGTCAGGAGGGTATCAGAGATTCAAGCCCTTATGGCTATCTTATTTTCCACAAGGACAGAGTTGCCCTCAGGACTAACCCCTCCTTCATGCCTAAGGTGGTTAATGAGCTCTCATTAAACCAGACCATTAACCTACCATTTTTTTACCCTCAGAATCCATCAGAGAGGACTCTTCATTCTTTAAATGTCCACAGACAACTGAGGTACTACTTAGACAAAATCAAACCTATTAGAAAGTCTGACCAACTATTCATCGCCTTCCACCCTAGGGCTCTAGGGAAGGCCGTCTCCAAACAGACCATTTCTTCATGGATTTCTAAGTCCATTGGCATAAGCTATTCCAGTCATGGAAAAACATCACACAGACATGTCAAATCCCACTCAACCAGGGCAGCTGCCTCCTCAGCTTCCTTTTGCAAAGGGGTTGATTACACCTCAATTTTAGAAGCTGCTACTTGGGCTTCAGTTCACACCTTTACCAAACCTTATAAACTGGGCCTAGCTTCCAGAGCTAGAACTGGGTTTGCCAGATCTGTTCTTCAGGGTCTTATTGTCCAGGGGACCCCAATCCTCAACCCAGGCTCATATCTAACAGCTTTGGTATTCTCCCTCCTGTAATGAATACTGCAACATGAGCATAGAAGGACATAGAATAGTTGTGTAAGAACTTACCATAACCTTAGATGACCTTCTCTTTCATGTTACAGTATTCAGTCCCTTAAGCTAAATAATCAGCAAACCTTGAGTCCTGGAAATCTTCACAAAAACTTTAATAAAAGTAAACCAGACCACAAATGGAAAAAGGACAATAAGCTCCACAATCCAGAATACTAAGCGCTTTCACCCGCTCAAGTGGGGCATCATCAGAGTACAAAATATATTGCTTTGTCATCCCTTATATACTGCATTCAAAATTCATTTAATCAATCAGTCAATTAGCCATAGTTAAAAGGTCAGTATTCATAATCTTAAAGGTAAAATGAACAATTCAATATTATTTGAACAAGACTTGTGTAGACAAAAATTATTGTAACCAATAATAGATGTTAAAAATCAGCTATAAATGTAATTATAATATTTAAAAGTGTTCTCAGTGATGTAAATATAAAAATATGTAAATATGTAAAATGTAAAATATAGAATGTAAAATATTGAATGTTCTGAATTAAACTCTGAAAGGTAGTGTGTAGATAAAATAGAATACAGTTAGTTAAAATATGTGTAATTATTGTATTAATTCAATATCATAAGATAAATAAATATGATTAAATACAAATAATCTAATGTATAATGCATATATAATTGTATATAAATATAAAAATAAAAATGACAATTTTTAATATAAGTATTAATACATATACATATGGATAATGAATATAAATAGTAATGTTAAATATGACCATAAGTTAAAATACAAAAATTAAATAAATGTAAAAATTGTGTTTCAAAAAATTAAATCTAATTGTTTGAATACTGGCATTAATCAAAACTAACATAGACAAAACATTGAGTCAAAAAGCAAGAAGGTTTAAATATAAGACTAAATTCATATAAACTGTGATCTTAATTTTAGTATGCTAGAAATATTTATTCATTAAGTCCTGGTCGTTTACAGGCATTGAGCCTGAGTTGCCATAAACATTCTTTTGCTTCTAACAATGTTTTATCATCTCCACCTTTGTGTTTATTGAATGGTACCTTATCAATAACAAAAAACAAAAATCTTTTAAAATTGTTACAAGTTGTAGTATGGTTGAATAACGTGTTGGTAGATATGTGTCTTTTAATATCCCTTAGATGCTCTATAACACGTGTTTTAAGTTTTCTAATCGTTTTCCCTATGTAAAATGCTTCACATGCGGTGCATGTTGCGGCATAAAAAACCATACTGGTATTGCAATTACAGTGACCAGGGCATTTCAAGGTTTTCCCATAGTTGTATATAGAAATGTAAGGACCATCATGAATAAATCTACATACATGACATGACCCACATTTGCTCATCTTAGAATGTCTCAGTTGTTCACTGTTATGATTGTTCTCAAATATATTTTTCAAATGTTTGCCTTTACTAATTGTAATTTTAGGTACCGTTCCTAAAATACCAGAAAGTTCCACATTTGTATCTACAATACTAGTCCATAATTCTTGGACACAGTTAACAATCTCTTGTGTTCTGTTGTTGAAAGGAATTATAAATGTATCATTCCTAGAAGTAGAAACCTGTGAGGTAGTTCCTTCAAATGTTTCATAATTAATAATAGGTTTGTATTTAGTCAACCTCATAGATGTCACCTCCTTACTAATATTTAATACTAAATCATGAGGATATCCTCTATCAAAAAACATATTCATAAGTAAATCCAACTCGTGTTTAAACACTTGATTATCACTAACTAGTCTAGACAGTCTGACCATCTGGCCTTTGACCAAATTATTTTTTTTGATGAAATGGATGACAGCTGTTGAAGTATAAAAACAAATTGGAGTATGTTTTCTTCCTAAATAGTGTTGATTCAATTTTGTTAATAACAGTGAGTTTAATGTCCAAGAATTCCACATGATTGTCAAAAATGTGGCTAGTAAATTTTAAAAAATTGGTGGATTTGCCTAAAAAAAGATAAAATCATTGAACTCCTTAGATCCCCCCCAAAAAATTAAAATATCGTCCAAATACCGCAAATACAATAACATCTTCTTCCAGAACGTACTAGTAAAAATACACTCAGATTCCCATTGTGCCAAAACTAAATTAGCATAAATGGGGGGCACATCTTGCCCCCATAGCAACACCTTTCTTCTGTATATAATAATTATTATTAAAATACACAAAATTATTTTCTAAGACTAATTCCAGCATACTGGTAAGTAAACGGTTGTCAGAGAAATTAGATCTATTGTATTTGTTAAGGCAATCTTCAAACATTTCCATCCCCTTGTCATGGGGAATGACGGAAAAAAAGGTTGACAACAGCAATTGTAGCCATAAAAAAATTAGATTTAAAATCAAAATTTTTTGAAAATTCTCTGACCAATTCTAAACAGTGCCAAGAGTCTCTAAGAATGTGCGTTGTATTTTTCAAAATTTCTTTGCATTTAAAATCTATGTAGGCTGCTAGTGCTTCAGTTTTTGAACCTTTGGCTGACACTATGGGTCTGAATGGGGGGTGGTGTATATCCTTGTGAATTTTTGGAATCCCAAAAATTGAAGGTGTAATAGGGAATTCCACTGATAAATATTTGAAAATGTTCTGATCAATACTAGCATCCATCAAATAATCATAAATCAGCCAGTCAATTGTGGTGTATGCTTTGTTGACTTCATACCTAGTAACTTTTTCATATGTATCATTGTCATCAAGTAAATGAGTCATTCTTTCATAATAATCAGTATTCAACATAATGACTACGCCACCCCCTTTGTCTGGCTTCATGATCCTATATTGATCTGAACTAGTAAGTTCTTTTAAACAAAATTGTTCTGCTGAAGTCAAATTGTATTTACTGACTGTTTTCTTACTTAGAATTCTTCTAAAACTATTTTCACAAAGTTTTTCAAAAATCTGAATTAAAAAATGTTGTGGGGGGATGAAAGTACTGTGACGTTTGGGAGTAAAAAATGTATTGTCAATGTTAATAGTGTTTGTCTGATGAAAAAATATTTTTAAATTCAACATTCTAGTGTATAATTTAAAATTAATCAACACACTACCAATGTCCAGTTGAAACGAAGGTACAAAATTAAAACCTTTACTAAACAATTCTAAATAAGTCTTGCCAAAATTATTTTTAGTATAGTTATACAAACTAAAACCTGAATAAGTTGAAACTAAACAAATACCCAAATCTTGATTATTGATCAAGTCATTTGTCAACTCTTGGTTAACCAATACTGAATGAGAATCTACTGTCTGTGCCAGGAGGTCATTCTCTGTTCCCCTTTGTTGTAATGATTGTGTGGGGGATACTTGTGGCTGCCCTGTCTTTCCCTTATTCTTTCTGACCTCCTTAACACCGGCTGATCTAAAAAAACTGATTGTAATTCATCGTTATTGTTGTTATTGGTGTTGTTTCTGTGGGTTTGTTCAAAACCTGATGTAGAATAGTGATTATCTTGACTATAATGCCTTTTAAGTTCTTTATAATATTTCATATTCTTGTATTCTTTAAAATGTGTGTAAACTTTATTATTCCTATAATCATGCGTGTCCCTTTCTATTTTGTGTTTTTTTATGTCAAGTCCCTTATTCACGTACCTATCCATATCTTTGAATATGTTGTCTAATCTAAATTTATTGTGCTCAAATAGAAGGTCTGCTTTGATTCTTTTGTCAAGCTGACATAGCTTATCATTTAAAATATTCAATTTCTCGCAGTTATTACGTATGATTAATTTCAACAATTCAAAGCCAGTTCTGTCAAAAAGAGATAGAAGGTCATTAAATATAGCAGTACCTTCCTCAAAACCATGAGGTAGTTTAAAAATCCGTAAACCCTTAGGTACTTGTCTTAATTCAAGGGAGCGTTCTAAAAACGCGTTGTCCATTTGAAGGGATTTGAAGGCTTTTAATGTCTTTTCAAACTCAGCCAACTGTGAATTAAAGGACCCCATGTCCCTAGAAGCAACCACATTGTTTTTCAGTAAAGGAGGTAACAAAAATTGTTTCAAATCCACACAACAAGTAGAAGGAATGTCGGACAAAAAATGCCCATTGTTGGTAGCACCATTACGTTCTTCTCTGTGGTTACTTGTGGGGTTTGTATTAGGAACCAGGGCACCACCATTCCCAGAAGTTGTCAAGTTTCTAATGGGCGTTGTAGATCGTTGCCTATCAACGGTTCTTTGCCTGTGAATACTTGTATTAGGAGTAGAATGTAATGTTAATAACTGCTCCAGCGTGTCAGTAATCAGGATTTCTTCATCATTGCCCTGATTATTGCGTTGTTCGTGCAACGCCTGATTTGTAAGTCCATTGGCATAAGCTATTCCAGTCATGGAAAAACATCACACAGGCATGTCAAATCCCACTCAACCAGGGCAGCTGCTTCCTCAGCTGCCTTTTGCAAAGGGGTTGATTACGCCTCAATTTTAGAAGCTGCTACTTGGGCTTCAGTTCACACCTTTACCAAACCTTATAAACTGGTACTAGCTTCCAGAGCTAGAACTGGGTTTGCCAGATCTGTTCTTCAGGGTCTTATTGTCCAGGGACCCCAATCCTCAACCCAGGCTCATATCTAACAGCTTTGGTATTCTCACTCTTGTAATGAATACTGCAACATGAGCATAGAAGGACATAGAATAGTTGTGTAAGAACTTACCATAACCTTAGATGTCCTTCTCTTTCATGTTACAGTATTCAGTCCCTCCCTCTTACCCCCCCCTTCTTTACCTCTCTAATCTACTGTTGCTTACCTGAGGGGACATAGTCACTCACCCTCTTAACCTCTCCACTACACACAGCCTATCAAGTGCCCTGTGGTCTAGTCTACGTGTGAGTCTCAAGGGTCTCCCATTTATGACTCTCTTTAAATGTCCAGGAGTACTACTGTATGCGGCAGTCCATTCTGAAGAGGGTATGTACAGATGTCACTTTTATACCGTACGTCAGTTTATGGCTCTGACACAGGATGTTACACATGCCCTCTTGCTCCAAAGACTTTGGTTTACTGGCCAGATGTTGGCGCTGCCGGCAGCAACCTCCTTACTTTAATGAATACTGCAACATGGAAGAGAAGGACATTTAAGGTTATGGTAAGTTCTTACACAACTAATCTATCTGGATGTATTTCAAAGGTTTAGAGCATGCCAGTGGAAAATGACTGTGGGAATGTTGGTTGTCACTTCTCTGCAGTAGACTAAACTTGTTGTTGATGTGGGAAAGTACCAGTTAGACTAGCTGGTCTTACCTCTGAACACAGTTTTGATTTTGTAACCAAACTGGGGTGGTCTCTTTCCTGCTCTGAAGGTAAGCAGATGACTCTCAGAAGCCTCCGCTAGTGTGAATATACTCACAAGCCATTTCCTGCATGCTGCAAAGTTGGAGTCTCTAACAGAAAACCATTAGGTTCCCTCAATGTGACTGTAAGTGTATAAGCAATACACTGGCAAGCTTCATATCCCAACAAACCCCATTTAACTTTACTGAATATGCAGAAATGTACACCACTACAATATGCCAGCGTGTAAACAGCTGATAGATGCAGCTGTACTCCATAGGAACAAGTGCAGGGCAAACCCCAGAAACAAACTCGCATGGTGGAACTATAATATTAACAAGTTTTATAATAAAAGGAAAAGATTTTTGACCAACAGTTAGAAGAGTAATTCCCAGAATGTTAGAGCCCTTGTCACTAAAATAAATAACTCGGGAGCGTAATAAAGTCCACCAAAGCCGGGTTTGAGGCTAAAGTAGATACCCAAGCCAGACAGTCACAAGGCATTTTTTCTTTGTTTGTAATCTCAAAAGCTCAACATAGAAATGTACTGAACTGCTTGCGAACAGTGTTACCTACACTGAGGCTGAAGATAGTGAATCTACTGGCTGAAAAATTTAGCTGTAACTTTACCCCTCTCTCGCCTCTATCTGTCCCTCAAGGTATAGCTGAAACTGGCTCACCTTCAGCTGTCACACAAGACCAAGTCCTAAATGTGCTATCAAAAGCTAAAAATATTGCATTGATGGGACCTGACAATATCCCTGGATGCATCTTAAATCGAATGAAGCACAATTTATTCACAACCCTAAAAACAGTGTTCAATTTCAGCATTCGTACAGGTTTTGTACCAAGTGAATGGAGAACAGCTGCAGTCATTCCCATGCATAAGGGAGAACCTTTCACAGATCCAGGCAATTGCAGATCCATAAGTCTGACCAGCCTCAAATGCAGAGCCATGGGAAGACTTATTATAGAATTAATCAGGAAAAAAGGAGCCTCCAAACAGTGGACCCATCTCAGTTTGGATTAGTTGGGGGCAAATCATGCAGTAGGTGGATTGGACACACTAAATTGGCCATAGGTGTGTGTGCACGTGAGTGTCTGGTGTGGAAGGACTACTGCAGCAGAGTTAGCCATCCGGTGGTGTAAACCTTTGACTGGAGTTGATTGTCACTGTTAAACTGACACCCTGCCCCATGTGTAGAAATGGGAAAAAAGAGTTATGGATGGATGGATGGAAGGAAGGGCAGGTCATGCATATTCAATCTGCATTTTTTTGAAGAGGTCATCAAAGCAGTGGATGAAATTAAAACAGTACACAATCGCATACCACTTCGACTTGGCCAAAGCTTTTCATACTTTTCCCCACTCAGACATATTAGAAAACTAAATTCATTCCCTTTACTTAACCTGTCTGTATCCTGATCTTAAGCAGAAACCCTGGAAGCTGCTGATATGTGATTCATCACCAAGACATGGTTTAAGGCCTCAGGGAGTACCCTAGCCATGCAGGGCTATAATGTCTTCCACACGTTCATACCACACAACGAACAAGAAAAAAAACAAGGGATAGGGAGTATCCATTTTCATTAAAGACAAATACATCTCTAGACTGGTTAAACAGTATGACTCCCTAGAGTTACTCCAAGTCCAACTAACTGCAGGAAAGCCCCCCCCCCCCACCATGAACCACAAAAACCACACAGCCTACCTGGACCTACTTGAGTAACCCTCAGTACAGCCAAATACCGTGGTCAGGGGTGACATTAACTATCCTTCCATCGACTGGGTAACATATATGAGCAAAAACATACTTGCCCAAAGGTTCCAGGACTTTAACATGAATGGTCTGGAACAGATAGTTAGCCACCCCCACAAGGGTCTCTAACATCCTTGACATAATGCTCACCAACATGGGGGATCATTGCACCACCCCGTATGTGGAGCCCTCCCTGGTAAAGGCCGATCATATATCAGTCTTGTTTGAAGTAACGGTCATACCTGTCCCAACCTCAGGAGCAAAACGGTTAAAAGATTTTTCCAAAGCAAACTGTAACCTACTGAGCAATGGAATCAGTAGTTTCAGACCTTCTGCCAACACTGACAGCAATGACCCCTATACTGAGGTGTACACAAATGTCTGGTATAAATAAACACCTATATAAATGTATAAACTCAGGCTTACCAGAATGGATCCAATCAAGAGCCTCACAAAAAATAGGCCACCCTGGTGGACATCCAGCATAAATAGACTATACAGTAAGAGAAAGAAACTGCTGCCAAAAGGGAATGGTCCCAGCAAAGGAAGAACTCCTTCCAAAGCATAAACAAGCAGATTAAACATCTTGTAAAGTCCTCTGAAGCTAATTAGAAAACTAAATTAAAATCCCTAGCCAAGGAAAATCACAAAGCATTCTTTAGCTACATCCGAAAAATAAAAGGGAAGGCCCAGCTTTGTGCCAAACTAGCTGTGGACGGTAAAACTTATGGTGAACCTGAGGCCATCACCAGCCTGCTAGCAGATAGGTTTGGCAAAAACTTCACCCCCTGTCCCCACCAATCATACCCCCATAACGTATCTGTCACCAGTCCTCTGCCTAGTGTTTCCAGAGGGCAGGTCATAGCCACACTCTCCAAGGCTAAAAACACAGCCACTATGGGACCGGACAACATCCCAAGCTGCTTATTAAATGATCTAAAAAACAGAGTTAGCGGAACTGCTAAGCATGTTGTTCAGTGTCAGTTTAAGCACCGGCTTTGTCCCAGCTGAGTGGAAAACAGCAACCTTAATCCCCTTACACAAAGAGTGGTCCCTCAACCGACCCAGTGAACTCTGTAGACCTATAAGCCTAACCAGTTTTATCTGCAAGGCCATGGAGAGAATCGTCATGGACCTTAGCAAGAATATAGGTAACCTTCAAACTCTTGACCCAATCCAGTTTGGCTTCATTAAGGGCAGATCTTACCTGCTAAACCTGGTGGACTTCTTTGAGAATGTCACCAATGCCCTGGATGAAGGCAGAACAGTTCACACTGCCTGTCTTGACCTAGGCAAGGCCTTTGACACAGTCCCTCACTCAGGTATCATTGAGAAACTCACCCAGCTGGAGAATTAACCCTTATGTCACTAGATGGGTTGCCAACTAGCTCACAGACAGAACACATGCAGTCGAAATTGGGGGTGTCAACTATTCTAGCAGACCTGTTACCAGTGGTGTTCCACAGGGATCTGTGCTAGGCCCCCTACTGATTAGTATCTATTTTTCAGAAGTCCAGGTGAAGATAGATGGCCTATGTCTTACCAAGGTTCCTGATGACTGCAAACTGGGTGCAAACATCGAATTCCCAAAGATGTCAACGTACTGCAAAATGGACTTACACAGACAAGCCACAGACTTGCATGCAAAAAATGCATTATCATTCCCTTCAGCAAAGGAGAAACTCCTGCTAATTACAGCGTTAATAATAACCCCTCCAAGTTCATACCCAGTGGTGAGACATTTAGGAATGCAAGTTGATAGCAGCCTTAATTTTTATTATTAGTTGTCCACAGTAGTAAGGAAGCCTTCTACATTGCACACCTCATAAGCAAGGGTATAGCATCCAAAGCTAAGGCAGTTATAACTCCCCTGTACTCGGCTCTCATCAGACCAATAGTAGAGCAGAATGCTCCCTACTGTATGTGCCTCACCAGACATCTGCAGCAACTGGAGGGACCTCAGAGGTTTCTCACCAAGAAAATTCAGGACCTACAACACAAGACCTACATGGACAGACTGAAGACCCTATAACTTTACTCAGTAATTGCATAGACTGCTTAGAGGTGACTTGTGCCTGGCCTACAGAGCAGTCTCAGACCCTGCCTTGATGAAGCTGCTGCACATCCACAAATACAATGTGACAAGATTCACTTGCTCTAGGGATCTTAACCTCTCCTGTTATGTTAACAGGACATGCTGAAGAGACAGATACATCTCCCAGAGGTTGCCACTCCTCTGGAACAGACTCCAAATTTATGTAAAACGGAGCTCCTCGATGAGCCTATTTAAGCGTAACCTGGGCAATTGGATGGCAGACCGTAAATTTACACCTATATATCTTGGTCCATAAGAGAACAGGAGTATAACATGACTAGGCTTGTAGAGGTCTTAGGGCCAATAGCCTAGTAACCTCCTATGAGTCTGTGATCCTGTGATGCAACTTTGTCTCTGTCAGTATGAAATTTAACTGCATGTTCTCCCACAACTCTCATTTACACTGTTCTTCTAGAGTGCCACTTGAGACTCTACCTACTCTCTCTCTCCTATAATACTCATATTTCCCAAGTAACTACCACTATCTCTATTTTCTTTAATACAGGTCTGTACAGGCTCTCTACCTCAGTCTACCTAATATTTCATGTAGCTGCTTGTCCTTCTAAGTTCTGCATCCTGCTAAATTCATTGTTTCTTTTGATAATCTTCTCAGTACTTCCAGCTGATAAGCACTTTATTATAATGCATCAACTGTCTATCTTTGTAATTTCTCTGTAACAAACTACATCTTGAAAAAAAGTATTTATATAATGTGTTCTAGCTACATTAATACAGTTGTGTTTTCATGTAAACTCTGTGTATTTTACAAAATGCCATTTTTCTGTCTCTAAGTGTATTTGCATAATAAATGGAGCTTTTCTCCCCAGATGTCAGCTGAAAATGGGATAAACCCCGATAGAAACTTCCCTGTAAACAAAGAGAAATAAATAGATAAACTAGAAGCAAGTCCCTGTGTCACTTGCTGGATTGCCAACTGGCTCACAGGTAGGACACAGATAATCGCAATAGGAGAAGTTGCCTCCACAAAGAGCCCAGTCACCAGTGGAGTCCCCCTGGGTTCTATACTGGGACCACTCCTGTTTGACATCTACTTTTCTGAAGTAATGTAGTAAAAGCCAATAACAAAGGGCTCTGGCTGACTAAGTTTGCAGGTGACTGCAAGCTAAGAGCAGTCATTGAATCCCCAAATGACTTTGTCATCGTGCAGGAAGGCTCATCTCAAATAAACAACTGGTGCTAAAATCATGGACTGAAACTAAGTGCCCAAAAATCCATTATTGTATCCTTTGGGAAGTCATCTACTTCAGGGAACTACCACCTTGACAGTAGGTCCCTAGGAGTTGACCCAATTGCTTGGGATTTGGAAACTTAATGTGGACAGTGACCTAACTTTTGACCAATGTGTTTCTGTTGTAAGCAAGCCCTTCTATATTGCACAGCTTATAAACAAAGGTATTGTATCTTGCTCTAGGGATGTCATTGTCCCCCTTTACTCAGCCCTTGTTAGGCCAATCATTGAATATAATGTCCCTTTGTCATGTATCTGTCCAGACATGTGCAACAACTAGAACACCCACAAAGGTACCTTACTAAAAAGATACAAGGCTTAAACAACATGTACTACACGGACAGATTCAAAGCTCTATCACTGTATTCTGTATCCTACAGACTGATGACGTGACCTGTGCCTAGCATACAGAGCATCCTCTGATCCATTACTGATGGATTTACTGTTTATCGATTGGCATCAGATATACTCACTCTGTGGATCTAAACTTCTTCTGCAACATCAACAGAAGGATTTGGAAGGGCGAGTATGTGTCGCAGAAGATAATGCTGCCATGAGGCAAACTCCCCATGCACATAAATCATAGGGTTAGGTTCATAGGTTGGTACCAGGCTGTCGTCCCTAGGGCCTATACAAGCCTAGCCAAACAATTCCTCGGATATTTCTTCCCAGAGTATTTACTTCCCTGGGCCCCTGTCTAGCAGAGCGACTGACGTGATCCCTGGGGGAAATTCCTATCTCCCATCCAGTCATCAAGGTTCCTTTTGAAGAGGGCCAAGGAGGCGCTTTGCTTGACATGTATTGGCAGTCTATTCCAGAGTATGGGGAGTCTCTGGGTCAGGAACCTATCCCTCCAGCATGTTTGTTCATTGTGATGACAAGGTTTAGATCCCTGGAGCGTGTGGCTCTGAAGGATTGGGATTTCTTTAAGTAAAGCATGTCCAACAGCTCAGGGTTTGACATGGCCTTGTATGTTAAGCAGAGATCGCCTCTGAGTAGACGATATGTCACAGAGTATAGCTGGAGTTTTTTTAGATGGTCAGCATAGGGCATCTGTTTTAGGCCTGTGATTCTTTTAGTGAGGTATTTCTGCGGCCTTTCCAGCTGTTGCAGATGTCTTGTGAGGTACATACTAAACGGGGTGTTGTACTCTATAATGGGTCTAATGAGGGATGAGTACAGTGGGACTGACCTTTTTTCTGGATGAAAAGCCCTTGGTGATGAGGTGTGCCACATAGAAGGATTTCCTGACTGTTGTGCCGATGTGGTTATCGAAGGTGAGACCACTGTCCACCTGTGTCCCTAAGTCTCTCATCACACTTTCGGTGTTTAGTGTACTGCCACCTATGTGGTAATTCATGGGTACATGGTTTTTCCCAAGGGGGATAACTATACATTTCTTGGCATTAAGCTTGGGCCCATGGCTTTGGCACCAAGCATCTGTTTCTGCAAGGCCCTTTTGTAGAATATCCACATCATTTGGGGATTCAGTAATGGCTCCCAGTTTGCAGTCATCTGTGAACTTTGTTAGCCAGTGTCCCTTAGTGTTGGCCTGTGCTTCAGAGAAGTAGATGCCAAACAAGAGCGGTCCCAGGACTGAACCCTGAGGTACTCCACTTGTCACTTGTCTGGAGCTGGATTTGGAGTCGGCTACTTTTACATTCTGGGTTCTGTCAGTAAGCCAGTTGGCAACCCATTGAGTGATGTAGGGATTTATGCCCAGCTTAATAAGTTTATCTATGATTCCACAGTTGGGGATGGTGTCAAAGGCCTTAGCGAGGTCCAGATGGGCTGTGTGGGCCGCCTTACCCTCGTCCACAGCTCTGGAGACTGATTCGAAGAAGTCAATCAGGTTCATGAGACAAGATCGGCCCTTCATGAAACCCAAACTGGGTGGGGTCCAGTGTTTGAAGGTGCCAATGTCTTTGTTTATAAGTTCCATGATGCGTTCCATGCCCTTGCAGATCAGGCTCGTCAGACTGATGGAACGGTAGATGTTCTTCATGTTTCACTGTTGCAGTCGTTAGATTTGGGTTATCTGCCTGCAGGTAGCCCTCAGCCGGACTGAATACCAGAGTTTTTTATTCCTGCGTCGGATGCTGTCTCTTCTTCCATGACATCAGGTCGTCGGGTATAAAACATGCAGCCGACACCATTACATCAGTCTTTCTTGCCACGCGGTGCCCAAAGCAGAAGTAGTTGGCAAGTGCCGTTTGGCCGACTCCTGAAATTTTCGTTTTCGAATTTAAGAACCAAAGTCTTCAAAAAAGCAAATTATCCCATTGAGGATCCTTTTTCTTGCTGTTAACTGATGTCAGTAAAAGTTAACAATTGTCTTACCTGTGGAAAGCAAATACCTCATAAAGATTTTCATTCATACTGCATTCCTTGCTTGGGCCAGACCACGACGTCTCTCACTGTCATTTTTTTGCCTTATTCAGCCCCCGAACTATTCATTGTTGGTCTATTTTTGCAGCAAATTATTTCAGTACTCAGTATAACTGTCCAGAAATTACTTCAGTAAGCCAGCCAACTACCGATATCCCGAAACAACGTGAGGATAAAGACAGAGACAGACCGTATAGGTCCAAAACTGCCCACAACGATTCCGTTAAGCTAGTCGCCAGTTTGCCATTACTCAATGAGGCGCTTTTGCAGACCCTGATACCCGCTACTTCAGATTCGCAGGCCACTACTGAGACCCATTCGGAGTAAGGAATGCCGCGAGATGCTTCTTCGACTATGGAACCTGCGGATGTCTGTACCTTGGATGGGTCCGGAGCCACTGTGCAGGCACCGGTTTCTGAGGGTGTATTCAGGCCTACAGATCTGCATTTTAAACCAACGCCACCTTCTTCATCCATGCCTAAAACTCGACCCATTCCTAGAAAACCGACATCCAAACTGCATGGTTAGGCCCATATGCCTAAAAAACAAATGCTTAGAATGGCTGAAAACCATATTACTTTAATTAGGGGAAGCCAGCCTTCCCCCTCTAAGAGACCTAGAGCTGATTTTCCTTCTGATTCTTCAGATCAGGATTCTGATATTTCTGTTTCTTCTGATTACCAGGATTTGCCCGTATCTACTTGTGAGAATTCTGAAGCAGAGGATTCCATTCCCTCTGCTTCCCCTCCAGAAGACTTTTCTTTTGGTGAAACTTTGCACACTCTTAGGGAGCATTTCCGCTGGGAAAGCCAGGATTACTCTGACTCCTAAAAGAGGCTTAGGGAATTCTTACTCCTTCCTCAACACAGGCCTTTATCTATCCCTCCTGTTGTGGACATTGTAGATGATGCCTTCTTGGAATCTAAACTGTCCCCAGACACTTTACCTCCAGAAAACCTGAAAGGTACTACAGAGTACCTGACTCTCAAGTTTCTCTTCAAGAATCCTACTGCAGACCCAGAGACCATTTTGCAAGGACCAAAGGGCATTAAGGCTACTGCTGCCAAAAATCCTACCCCTTTCTGATTGAGATTCTAGACCCTTGGACAGATTGGGTAAGAAAGTATACACTTTTGCTACTTTGGCCATTAGGGCTTTAAATTGCCAGTTTCATATGTTACAATACCAACAGCATATTATGGGACTACTTAAACAGAAAATTATGTTGATTCCTGACTGTGCTAAACACAAAGAATTACAGGATTTAATGCATTCTGCTGAACAAGTTGGTAAACATACTTTGCAATGTGGTTTTGACTCTAGAATCATCTTGCAGGGCTGCTGTCACTGGGTCTGTACTTAGAAGGCATGCTTGGCTTAAGGAACAAAACTTGCCAGATCATGTCAAAGCTAAATTACTAGATGCTCCCTTAACCCAAGACTGCCTGTTTGGCAACAAAGCAGAAGAAGTCCTCAAAAAGATGTAGGAAAAAGCTAAATCTATGCAGACTGTTAACGATTTCCTGCAAGTACAGCCTCCTAGATTTAGTAGGTATTTGCCTTCAAAGAATTGGTCCTTTCCAGGAACATCAGACCACCTAGGTTACAGGCTCAGGCTACGCACAGGCCTAAGCAGTGGGAGGCTCCCACTTCCAAAGCAGGACGCAGTAAGACACCCCCCCCCCCCCATGGAAAAATATCACAGTGACTTAACCTTAACCCTTCCAAGCCCTGCTCAACTGCCTGCTCCCTTAGGAGGAAAGCTCACCCTGCATGACAAAAGCTGGGAACTCATTACCCTGGACAAATGGGTTTTAAATCTACTTTCCCAAGGATACAGATTCCACGTCCACACCCTACCAACCCCAAACGGTTGGCCAGACCCATCACCAAATCATTGGGCAGAGGCTCAACAGCAGGTTCTCTCTCTTCTAAGTATCAGGGCTATTCAACCTTTCCCAGCAGAAGAAATGGGACAAAGTTTTTATTCATGTCTTTTCCTGGTACCCAGAAAAGACTGCTCCTGGCGTCCTATCCTGGACCTCTCTTATTTTAAACACCTTTTTGGTAATCCCAAAATTCAAAATGCTAACACTTCAACAGCTGCTTCTTATGCTAGGCAAAGATGCCTGGTTGGCAACCTTAGACTTACCTGCACATTCCAGTAAGGGAATCTTGCAGGAAATACCTACGCTTCAGGGCAGGCTCCATGCACTATCAGTTCTTCGCACTTCCCTTTGGCTTATCTACTGCACCCAGGGTATTCACAAAGTGTCTAGCTCCAGCCATTGCATTTTGCAAGCAGAGAAATATTCAAGTATACCCATACCTGGACGATTGTCTAATTCAGGCAGAAAGCCAGGACTTGCTATTAAAACATCTGGCATTTGTAAAGAAACTTCTAATCTCACTGGGGTACACCATAAACAAAAAGAAATCTCACCTAGTACAATGCCAACAGATTGCATTCCTGGGAGCAAGCTTGAACACAACTTCCTAGATGGCTTACCTCACTCCAGAGAAACAAGTGTATTTGACAACCTACTTTAGACTACTGGCCACAAAGACCCAGCTATCTGCAAGGAAAATGTTGCAAGCCCTGGGGTTCATGGCCTCTTGCATTCTACTAATTCCATACGCAAGACTGCATATGAGGAAACTACATCAAAAAAGCCTATGGTGTCAACATTCTCAGGACCTGGAATCAATGATTCCTATCATTCCTTGTATAAAGACAAGAGTTCCTTTGGTGGGCAGAGGCCTGCTACCACAACAAGGGGCTCCCTTTCACTCCACCCCCTGCCGCCCAAACCCTAACAACAGATGCATCAGACTTTGCATGGGGGGCTCACTTGACAGGGCAGTGCATTCAGGGAAATGGAACCCGAGTCAGATGCACCTGCATATCAACCAAAAAGAAATGTTAGCTGTACAGAATTCCCTTACAGCATTCAAAGACTCCTTCCAGGACAATTATTGGTAAAGACATACAACAGCACAGTTATGTGGTACATAAACAAGCAGGGAGGAACCCACTCGTACCCTCTCTGCAGACTAGCCATGGCTCTGTGGAACACAGCCTTGAACTACCAAGTGCACCTACAAGCTCAATTCCTGCCAGGCAAGCTAAATTCACTGGCAGATGACCTAAGCAGAAATCTCATGGACCCACATGAATGGAAACTGGAACCAAAAATATTCAACCTCTTGAGGAACAAATGGGGGACTTCAGAGATGGACCTGTTTGCATCCCCTCAGAACTACCAATTGGACAAATTCTGCACAAGGACTTCCCACAGTCAAGCTTGGAAAGGGGATGCCCTGTCCTTTACTTGGGAAAGCCTCTCGGTTTATGCTTTTTCCCCTCTGCCTCTCCTCTCGAAGGTTCTGCTAAACATCAAACAGGACAAGCCAAGGACAATACTGTTTGCACCAGACTGGCCTCGCCAGCACTGGTACCCCCTCTTGTGCAGTATGGTACTGCTGGAGCCATGGCACCTACCTCAGACACCTTCACTGCTGTCCCAGCAGCCGGGCCAGATTCTGCACCCTCAGCTTCAAACCCAGAACCTTACAGCCTGGCTAATTCCTTAAGCTCTCCAATAGCATCCCTCAGTAAGCAGGTGCTAGATGTCATTCTGGAAGCGAGGAGACCTAGTACTAGAAAATCCTATGCTGAAAAGTGGAAAAGATACTGTTCCTGGAGCCAGACTCGGGATGGGCACAACAGTATATAACAGTCCACAGCACACAGGATCCGAGGCCAAATAATCCAACAGCAGGCAATAAAATCAAATTTCTTTTAATTCCAAAAACAGCACACGTAGTCGGTTCTAAATAGAACAGCAACACAGATAAGCCAAGCGCTTTCACCCAGTATATTACTAGGCTTTCTCAAGGCAACAAACAGAGCTATCCATTACACATCAGTTTTAAATAACTAGTACAATTAAATGGTAACTCCACCCATCAATTAGAAGTTAATACCTTTGATAGTGTTGTGTTAAATGAAACACAGACAGGATATCTGCTTCCCTGTGATGGATTCAAAGCAACCACGACAGTAAAATGCTAGTTAATACTTCTTCTTTATTTGGTTGAGCGCTTTCATCTTAGGTATGAGCACTCCATCCAAAGAGACAAGCAGCTACACCAAGTGTTGTGTTAAAAACATAGTACAAAGAGAAACAATTTCTCAAGTTGAATATATATGTTTGTGTAAGAAATGCTTCTTAATATAGTCAATAATGGTAATAATACCCTGCAAAGTGCCTTGTCAGTGCAAAATTCATAAAGGTACATCATAAATTAAAAAAATGTTTAAAATTTGAAATGATTAATTATTGTTACAAGTTGGAATTAAAATTAAATCGCATTTCTTATTCCAAAAACTAAAATAGATAGATAAATGATAAATAAATCAAACTTTTTACAGTGACATTGTAAAAAATAGGGAGCTTTCTGACTAATGTCACAACACTACCTAATAACAACAACAACAAGAAGAACAAGAAGGTGAAAGAAGAACAAGTGAATCTATACAAAATTAAACTCCACCACAGATGCAGCTTCTAAATGCTTTATCCCATGCATGGGTCCCCTCAAATTATGTGTGGTATGATCCCAGTTGTCAGCACCCCCCCCCCCCCCCCCCGAGTTCCAACCCAGTGATTTGAGACTTGGAAACACAGGTAAATAGGAATCTGAATTTTGAACATCTAATTTCCACAGTGATACGGAAAGCCTTCTACGTAGTGCAACTCATAATCAAGGGAATAGCATCCAGGTTAAGGGATGTTAGAACTCCACTGTATTTGACCATCATCAGACCACTAATAGAGTATAATGCACCTTTTTGCAGGTACCTCACCAGACACCTGCAGCAGCTGGAGAGACCTCAGAGGTTTCTCGCTAAGACAATATAGGGACTCCAAACCATAACCTACATGGACAGACAGGAAGCCCTGTCACTTTACTTTGTATATTACAGGCTGCTGAGAGGTGACTTTTGCCTGGCATATAGGGCAGTCACCAACCCTGCCCTAAAGAAAATGCTGCACATCTGCAAGTCAAATGGCACAAGAGTCACTCACTCTAGGGATGTCAGCCTAGCTGTTGACATTAACAGAACATGCTGGAGAGACAAATATGTCTCCCAGAGACTGATGCTCCCCTGGAATAGACTTCCTGTTCATGTAAAACAGAGCGGCTCACTGACCTGTTGAAACGCAACCTAGATAATTGGATGGGAGACTGCAAATTCACCCCTGGGTTGGCACCCATGACTCTCATGGATAGGGGTAGCCAGTGTTGATCACAGACCCACTCTGTTCATAAATTCGTTCTGCAAACTACCCAAAAAGAACAAATGGGGATACTTGGGATTAACATAGCTAGGCTTGTAAAGGCTTTAGGGCCAGTAGCTTAGTAACCACCTATGAACCTAAGGGATAGAAAGTAAAGTGAAATGGGGGAATAGAGTAGAATTGAGAGATTTTGTGGCGTGAATGATGACATTGACGTAAGCTGCTGCCTGGCCCATGCTTGGCTTCCACCACAAGGAATAAATGGGCAGATTGGGTGCAGGTAGGGGAGCTACCGGGCCTATGTCCTGCATGAAGCAAATAAATAAGTTTGTTTAGAACATCAAACAACTGATCATCTTGTTCCACTTTTGGTTGTAACCAATCAGTGTATAGTTACATTCCAAAAATTAGGCCAGCCAGTCCATATGAGATTCCTGCAGGTAGCCATGGTATCAAACATATTTCCTTCCATCAGATACCATTTCCTTTTTGGAATGCCTAAGACAGATATACTGTTTCAGAGATGCACACACACACACACACACACACACACACACACACACACACACACACACACACACTTGTCTAAAAAAAATGCACTCTGTGAGGTCCATTTCTCTCAAACATTCATTATTATCGATACTTACATTTATTTAGAGGGCATTCCTTTTAGAGAATCCATTCATGATACAGTATCATCATATCCAGTAGTGTAGCTAGGGCAAGTTGAGAGGGGCAACTGCCCCAGATGCAAAATATTGGGAGAGTGCGATCAGCCGATCCCGATCTCTAATGCAGTACTGGCTTTTAAAAAACTGAAATACATTTGCAGTTAGACCAGAGTACTGCACCACTCCATGTTGTGGTCTAAACTGTACATTGTAACAGGCAGTTTGCTGCAGTTTAAAATTGAAAAAAAAATCACTTTTTTAACTAAAAGCTGAGTGCTGTAGCACTCTGTGTAGGCAGGATTTAAACTGTAGCAATTGTTGGGTATATTTGTAGAAAACAGTTTGCTACAGTTTATAAAAATAAACGTTTTCTGTTTTTCTTTTAAAGGAAAACTTGAGTGTCATAGTGCTCCATCATGCAGGCAAGGTATAAAGTAGCAAAATGTTTGCTGCTAATATTTGAAAAATTAAAAAAAAAACCTACCGATTTGCTTATTACAGGTCCACAACCCCCCCCCCCCCATCAAATTTGTAGTTTTTTTGTTTTTTTTTTAACTTCACTTGAAGAGCTGAGTGAGTGGGGAGCCGGTTCATTGTACTAGCCCAGGGTCCTGGTTGAGTCAGCTGCGCTTCTGATCATATCATACTAAATCATTTGGACCTCTCAGGCAGATTTTAAGTTATCTTCCACATCTTCAACCATTAGGTAATCATCGGGTTTCACCTTATATTCCAGAAAAGCACTCCTGTTTATTTTGAGATGCATCATTAAGAACCCTGAAAGGCATTAGATCTTCTCTAAACCCTTAGTTTGCACAGTCTGTGAACCAACCACAAGTAATTGCTGCTCATTAGACTGTTCCAACTTGATCATAGTAAATATCTGTAACTACGAGTTCAAAATGCCTTAAGGAACCATTCAGAGACCTCTGACAGTCAAAAGTTATAATCTTACTAACCACAATAAAAGAAATACATCTTTCTTTCTCAAATATTAGCAGCAAGATACAATAGTAATACATCTCTAGAACCTGTCCAAGAGGATTCTCAGCATTGTCGTAAGACTTAAGTGTCATTTTATATTTTTGTGACCAGTCCAAGCTTAATAACTAAGGTTATACACATTCTATGTAGGGTAGATTAACTGCAAAGCTTTCATTTGCATGTGTGTCACCATACATGTCTAAGACCTATTAACTTTAATATTTTGTCCCTGTATCTGCCCTGCCATTTTGATCACTGCTGGTGGCCTACAGTGAAAAAAACATAACTGTGGCTCAGGTGACCAGAGTTCGATAAGTGGCTCAGGTGCTTGATGGCACTGGAGAGAGGAAACTAGCATAAACCGTCATGGTAGGAAGATGTGGTGGAGTCGGGCATATACTGCTTAGGTCCTGAGAGAGGAGAGTCTGGAATGCAGATTTTCAGTCGGGGTGACAGGTATTGGACTTTAGAGTTAGACGTTTAAAGGAGATAGGGGGCCATATATAAATTCATATGCAGACATTTCCATACAAAAATTCTAAACCTTCAGTACTTTGTTGTATACTTGGAAGACGTACAGATGTCCTTTCACTGTTCCTCTGTAAATTGCCTTTACAGTCTTTCTTTCTGATCTATTCTCATCTCTTCTGATTGAGTCTTACAGTTTTTATGCAGTATAATTACCCTTTCTTAACAGTAGCGTCTGTTCTCATGTCAACTAAAAATTCAACCTGAGCTGGTCTTTCACTTGGCACTCGTCAATCCCGGATAGGTTAAGGCAGTCTCTAGCCTGCAGTACAAACATTTGTTTGGACTCATCCCACATTATCTTTCCCTCCCTAGTAGTTTGCTGCCCATACGTTGGTTCCTTTGCTAATTTTCAGAAGTAAATTTTAGCCCCTCTGGCCTGTTTTCTATACTCCTACTTACAGTCATCTCTATGGATAAAAGCTCCTTGTTCTATTCTTCTATTGGCTTACTTTTTAGAATGATTTCAGCTTTCTTATGAATATAATATTCTGCATGGTGGTGGCTGTTCTCCTTAAGGGCCTGCATGCAGATTCCTACTTTCTCCTTATTTCTTGAACTTGCCACATTTCATCATTATTCCATTCCACTTTGAGTTATAATTTTCTGCTTTACTTATGTATATGAGCCTTAACTGTGTAGCTCTAAAGTATTTTTTCAAATTGAGAAATCCTAAACCACCTTGTTCTGTTGGGAATATCAACTTAGTCCTCTTCCCCTCTCAAATAAATTCCTTCAACTCTTTATTGATTGTCATCCACAACAACTTCTCTTGATGATAAAACTGCACCTGGCTTGAATATAAAACTAAAGGGACTAAAACACCTTTATTGCTTGTCTTACTTTTCATCATCCGTAACAAAGAATTTCCAGCTTCTCGATGTTTATCTTTTGTTTAGTCTTTTTACACATACCATTAGCTGCCATAATAGAACCATTTTAATCCACACACTTAATTCATATTATCATATCCCCATAAGTCAGGGATCTCAAACTCACAGCCCCCTCCCCAGACCTCAAGGATCCCTTAGATCAGCACAATTAAAGATGAAGGAAATTACTACATTATGTTTTTGGCTACATTGCCTGCATTTCTTTTAGTCTGGGAGATTGTTACCCTTGTCTTAGTTTTAGCCATCATACAGCACTAGTGGTTATTTGAGTTTGAGGCCCTTGCCATAAATAGTGGATATTGCTGAACCCATTCATGTGTGGGTACATAGTTTAAGACAATAACCTTTGTTTTATCTTCGTTTATTTTATATCCTGAAAAGATTGAAACTTTGTCAAAATGTTCACAATATTAAAATGTCCTTTTGTGGATTTATAAAGTACAAATGTATTATCTGCAAATTAAGTTATTTTTTCTTGTTTACCAAACCAATTATATCCTTCAGTTTGAGAGTCTCTTATTTCTTTGCTATGTAAAGCAAATGTCAAAGGAGAACGAGATCATCCCCTGCCTGATTCCTCTGTTCAAACACAGCTTGTCAGAAAGAAATGTTCCACCTTAAGTCTTGCCTCTTATCCTGTATATATCCTCCGTATAAACTCTGTTATTGATCCTCCGTATAAACTCTGTTATTGAGAGATCAGAAATGTTACCATTGTCCTACACACAAAATCCCAGCTGATTTTATAGAATGCTTTCTTCATCAAGACCAACCAACAATAACAGTGTTTTCTTATGCTCTGCTTCCACGTGGATCATCATTGTTATGTTAACATTGTCTGTTGGCCTCCCTTCCATAAAATCTGATTGATCCATATCCATCACATTTGCCTTTTGCTTAGCCAGTATAGTCATAAACACTTAATAATCATGGTTTTAAAAAAGTCCGAAGGGTTTCTTCACTCTTTGGTGATACAGTCACCACAGCTTTTGTCTTAAAATGCTGGTACTGTATTCCTTTTAAAATATTGTGAAAACCTTCTAGATCTTTATCACTTCCTTCCTTAGTTCCAAGCTGTCACGAAAAGTCTGTTCCTGGCGACTTCTTTTTTAATTGATTATAATCAGCATTTTTTTCTCTTCCTTTCCCATATTGAATATTAATTCTTGAGCATCTTTTTCCTCTAATATTGGAATATGAATATTTCCATTTATGCATTTTCTTAGTTTCCCCATTCCTCTGCTTTCTACAGATTTTCATAGACTTTCCAAAATATCTGTAATATCATTATAGGATGTCTAGTTATTTTTCTTTTTACAGGCTCCCTAAATTTGGCAACAACCCTTTTCACTTTCAGTTTCCTAAGTAATTGTACTAATGGATTTTTATGTTTTTATTTTGCTATTTTTATTGATTTATTTGCTCTCTGGTTATAAAAAATGTGTGCTGAACAGCAACCTTTATAATCTCATGTGGAGTATCCCAATACTCTTATTTCTCTTTAGCAATCAACAATTTTCCTTTTATTTCTGTAAGATTCCCCTTCTTTTGCAACACTTTAACCTTTGTCAACCCTGCTAAATAATTCTGCATTATTTCTTTCCTGTATCTCTTTCTGTTTTATTTCTTCTGTATTTTTTAGACTTCATTTTTATTGTATCCCACTCGTAGCTATCCCTTCTAAAGATATTTCTATAATCATTTTCACTAGCTACTCCTTAAATTCCTATCTTTTTAACAGCTAAGTAGGGAGGCACCAATTTTTCATTTTTACTTCATTACCCTGTATCTTTATCTTCTGCTTATCAGTGCGCGATCTGAAGTAGTTATTGGCTATGTTTCAAAGCCTTCAATTAAATACCAATGCTCCTGTAAAATATATATAGATGTTCTTTGTGTTTCACTGTTGTAGTCATCACATTTGGGTTGTCTGCCTGCGGGTAGCTCTCAGCCAGCCTGAATACCAGAGTCTTTGGATTCCTGTGTCGGATGCTGTCTCATCTTCCATGACGTCAGGTCATCGGGGGTATAAAACATGCAGCCGATGCCATTACATCAGTCTTTCTTGCTGTGTGGTGCCCGAAGCAGAAGCAGTTCGCAAGTGCCGGTCGGCCGACTCCTGAAATTTTCGTTCGCGAGTTTCAGACCCGAAGTCTACAAAAAAGATAAGTACCCCGTTGGGGATCTTTTTTCTTGCTACAGCCGATGTCAGTAAAAGTTAACAATTGTCTTACCTGTGGAAAGCAAATACCTCATTAAGGTTTTCATTCGTACTGCATCCCCTGTTTAGGCCCAGACCACGACGACCCTTGCTGTTGGTTTTGTACCTTGTTCAACCCCTGACTATTCGTCATCGGGCTATCTTTGCAGAAAATTATTTTCATACTCTGTCTCAGTACTCCAAAATGACTTTGTTAAGCTATCTGACTACCGATCTTCCAAAAAAAGTAAGGATAAAGAGAGAGAGACAGACCGCATAGGTCCAAACCTGCCGACAACACTTCTGTTAAGCTAGTCGCCAGTCCGCCGGTACACAGTGAGGCGCTTTCACAGCCCCTGATACCCGCTACTTCAGATTCGCAGGCCTCTACTGAGACCCATTCGGAGTCCGGTATGCCGCGAGATGCTTCTTCGACTATGGAACCTGTGGATGTCTCTACCTTGGATGGGTCCGGAGCCGCTGTTCAGGCACCAGCTTCTGAGGGTGTATTCAGTCCTACAGATTTGCATATTAAACCGACGCCATCTTCTTCTTCCAGGCCTAAAACTCACACCACGCCTAGAAAACCGAAGTCCAAACCACAGGCTCAGGCCCATATACCTAAAAAAACAAATGCTTAGAATGACTGAAGACCTTATTACCTTAATTAGGGGAAGACAGCCTTCCCCCTCTAAGAGACCTAGAACTGATTTTCCTTCTGATTCTTCTGATCAGAAAAATTATATTTCTGTTTTGTCTGATTACCAGGATTTGCCCTTATCTACCTATGAGGATTCTGATGCAGAGGATTCCATTCCCTCTGCTTCCCCACCAGAAGACTTTTCTTTTGGTGAAACCTTGCACACTCTTAGGGAGCATTTCCGCTGGGAAAGTTAGGATTACTCTGACTCCAAAAAGAGGCTTAAGGAATTCTTACTCCTTCCTCATCACGGGCCTTTAGTTATCCCTCCTGTTCCGTGCATTGTAGATGATGCCTTCTTGGAATCTAGCCTTTCACTAGACACTTTACCTCCAACTCCCAGAAAACCTGATAGGTATTACAGAGTTCCTGACTCTCACAAGTTTCTCTTCCTACTGCGGATCCAGAGACCATTTCCCAAGGACCAAAAGGCATTAAGGCTACTGCTGCCAAAAATCCTACCCCTTCTGATAGAGATTCTAGAGCCTTAGACAGATTGGGTAAAAAGGCATACACTTCTGCTGCTTTGGCCATTAGAGCTTTAAATTGCCAGTTTCGTATGTTGAAGCATCAGCAGCATATTATGGGACAACTTAAACAGAAAATTATGTTGATTCCTGACTGTGCTGAACACAAAGAATTACAGGATTTAATGCATTCTGCAGAACAAGTTGGTAAACATACTTTACAATGTGGTTTTGATGCTTTAGAAGCATCTTGCAGGGCTGCTGTCACTAGGTCTGTACTTAGAAGGCATGCTTGGCTTAAGGAGCAAAACCTGCCAGATGATGTTAAAGCTAAATTACTGGATGCTCCCTTAAACCAAGACCGCCTTTTTGACAACAAAGCAGAGGAAGTCCTCAAAAGGATGGAGGAAAAAGCTAAATCTATGCAAACTTAAAATTTCCTACAAGTACAGCCTCCCAGATTTAGTAGGCATTGGCCTTCAAAGAATTGGTCCTTTCCAGTCTCTTCCAGGCCTTCTCAGTCCAAACCAAGGAACAGCAGACCACCTAGGTTACAGTCTCAGGCTATGCACAGGCCTAAGCAGTGGGGGGCTCCCACTTCCAAAGCAGGGAGTAGTAAGCCACCCCCTATGGAAAAATGGCACAGTGACTTAACCTAAATCCCTCTCTATTCTAAACACCTTTCTGGTAATCCCAAAATTCAAAATGCTAGCACTTCAACAGCTGCTTCCTATGCTAGGCAAAGATGCCTGGCTGGCAACCTTAGACTTAAAAGAAGCTTACCTGCACATTCCGATAAGGGAATCTTGCAGGAAATACCTACACTTCAGGGCAGGCTCCATGCACTATCAGTTCTCTGCACTTCCCTTTGGCTTATCTACTGCGCCCAGGGTATTCACAAAGTGTCTAGCTCCAGCCATTGCATTTTGCAGGCAGAGAAATATTCAAATATACCCCTACTTGGACGATTTTCTGATTCAGACAGAAAGCCAGGACTTGCTATCACAACGTCTGGCATTCGTAAAGAAACTTCTAACCTCACTGGGGTGCACCATAAACTAAAATAAATCTTACCTAGTACCCTGCCAACAGATTGTATTCCTGAGAGCAAGCTTGAACACAACTTCCCAGATGGCTTTCCTCACTCCAGAGAAACAAGTTTATTTGGGCACAAAACCTCAGCTATCTGCAAGGAAAATTCTACAAGCCCTGAGGTTCATGGCCTCTTACATTCTACTAATTCCATATACAAGACTGCATATGAGAAAACTACAACGGTATCTAAAAAGCCTATGGTGTCAACATTCTCAGGACCTGGAATCAATGATTCCTATCATTCCTTGTATAAAGACAGTGTTCCTTTGGTGGGCAGAGACCTGCTACCACAACAAGGGGCTCCCTTTCACTTTACCCCCTGCCACCCAAACCCTAACAACAGACACATCAGACTATGCATGGGGGGCTCACTTGGCAGGGCAGTGCATTCAGGGCAAATGGAACCCGAGACAGATGCACCTACATATCAATCAAAAAGAAAAGTTAGCTGTACAGAATTCCCTGACAGCCTTCAAAGACCACATTCTTCCAGGACAACTATTAGTAAAGACAGACAACATCACCGTTATGTGGTACATAAGCAGGCGGAACCCACTCGTACCCTCTCTGCAGACTAGCCATGGCTCTGTGGAACACAGCCTTGAGCTACCAAGTGCACCTACAACCTCAGTTCCTGCCAGGCAAGCTAAATTCACTGGCAGACGACGTAAGCAGAAATATCATGGACCCACACGAATGGAAACTAGAACCAGAAATATTCAACCTTTTGAGGAACAAATGGTGGACTCCAGAGGTAGACCTGTTTGCCTCCTCTCAGAACTACCAATTGGACAAATACTGCACAAGGACTTCCCACAGTCAAGCTTGGAAAGTGGATTCCCTGTCCTTTACCTGGGAAAGCCTCTCTGTTTATGCCTTTCCCCCTCTGCCTCTCCTCTCGAAGGTTCTGCTAAAGATCAAACAAGACAAGCCAAGGACAATACTGATTGCACCAGACTGGCCATGCCAACACTGGTACCCCCTCTTGTGCAGTATGACACTGCTGGAACCATGGCACCTGCCTCAGACCCCTTCCCTACTGTCCCAGCAGGCAGGCCAGATTCTGCACCCTCAGCTTCAAACCATGAACCTTGCAGCCTGGCTAATTCCTTGAGCTCTCCAATAGCATCCCTCTGTAAGCAGGTGCTAGATGTCATTCTGGAGGCAAGGAGGCCTAGTATTAGAAAATCCTATGCTGAAAAGTGAAAAAGAGACTGACCCTGGTGCCAGACTCAGGGGATGGGCACAACGGTACCCACTTACCTCATAGTCTTCAGTACTTAACAGAAGTGCTCCACAAGGGCCTAGTCTTCTCGTCAATCAAAGTTTATGCCTCTGCCATTTCAGATCATTATAATACTGAGCCACCCCTCTTCTCTCTCCCCCTGCTAAAACAATTCCTTAGAGGGGCCAAAAATTTAAGACCACCCCAGGAGAGGCCCCACTCCAGCCTGGGACTGTAACTTTGTATTGGAAAAGCTCACTCTCCCCCCCTTTGAGCCAGCTGCAACAGCAGATTTGAAATTCCTTTCTTGGAAAACAGCCCTCCTTCTAGCCATCACTTCAGCAAGAAGAGTGTCTGAATTACAGGCCCTCGTGGCAGTGGAACCCTTCATTGTCTTCCATGCAGACAGGCTTTCCCTCAGGACCAGTCCTTCCTTTATGCCCAAGGTGGTGTCTAGTGTGGCCCTGAATCAGTCCATTCATTTGCCTTCTTTTTTCCCTAATCCTCAAAACAAAGGGGAACTAATACTGCGCTCTCTGGATGTGCACAGACAACTTAGATTTTATTTGGACAGGACTAAGCCTCTCAGAAAATCTGAACACCTGCTAGTTGGCTTTGCTTCAGGGACAGAGGGGAAGGCCATTTCAAAGCAAACCATTTCCAAATGGATAGCCCATTGCATTCATTTCTGCTACAAGCACCATGGAAAACCTACCCCACAGGGGTTTAAGATCACATTCCACCAGGGTTGCATCTACCTCTGCAGCCTTTCTCAGAGGAGTCCCTACCAGGGACATCCTAGAAGTTTCTCCCTGGAGCTCTGTACATACCTTCACCAAGCATTACCACATGCCTATTTTTTCTAAATCCAGAGCTGGTTTTGCCACTGCAGTCTTGCAGGGCTTAATAGCTGGCCCTAATGCTCTCTGACCTTCCTTAGATTTGGGAATCTACCCAATTGTGATGACTGCAACAGTGAAACACGAAGAACATAGTACAGTTGTGTACACTTACCATAAATGTAAATGTTAGAGTGTATTCACTGTTGCAGTCCTGGTTACCTCCCTCCAGCCCCTTGACTTCTCTTGGCTCTACCTTTCCTTCTTGTTTGGTATATTTAAGTTTTCTGGTGTATTTGCTTTTTGTTGGAGATGTACCATAACATATTTGCTTCCCATTGTGGGGGCACCTGACATCTGGGGCAAGAAAAACTGATGTAATGGCGTCGGCTGCATGTTTTATACCCTTGACAACCTGACATCATGGAAGAAGAGACAGCATCCGAAGCAGGAATCCGAAGGCTCTGGTATTCAGGTCGGCTGAGGGCAACCGGCAGGCAGATAACCCAAATGTGATGACTGCAACAGTGAATACACTCGAACATCTACATTTATGGTAAGTGTACTTTTTTATCTAGTCTAGACCAGTTATTGTACCTTGTGGAATAATATGTAAAGTCCAAGTTCCTGCTACTAAATTCATGTCTTCTATTCCAGCATTCTCATATTTTTTTCAGCACTCTACCTTCTTGTTACATTTTCCCTTCTAGGTCTCCCTGACATATCCTCACTATTGCATATCAGATTCCTGTCCCCACCCATAAATAGTATTCCCTGTTGAAAGCTAATTATTTCTCCCACAAATTTTCTTAGCTCCATAATAGCTTTATATGGGATATAAATGCATGCAAGTGTATTCCTCCTTTCCTGCCAATAACCTCTTATTAGTGTTTTGAATAAGTAAAAGTCTGGTGATTCTTTATAAACAAATACAGGTGCTATGAGGTCTTGTTAGCTACCGGCATGAGTTTGATTTTGGTGTGTTCAGTACCAGTATTTTAATTGTTATAGTTACTAACCGAGTTTTGGTTATTCCCTGCTTTTTAATGTTACTTTTTAATCTTCTTTTGAAGGTTTCTTCAAGTAATGCTTCGTTTAACAATGTTTATTAATGTACATATATAATACGTGATTTTGCTTTATGCATTTTAAGGTCAATTTAAATTTACATTAAATTCATTAGTATGTCCAAGACTTTTAATATATTTTAATGCCAGATGTAACTAAGGTTTTAATATTATTTTTACAATACAGTGGTTTTGCAAAAGCGGTGACAGGGTGGTTTTGTAAAAAAATTTGGAATCATGTGATTTCAAATTTAAATGATGTATTTAAAGCATTTGGTTGGTTTTGAAACTGTTTTCCATTTGTTCTGAAGAAGTCGGCGTGTCACCAATGAAAAGCCTATGAACCGAACTTAAAGTGTCGTGTTTTGGATATTACACTTTGCATCTCGGATTTTGAATTCAGCGACTGTGCATTATAGAGTTTCTCGTTGGTTCGGAATGCATCCTGTTTTTGTGTTTATTTTAATAACCTCTTATTACCACAGATCTACCATTATTGCATTTTGTTTCCTCATCTATCATTTTGGAGCCCCTGTCATGATCATTATTGCTCTCCATTTTTGGTATGACACACTGTTGATTATCCCTTCGTTCTTTTCTGTCCAAATGGGTCTCCTTTAACATTATTTCCACCCTGCACTTCTTACACTTACATGTTTTTTCTGTAACTGGTAGTACTTGGCGTAGATGGCCCCATGCCCTATGAAGAATTGTGATCAAGGTCACTGATCATAACCCTTAATTATTGACATGGATGCCAAGATTCTTCTCTCAAGATTTGTTAATATAATTCAGCTCTCTTTGCTGTCTACATCTGTAATGCCATGTGTATTCTGTGTTAAAACTGATAAGGCAACCATTCTGATAAAAAAGATTATTGCTTTCCCATACTGTACATTAGAATTCTTTTGAGTATGTTTTCAATTTGCATCTTATATGCACACACTAATGCTGAGCAGGATGATCTTCCATGCAGTTGCTGTTTCTCTTCTTTGCTTGAATCTAAAACTACCCCCAGACTTTTCACTTCAGTAAAGAAAAAAAAAAACTAAATACACTTCAGGCACAAGCCTGTTAGCTCACAGCAAACACAGTAAACTCTACACTTTCCAAAAATGGTACTTACCTCTTCATATAGGCCATTTGCCCCAAATAGCTACATCACAGGCTTTACCAATTCAAACGTTAGGTTTAATAATGCTCGTAGCACATGCTAGAGTCAGTGTTCCTTCTTGTATAGATGTGAATCACGACTTGCATGCTCTCAGTTAACTATTAGTCTTAAGAAAAAGTGCACTGGATACCCTTAAGCATAAAAGAAATTGTACATTGTTATATTTAATATTGAAGAACTATGACTGCTAGGGATGCACCTACTTCCAAAAATATTAACTTCCATCAGTGTCAGACTTAATTTATTTTTACTGAACTGCTTGCTGTATCATATTTCAGACCCATAGATGTTGAAATTTGTACCTTGTATTTTCAGACTTAATCACTCTTATTTACCTTGAAGTCTGTTACCATGATTTTTTGAGTCTTACCTCACAACCAGTTGTGTTTGTAACACCTTCAATGCCTTTTTACATTGCCAGCAGTTCTCTGGAACACTGGTACTAAAAAAATGCCAAAAGAGCATTTCCAGACCCCCCATGTCTTCTAACAGCTAATTAATATACACAGTTTGAAGCTTTGCTTGTCTAGCCTTTTCTACTTGAAATCTTGGTTTGCATCTCCATCTTCTGTTAAGCAGCGGGTAATGCCATCTCTCTCATTCACTTAAGTCTGTTTTGTGGATGGATACAAATATGGATGTTGTCTTTCGTTTTCCCTGGTTACCACACTGTTCATTTATTTCCTTGGCTTTAGGTACTTCATGGTGATGCTTGTGGTCTCCATTCTTTTCTTTTCCTGCTCAGGTCTACTTTTTGAGTGTTAAAAGTTTTTTTTTTTCCAGAACTTGATTCAAACATACTGTATCAGGTTTTGTTTGTTTTGTGACATTTTGTAGACAGACTTCCTTATGCAAGATGTAGGCTGTCAACACTGTGGTTCTGCAGAGTATATGAAATTCCTCTGATAGTGTAATTCATTTTTAACTTGTACAGTCTTTGGTTTTACCCTGTGTATTCTTTTTACCAGTCCTAACTTCTCAATAGCCACACAGCCAAAATATCAAGAGATTAACATACAGAGGCAACAGATGTTTTGATCTCATCAGGTTTATATTTCAGACTAAATTCTCTGGAACTTCTGTGTGCGATATCACATGTACTAACCTAGACAAAAGCAGAAATGCAATATTTGAAGTCAAGAAGTTTTCAAGTCCTGTCCTAGACATATTCTGAGTCTTGCATACTGTGCTGCAAAGAATAGTTAAACAAGTAAAAATGACTTGGAGCACAAAACAAAGACCTTTCCAGGACTTAAATGTATGGAGATGCTTTTCTGTGGAAGGCACATGCCTGGGGAATACCACAGTACAGGTACCCTGTACAAAACTGTTAGAGCAGCAGATATGGAGGAAATGATGTTTAAGGCAATTTGGCTACAGTCTTTTTCTTAGTTTTCCAGATTCATTCCCATAAGGGGATGTTTTACAATTATGCAGCAAATACATTGAGACTGATAAAAGCTACATGGATTCTGGTAGTAGTGTCTGAAGAGCTGTGCAACAAAATTCTAAGCAAACCAGTTCTTTATCAAGTTCCAGAGGTGTTGTCTTGTTTTGTAGGGAAGACTAAACTCCAGTTTCAGGAATTAACACCGTCATTTCCCCTTTTCAGGCAATGTTTTTTGTTTTATTACTTCTTTCAGTGACACAAATAAAGCAAGGTCATGGTTAACCATTTTGTATCCCAGCTCTCTACATGAGTATAGATTAGCACAGATTTCATAATGTTAATGCTGCAGATTCTGTCACCCTTGTTAAACCAAACTCATCAATATTAATGTTGGAGATGAGGGATATTCCTTTCAAGGCTAGTGATATTAAGTATGTACTTCAAAATCAGGCACATTTGAATGTCTGTGTTTGGTATTGCCAAGTGAGATCATCCTTTTGAGTTTTTATTCATGTAAACTAGTAAAACATGGTGAAAAAAAATCCAGTTATATATGCATCGGTGGGTGTTGACATATTTAAAGTGAAAAGATTCATCAGCTGTGGCATAGGGAGGTAAAGTGCTGACTTTTACTGAAGTGACCCAAGTTACCACGTTGGAGTAACAGTTTGTTCTCTAGATGAGCTTGGCAGGGGAGAATGGTTAGTTCGCCCCTTCTGAGAGGTGGGATTTGATGGTTTTTGATTGCTGTCATTATTGCAGCATTGTCTGAGGAATGAAGCTTCTGCCAGGCTTGTGAAGGTAGCTCTTAATGCTTGTGTGTGTGTGTGTGTGTGTGTGTGTGTGTGTGTGTGTGTGTGTGTGTGTGTGTGTGTGTGTGTGTGTGTGTGTGTGTGTAGAAGCATGCACACACATCAGGGAGGAGATGACAGTCCCAGCAATGATATTAAGTCCAGTCAACCATAAGCATGTGAGGTTAGGGCCCCATTCAGAGAGGAAAATGTCCCTGATGTCCACTCAGTGAGGGCTTAACTCATAGGATCTTTGAGCTGGATGGAATCTGCAGCAGTGGTTGGACAGGCCACTTGGCGGGCTGAGACTCGCAAAATTAATCTTCCAGGCTAGGGGGGCAAGGTAAATCATTCAGTGGGAAAAAGATTGCAGGAAGAAAGCTAATGATTTGCAGATGGATGGGAACCAAACAGCCTCTGTTCCTGCTTGAATGACAGCCCACTTTGGTTGGCTGTAAGGAAGAAGAAACCCCAACACCACTGGGGAAGGCTGACGGTTGGCAGAAGAGAAAGGTTAATATCACATTAAAAAAGGTAAACTGGCAGTAATGCAGAAGACAACTTTTGCTCTGCAATCCTGTACATTAAGAAATATATTTAATTAAAACAAACTTGGAAATTTAAAAATAAAGGTTTGTTTCTGTAATGGTGATGTTAATATACTGCAGTTTTTTAATACCGTCCTGGCTACCTGACATTCTTTTTTTACTAGAGTAAATTCAAATATTATGTGAGCTTACAGACTGACAACATGTGTGCCTGTGGATAGATGAAGTGCTGGAGTGGCATTGGTTAGCACTCTGGAGTTCTCAGTATTTAATGCAGTTTTGCTCAAAGGAAGACATTAAGACTGAATTATTCTGAAAAAGCTATAATATTTTTCTTTAGCATTTCTTTTAAGGCCCCAGGCAACCTGGGCTCAAGTAGTGGTTCACGCACATGTAGATGCTGGTAGGAGGAGAATAGGGTGAGAGATCATTGCTAACTAGCCATCCTGTGGTGGGGGAGTGGACTCTGACTCACCACACGAGTGAAACCTAATAGGAGCACTAAGTGTTGCCCCATGGAGCTTGAGCCTGGCAAGCCCGAATGCCAAGTATAGTTACACAGTAAGCCAAGGGGAATTCAGTGCGTGGAGGCATGCTTCTCCTTGGAGAGCAGCACATGCAGGAGCTCTAAAGAACTGTCACAGGCATGGGGGTGCTGAACAGATTCAGCAAGCTGTTCTACTTCCTGCCATCCAAATCTCTTCATTGAGTGAATGAGCTGATGTGGATTCCCAAGCAGGAAGAAATGGCCATAGGACTGTTGGCTAAACTAAGGATGTCCAGCTCCTGCTGTGAAACAAATGGAATCACAGGATACAGTTTGACAAGCTTTTGAGCTAGGTCCTACAAGGGAGGAGGGTATTTAAAAAAATCTTTTTGAGGCCCATTTGAAGAAGAGGAGGCAGTATTTTGATGTTCATCAATGATTTTTGTGTTTTATATTCATTATACTATGGTTTTATCCATACAGGTGTAGTAATTTACAATGGCAGAACATTCTTCCTTGTTAAGGTAATGGCTAAACCCACAACAGGTGGTTTAGCCTACATCAGTGGTATGTATACCACCAAAGTTATTGTATGTAAATTTGACTTGTGTGATATGTTCCGTCAGTTAGTGCTGCATATTCACATAGCTAAATGGGTAGAGTTACAGCCTCATGTGCAGTAGGTGCAGGGTTTAAAGATGCATAATATCAATAGTTGAGTTAAGAAGAAAAATGCTTTTAGAAATTTCTAGAAATAAGCCAACATTGTTTTGCCTTGGACCCTTCTAGCCATTGCCCCAGGTTGTATGATCCTAACCTTTACTATCATGTTAAACATGTTATTACATTTCCTGATGTTTATGTAGTAAATGGTTCTGTCTTGATGTACTAACTAGGACAGGACCTTCACTGATATGAGAACACAGTAAGAGAGAAAACGGAAAGCAGTTTTTGGTCAAATTTTCAAGGTGCTGGCTTGTGCAGTCCTCTCAGTCTGATAGTGAATGATTTTATAGCTCTTGTGTATTGCTGTCACAGAAGAGGAATACGGCTGTTAAATATTTTTTAAGACAAGCTGTTTAGTATGTGATGATCCTATGGTAATGTATCTTCACAAAGCTTTCTCTCATATGGGGTCTTAATAGACCTTTAAACTTTTGGCTGACTCCAAGATTGAAACAATATTAATTTCATGAATTTTAATCATACTTTGGCTTAGAAATTGGGTCCATTCCTGTCTTGGTATTAGAAACCCAAAAGATTTGGAGAAACTGAAAAAGGGGGACAGAAGCTGGGCATTCCCATGTTAGACAAGAGCTCTGTAGCCCACTTATTGCAGCTCAGGAATCCTGATTAACTTTCTGGTTCCCACAACACTCATGTGGTAGGGGGCAGAGCAATTTGCTGGTCCTGAAGGGTGGCATCCCCTCTCTGTCTGTTTGCCCTGAAGCACCCTCCCCAGTCCTCTAAGCAGCTCATCCAGTCTTCATAATTGCTGTTCCATGAGAAAAAGCACATCTCCACATGTTAGATCCCCCTTGGCTACATACTGCAAATGCTGTATTCAGAGTAGGCTTGGCAGGCTCGAATTTTACTAGGTGAATACCTAGTGCTCCCCCTAGGTGTCACCCATATGGTGACCCAGAACCCCCCCCCCCCCAAAAAAAAAAAAAAACAAATGTGTGAGCTAGCAGCTGCTCATTCACATCCTTCTAGGCTGGCTACTTCAGACACCTGAGCCATTAATAAAACTCGAGTAGCGTGTGCTGTAATCAAGGCTTTCTCTGTCTACACCATGGAGCTGACAACACAGAGTCTTAATAAGTTTGTCTCAGAATTTAACATTTTGAATCAATGAGGAAATATTTCAGTAAGATTAAGAAATGAAGTGAAAACATCCTTTTCTGTTCATCATCAGTGGTTTTAGTGTCTGTGTTTGGAAGTCATGCTTAGGTCTAGTATAAAAGCATTCCAATTTTTGACCGTAGGAAAGATCCAGTTTTGTTTATTTTGGTATGCGTACTGCTTTTATCTTCCATCATATTGTGTCTTTTCTGGCAGTCTTCTTCCCAAAATGCCTGTCTCATACTTTGTGACCTGTCTCTGCTGTCCTTCCCTTGGCATTCATGTATTACTACCTACTTTCCTTATTGTGAGCATCTCAGCTGTGGTATATAAACTCTGGAACACAGGTCACCAATGTGGAAATGTGATACATTTACTATTGCTGGGCCTTTGTTTAACAGGCTTGTCAGTGTTTGCATGTTGAATGTTGAAGTATGGCTATTCTGACTCTATTTTTACCGTTTCCCCATGCACAGCACAGACACTTTACTGAAGACATTCAGACTCGGCAGTATCGGTCCTTGGAGGTGCTTATTGGCGCTGGGTATGGTCCACCTGCTGATATGTGGAGTACAGCTTGTATGGTAAGTAACATGGACCGTATGCTAATCTTGACTGTAGTATAAAGTGTGCTCAAGTAGCCTTTAATGTACATTTCTATTTTTTTTTTCATATCGGCTGTTTTGTGTCTAGACCAAATAGGCACGGTGTATGAAAATACTAGCCACATCTTCACATTTAGCAAAACATGTTTGCTCACTATCGTACCACACAGAGTAAAGGTACATGTGCTATATATGGCATTAGTCCATAAAAATTTGCTGAAATTTTGAGTTTAATGTTTTAAATAAGACTTGGTGCAAAAAGCTTCTCTGCAAATACATTTCACCACCTTGCCTTTCACTCAAGAGGATGCCTTGCCCACTCTGCTTTACAAAAAACATCGGTTTTGTGTTTTGTCCATGTTGTGTAATGTTACATTTTTAATAACGTTTTATTATGAGAGGACAGTACAGTGAAAAAGAATAAACATTTAGAAATTCATAAAGAAATGTACACATACCAAACAAAAATAAGATATTTAGAGCAGTCACATTATGATGTGTTATGAATAGAAGTACTTTAATTTCGAAATCTAGTTGACAGAAGCCCATATGCACATATTTGAATGAAGTCGCATTATATGCAAACCTCAACTGATCCAAATAATATTAACTATAGATATATAGAAATATACCTAATCTGAGCACTTTCAGAATACACCACAACTGTAAACCAATGTTTTTGCAGGTGGCAAGCCTCCCTTGCATCCCTTCCTCTGAGGATTGGTCTCCCACCAATATTGGCTGGTGGCTGCTTAATGGTCTTCTTTAGCCATAAGCGTAAAAAAGTCTATGACGGAAGTTTTGCTCTCCATAATACCTATCATCACAGTCAGGGAAAGAGGAGTACTTGTAAATGTTCATCATTGGATGTAAATCAAGTATATTAAGGCTTTTGAATGCCTTCCTCACGCACCGTACAATTGCTTAAACACGAGGAAGAGGGATGGTCTAAACAGGATGTACAGGCACCAAATTTCAGAACTTTCTTGCTATTGATGCAGTTAGTCAGGCATCTCGTCTTTTCAGTATCTTAAGTGTTGGCTGTCTGCTTGCAACTAAATTTTTTTGAGCACATAATTACCTCTGTGGGATTTTCCTTACTATTATGTGAAAGCATTGTATTTCCAATGTGTCTTATGTCTGTCAGAAAGGGGAAGTATGCCTGTTGTACGGAGATATCATACAAGGATGCCCACATGGCCTGTGTTTGTTTTTCTGCCTTGGGGAAAAGACACAATGTCAGGTCCTGTGACATCTGTTTATCTTTAATATTAAGTAAAAGTACCCATTTGTTAACCAGGTAGGTCCTACTGGAGAGACGGCCTTTTTCAGGGGTGACCTGTGAGGAATGTATGCCTAAGTGACTTGAATGTGGTCACATAGTAAGCAAATGAGTGCTTAGGGAATCACACCATGTACCACATGAACTAGAGGGTTTGATTCTGTGGCTAGCAAGTCCTGTACCTCAGGTGTCCTCCTTCTGGCAGAAAAAAAAGAACAATTTTTAAAAGGGGTTACTGAAGAGTCACAAGTGAAGTGGGATGGACAGTTCCACTGTGGTAGTTTCAGAGCCTTCAATCCATCTATTAGAACTACCTGGTCCCTATGGCAAATGTGTGTAGGAAGCAACTAAGGCCCAGGAATTGGCTCATGTAATCAGAATGGACTTCAAGTACCCATAGCAAAGGAGACAGAACTTTGCTACTTCCTGAATGAAGGAGAGAATGGTGTTCATCAAATTTTGTTAATGGAAGAGGTAACTAGATTGCTTAATTATGTCAGGATATCTGATTCTTGAAAGGCTTTCAGAGTTGAGACTCCCAAGAAAAAGACCCAGAAGACAAGGTATTTGTCTACTTTTTAACCACATCCAGTTTGAGATACTCCTAGGAAAACTGGTGTAAATTTGCACAAGGTCTCTGCAGGGCTTTGCAGTCTTTTCAGTCTTCAGTTCCTGTTACATCTCAGGATAAGAGGAAGACATCCCCTTATTCTTCCTCTGAAAAAGGACTCGTTGACACTTTGAAGGAGTATCTTGAGTATGAGTCTACACTGTGTTCCTCTGTGTTATGAATCTGAATCAGGAGTGAATCTCTTCTCAGATTTCCCAAATTAAGAGATTTCTTTTTCTGACACAATTAGTAAAATTAAAGAATTATTCACATGGGAGGGAAGAGGAGTTTCAGAGACATAAATGCAGTATTATGAGTTCTTGAGTTTGGACTCCCAGAACTCTTAGCTGTTCCTCCATTACCTGGAGTGTTGGAGGATGTTTTTAATTCGGCTTCCACTTCTCTGTACTCACAGCATCCTGCATGACAAGCTATACAGTGGATATAAAAAGTGTACACACCCCTGTTAAAATGCCAGGCTTTTGTGATGTATAAAAAAAGGGACCACAATAAATAATTTCAAAACTTTTCCCACCTTTAATGTGACCTATAACCTGTACAGTTCAATTGAAAAACAAATCTGTTTAGGGGAAAAATATAAATAAAAATGTACAATAAGCTGGTTTCATAAGTGTGCGTACCCTTAAACTAATACTTTGTTGAAGCACCTTTTGATTTAATTATAGCATTCAGTCTTCTTGGGTACACACCTGCCATCAATTTAAGAGACTCTGATTAACCCAAAATAAAGTTCAGCTGGCCTAGTAGGATTTTCCTGGCATTTACTCAGTTGTCTGCTGCAGCAAAAGCCATGATTCGCAGAGAGCATACAAAGCATCAAAGGGATCTCATTGTTGAAAGGTATCAGTCAGGAGAAGGGTACAAAAAAATTTCCACAGCGTTGGATATAACATGGAACACAGTGAAGACAGTCATCAAAATGTGGAGAAGATATGGGACAACAGTGACGTTGCAAAGAACTGGATGGCCCTCCAAAACTGATGAAAAGACGAGATGAAAACTGGTCAGGGAGGCTGCCAAGAGAAATACAGCAATGCTGAAGGAGGTGCAGGAATTTCTGGCAAGTACTGGTTATGTACTACATGTCACAACAATCTCCCATATTTTCCATATGTCTGGACTATGGGGTAGGGTTGCAAGATGGAAGCCTTTTCTTGCACACAATAACATCCAGGCCTGGCTAAAATTTGCAAAACTATATCAAGTCTCCGAAAAGCAGGTGGGAAAATGTGTTACGGTCTGATGAGACCAAGGTTGAACTTTTTGACAACAATTCCAAAAGGTGCGTTTGGCGCAAAAACAACACTTTGCATCACCAAAAGAACACCATCCCCATGGTGAAGCATGGTGGTGCTTTTCTTCATCTGGAACTGGGGCTTTAGTCAAGGTGGAGTGATTTATGAACAGTTCCAAATACCAGTCACTTTTGGCTCAAAATTTAGGCGTCTGCTAGAAAGCTAAAGATGAAGTAGAATTTCACCTTTCAACATGACAATGACCCCAAGCATACATCCAAATCAACAAAAGAATGGCTTTACCAAAAGAAAATTAAAGTTTTGGAATGGCCCAGCTAGAGCCCAGACCTAAATCCAATAGAAAATCTGTGGTGTGAACGGAAGAGGGCTGTGCACAAGAGATGCCCTTGCAATCTGACAGATTTGAAGTGCTTTTGCAAGGAATTGTGGGCAAATGTTGTCAAGACAAGATGTGCCATGCTGATAGACTCCTACCCAAGAAGACTGAATGCTGTAATGAAATCAAAAGGTGCTTCAGCAAAGTATTAGTTTAAGGGTGTACACACTTGTATCCAGCTTATTGTATGTTTTTTTTTATTTTTTATATTTTTCCCCTAACAGATTTGTTTGTTTTTCAATTGGATTGTACAGGCTATAAGTCACATTAAAGGTGGGAAAAGTTTTGAAATGATTTATTATGGTCTCATTTTTTTATATCACAAAAACCTGGCATTTTAACAGGGGGATGTGCACTTTTTATGTCCACAGTATAAGGTACCAGATTCCCTTCAGTGTCTTTTCATGAATCCCATTGCAGACTGTCTTGTAATTTCTATGGGAAAGGGTATTGGATATAAGACTCTAGCTTCTTCTATTCCTGCTCCATTGAGGAAGATATTGTGTTCTTATGGCTGATGTTTTGTAAATGTATGGGAAGAAAGTGTATGCTTTTTCCACTTTAGCTTTCAGGATAATCAACTGCCAGACTCTTATGGCAAAGTGTTTACTTTTCATATTTTCAGACATTCATTATTATGTAACTAACCTTTCAGCTTCAGGTATTAAATATACTTTGTCAAACATGGTGTCTTTTACTTCACAGGTAACAAAACACTCAATAAAGTACGCATATGATGCAGTGGATGATATGTCAAGAGTTGTTGCAATAGAGTCTGTGATATGTAGACATGCCCGGGTTAGAAGTTCAGAATTTCCCTGAGGACATCAAAGCCCAAATGCTAAACTCCTTTTGGAAAAAGAGCTTCTATGTGAATTCCTCCACATAAGTCCTTAAAATGTTAGAAGAAAGAAGAAGAGGAAAATTAGTGGAGAGAGTAATACAACTTTTTCTTTCACCTGTCACAGGGTAGCAGAGAAACTACCCTTCAAGCCCCGAACCCTTCTCCCAGAATCCTTTCAAATCAAGTTAACAAAATTCCAATAAGGAGGTAAATTATGTCTAGGATGCCTTCTAGACACCTTCCTCATGGTAGCTTACTTCCCACCAAAGAAAGTTTCCTTCTACCAGTACCAGTTTGTAAAACTTGCTCACCAGATCAGTTCTATAGCAAGAAACTTTCTCAGAGTTCTAGGTTATGTGGTGTTTGCCGTCCTCATGGCTCCCTTAGCCAGACTTCCCATAAGGAAAAATCAGTGGTTCCTAAAAATCTGTCTGCTTCCAAAAGGCTGTGTGCTGATGTAGTGATAATCAGATTATCTGCTTAGAAAGATGCACACAGTCCCTAAGATTCATGGTTAAGTGATTAATAACAAGGGACTGGGACTTTGGTATAGAGCCATGGAGAGCACTGGAATGGATGACAGTGGTGATATGGGTGAATTAAACATCACTAATCCATACTTTTATAAAATATAGCTAGATGATTGGATTTAGAATACTGACAGCTTTAGCTATGCAGTAACTAGAACATGATTGACAGCATTAAAAACTATTATGAAAAGCTGCAAAAATTGTCTCACTGAGAACCGTGTACACATTGCTTTATTGTTAGGCTAGCCCTGAAGACATTCTGTAGGTGAGTTAGGATGCCATACTTTGACAGCTACGCTTCCAGCTGAAATGACACCAGTCTTTCCAGTATTTTGCCAAAGACTGGGAAAAGGGAAATAAGAATGTATATCTCAGCAGGGAAGGGTTGGGATTGTTGGGGAGAAATCTGTGGCCACTTTACAATAAGGTACGTTCGAGTTCAGATGACAATGGTAACAATAACTAATTCACACCTTTAAGTGCATTTTTCTATATTTTCAGTTAATACCCACTGCTACCTATGGTGTCCTCACATTTTTTGGACTGGTTTCTTTTAAGTAAGAGACTTGTCAATTAAAATTAGAAATGGTAAGGTGTAAGAATCAAAGAAACTCTATGACCATTAATCTAGGTATTAACACTGATGTCATTTATTATTCATGTTTTCATATGAAAACCGTCATTGATATTTGCACTGTAGATTAAGAAATAAAGTGAAAGCATTATTTTCTGTTCATGACCAGTGATTGTAGTGTGTCTGAAATTCGTGCTTAGGCCTGGTATAAAAGTGTTCTGCTTTGCTGACTTTAGGATGGATGGTTTTGTTTATTCTGGAATATGTGCTGCTTTTATCTTCCATCATATTCTATCTGTTCTGGTATCTGTCTTCCCCTAGAGAGATAATCAATGTAACAACTCAGTAAAAACACTTAGGGGAAACATTTTTCTGCTCCCAACACCAACATGCTTGTCTTTTTCTTTTCCAGTCTTGGACTTCACCAAAAGTGTACTCCTTTGGTGGACCAACCAGGTTTAACAAAACACAGGACTTCCTCTTTCCCCTGCTTGGCGATAAGTTTCCCAGGGAATCAAAGTATTTAGGAGCCTCATTTCAGGAAGAGGTACACAAACCTCAAGGAGATGATGGCTCTGATAAAGCAATCAAAGTATTCAATCAGCTGTGGACTCCAGGACCACTGTTGGTCATAACAGACTGCCCACAGTAATGTGGTACGTAAACATGGGGATATGAGATCCTTCAACCTGTGCAGACTAGTCACAATTGCCTGAGACCTGGCAGTTGAGCACAGTCTGTCCCTGCAGACAACCTCCATTCTGTCAGACCAGAACACAATTACAGACTTGTTGAGCAGATCCAAAACCAGACTGTCATGAATGGATGTAACACCGGAGGTCTTCCAGGAGTTTGTCCACATTTAGGGAATTCCTCAAGGTCGATCTGTTTGCCTCCCTTCATAATAAAAGGTTAAAGAAATTCTGCGACAGGACACTTTACAAAATACCTCCCCCTTTCCTCTGGTAGCCATAGTCTTGTAAAGATAAAAGGAAGACTCTCCAGAGGAAGTCTTGGTAGCTCCTTTTTGGTCCATATAACATTGTTTTTCCCTTTCCATGCACCTGGTCAAGGGAGAGTTTCCAAAAACCTTTTCACAGAGTGGATCTACTCTCACATGTCAAGGGATACCTTATCTGTTCCAGCCATTTCACCGTACACTAGATTGTAAGGATAATAGATTTTTTTATCCCATTTAGGCACCTGTTTTCAGAGGATATGCAATGGACATTAAAGGAGACTTGAAAACTTGCTACTAGAAAATAATTTCAGACCTCCTAGAAAACTGGTGACTGTAGTTTGAGATCTTAATCCTGTATTAGAAAAATCGACTCTGTCAACCTTTGTGCCTGCAATTCAGTACCTCCCTAAAATTTCTGACTTTGAAGACAACTTTGCCCATTGCTTTGACTTCAGCCAGACAAGTGTCTGATTTGCAAGCCCTCTTGTATTCCCAGCCCTTTTTGATCTTTCATAACCATAAGGTATCTCAAGAACCAATTTTTCCTTCATGCCCAAAGTTGTTTCTGAATTTACTTTGAGTCAGCCTATTCACCACCTTCTGTTATTCCATGATACTGTGAACAAGAGGGAGAAAGTTCTGCACATCGTGGATGCCCACAAGCAACTCTGGTACAACTTGGGCAGAACTAGAGAGTTTAGAATTGTCGACCAACTCTTTATTTCCTTTGAAGTCAAGAGAAAAGAAAGCACAGCCAGTTTCAAAGCAAACTATTTACAAATGGATGCCTCAGACTGTTCGGTTTTGTTAGTCTTATAATGGAAAACCGTGTACAGCCAGATAAAAAGCGCAGTAATGTAAAAGGAAAAGCAGACAGATGGTTTGTTAGAGTGTGAAAGAATACTTAGAATCTATTGATTATGTCTTTATAACTAACATTGTGTGTTTTTTTAAGTTGTCTGAAGATAAAATGTAGACTGACTGATATTTGTAAGCTGAAAAAAGCAGTGAAATTTCATCCATCCATCCAGCCTCAACTCCTCTTTCCCATTTTGCACATGGGGTTGGCGTGCCACTTCAGCAGTGGCAATCATCTCGAGCCAAGGTTTATCTTCAGAATGAATATTTATGCACTTGGGCTTATGTTTTTGAATATTTTCCTTTCATTTGTATAAATAGTTGCTTCTCCAAAAAGATTTAACATTTCCAGAGTTTTTACATACATCCACATAATGGATCTGGGCTCTTCCACTAGTCAAAGATGTCAGCCTGACATTTCATTAAAAAACGAGGAACAGTTTTCACTATTTTCATTTTTTTTCTTTTTGATTCAAGACGCTATGTCTTCAGTCCATCTCTTTGTCTGTCCCTTCCAGATAACTTCCAAAGAGTAAACCATGTTTGGGAAGCTTTTATTTGGTGTAATGTGTGAAATTGGTTACATTTTTGTATTTTATGGGGTTTTTTTTCTGTGTGCATTTTGCCACCTGCCTGCTGACAGACCACCTCCAACTCAAACTTTGTCAGTTTGAGCCAGTATACAAAGTATCCTTAGTAGAAAAGTGAGGTCCCATCACCCAAGCAGCCATAAAAGTGTTCTGTGCCCTTAATTTTATCTCTGCAATGAGGGCATATGGTATATGCACTAGCACTACCCCAACCCCCCCTACCCCAGGGAAGGGGGCAAGTAACATAAATGCAGAATAGGCATACCCCAAACTTCTCACGTCATCTCCAGCAGATGCCTAAACCACATGTCAAACTAAGGTACTTTGGCCAAAGTGAAGGAGTTATCCCTGTACGCCAACATTGCTGATTGTATTTTGCAGTTTATTTTACAGTTTTCTTAGCATTCATATTTGTTACCATCAAGAAAGCTGGTAACTACAACTTTAATTTAAACAGAATGTTTCTCAGGTATATGTTATTTTTAGTGGCAGTTCTGACCTGTATTTGACACTGTCTACAAATGGCAGCATCTCTGTATTATTTTCAGTAACTGTTACCCAATTCTTAAGGCAAGACGACTGGATACTCGGTCTTATGAGAATTACAGTATTAGATATAGTAGGAGGAGAACGAACAGTTTTAAATACATGTGCATCTGTCTGCTTAAGTAAATGGTGCATTTTTGCTGTAATGTTTCAAATGACAGAAAACAAATATTACTTTGACTCTGATTAAGAAAATACTGATAATAAAATTCATATATTTTTGCATTTGTCAGCCAGAAATAGTATCAGATGTTTGTTGTGAACTCAATGAAGGAAAAGCACAGAGCAACCAAAGAGCTGTATACACCTACTGTAGTATCTGTCAGTGTAGGACCATATCCCTGAAGCCATTGTGACATATTTCTCAAAAAATGTCAAGACCCTCAGCTATAGAATGCACTTAATTAGTGATCTGCACATACATGTATGTAATTTATTGTAATATGTTTCTATGTAATATCTAATATGTAACTAGTCTCCTCTCTTTTCCTGGACCTTTCCAAAGCCTTCAACACAGTCTCCCACCCCCTGATTCTTTCCAAACTGGCTGATCTCAATATCTCTAACATTACCCTGTCTTGGTTTTCTGGCTACCTCTCCAATAGGTAACAATCTGTCAAATGTCTCTCTTCCTTTTCCTCCTTTCTCCCTTTCAGCATGGGTGTACCCCAAGGATCCATCCTTAGACCACTACTTTTCAACATTTTTTACCAACAGTCTTCATTCCTCCTCCTCCGTCTCCACTCTCATACAATATGCTGATGATTCCACTGTCATCTCTACCTCTGACAGTATCTTGGATCTCCACTCAATTACTCAAAATTCCTTTCACTCTGTAAAAAGTTGGCTTACCAACAATCCACACGTACTCAATTAAAAAAAAAAAAAAAAAAAAACCTATTCCTACCTAAATCTCTTTTCCATCATAATACAGCATATCTGACATTGTTGATCTTCAACCTGTGGGCGTGGGCGGTCCTTCCCTGCCCCTTTCAGGGCGTCCTCCTTTTCCAAGCCCCGGGGCTTTGGGTCTTGTGGTTGCCAGAGCTCCTGGCATTGAGGGGTCTGCATCGACATTGTTGATTTCTTTGCCGACCATGGCCTTGGGTTCCTCGTCCCCTTTTTCTTCAGTGCTGGAGGGCTCGTGAGTCATAGCTTGCTTGGTGCCAGTTCCAAGGGTTTGGTGTCTGCATTGAGGGTTTCTGTGCCTTCCCTCCCCCTTGGAGCTTCAGCGCTGTGCAGCTTGGCACCGACCCCTCTGTCGATGCCTATGGGGTCAGGGCTTCGGCTCTGCTGGCGTTGAGCATTTCAGTACACACGTGTGTGGTACCGATCTCACATTCTCCATTGGCATTCAATGCTGTGAAGATGGTCCTCTTGACTTCGATGTCGAGATCCTCAATCCCTTCCCCTCTGGATCCTTTTCTGCTCCAGCTGATCTCTGGACCTGACATCTCCAGCCCTTCCCTTCAAAGACAGCCTTGCCCCTACCTTTCAGGTTTCTCTCCCTGTGGATCCCCAGGCTTCCAGTTCCTCCCTGGAGTCTCCCTCTGAGGGAGGTCTGTCATTGTTGACACTGACTGGGATGAAGGTGAGGGCTCCTCCCGATCTCCACCTGATGATGTCTCCTTTGGGGACATCATGGAAATTCTGCATCAGAAGGGTGGATAGTCTGCCCCAAAGCCCAATCCGGGCGGGTCAGTGTTCCTGGAGGCATTCAGCGCTGGCCCATCTACTTCCTGGGTGACCCCCCCACCCCCACCCCCACCCGTGGACCCTTTAGTAGACCTTATCACCCGCAGGGTGTGGAAGGAACCGGACGCAATGGAACCAGTACCAAGGTGCCCCGACAAAAACTTAGTCCCCTGCTAGACAGGACTTTTTGGCAGAAGACGGTCCCTGTTGACATTTTGGTGGTTGCAGCCACCATGAAAAAGGAGCTCACCCAGGAGAGCAACTCTGTCCATCCTCTGACAGGGAGTTCAGAACGATAGACTAGGGAAATGTGTTTATATGTCAGCGACCTTCTCTCTGAGGGTGCAGAATTATTTGACACATGTTACTAGACTGCAGAGATCACTCATCGAGGAACTGTTTGCGTCTACCACTGAGTCCATGTCGGCAGAGGAGAAGATGATCTCCTCTAGACTGGCCACTCTCAAGGCTATTTCTAACACCTCTATGAGGCTCCTTTCCTATGCCTCGGAAGACACATCGAGGGCAGTTGGTTCAGGCATCGCTACTAGGTGTCATGCCTAGATGCAGCTTTGTAATTTCTCTGAGCCCTTCAAGGCGCCCTTCACAAACGCCCCCTTTGATGGATCTTCCCTGTTCAGTCCATTTGTGAAGGAGACTAGTCTGGTGGAAGAAGGCCGGTAACACCCTGTCTGCCATCAGAATCCACTTTTCTTCTCCTTAATGTTCCTACTCCAGGTATCAGAGAGGCAGTAAAAGGTTGTGGTTCTGAAAATCCAGGGCTGACCATCAGGATGCACCAGCTGACTCTTCCCCTAGAGGCAGATTGGAATGATTCTTTTAGATGCCACCCTAGGGACAGGAGGGTTTCAAGAGAACAAGGGTCTCGGGACTCCCGCCCGGACAGACCTTTCCAGTGACCCTGAAGTGTTGCCCAGCTGTCCTGTCCAGGAGGCAGTCAGAGGTTGCTTTTCTCTGCATCCATCAGCCTGGGAAGCCATCACATCAGATTGCTGGGTGCTAAGGATAATATTCAGGGGGTATCTGATTCCCTTTATTCATTCTCCAAAGGTATGAAAGTCTCTTCTAGATGTTCCACCTGCTCACAGGGAGGCAGCTGAACTGGAAATCTCCAAGCTGCTCAACAAGCGAATCATCCAACTTGTCCCCCCAGAACTATCCAGATCGGGCATCTATTCAAGGTTTGTTTTGGTGTCCAAAAAGGCAGGGAACACAGACCAATATTGGATCTCACCCAACTTAACAGGATTGTCACCAAAACCATGTTCCAGATGGTTACAATTCAGTCCCTTCTTCCATACCTTTTGAAGGACTTCTGGATGTGCTTGATCGACCTCCAGGATGCATACTACCATGTAAAGATGGAGCATCACAGGAGGTTCCTACACTTCTGATTAGGATCCAGGCATTATCAATTCAGGGTGGTCCCCTTTGGCCTCACCACAGCTCCTAGGGTGTTCACCAAAGTGGTAGCATTACTAACAGCATATATAAGGCTGCAGGGGATACAGGTTTTCCCTTACCTGGACAACTGGCTTCTGGCTGCACCCACCAAGTTTCAGCTTCTTCAGGCCAGGGAGCAGTTCCTTCAGTTAGCTTCGACCTCGGGCATCACGATAAATTTTCCCAAATCAAAATTGGAGCCTCTCCGTTCCCTGGTATTCATTGGAGCACTGTTGAATAATTCTCTGTGCAAGGTTTTTCGTACCATTGACAAGATTCTGTCTCTTCAGGGCCATGTGAGCATTCTTCTGGAGACACCTCAACCATCAGCAGCCCAAATCCTTCAAGCTCCGGGATTTATGGTAGCAGCCATCATCATTTTACCCTTGGTAAGGCTACACACGTGAGTTCTTCATTGGACCTTATCAGTCCAATGGTCACTTCTGCACCAGTTCCTATCGCATCCCATTTGGCTATCCAGAACCTGCCAGTCCTCTCTCATGTGGTGGTTAAATGTTCAGAATCTGTCAGAGGGTGGATCTTTCTTGGCTCCCTCTCCAGTGGCCACAGTCACCACGGGCACCTCCCAACTCGGGAGGGGGGGGCATTGGCTGGGACCTGCTCAGAGTTAGAGCCCAATCTTCACATCAGTGTTCTGGAGGTGAGGGCAGCGCTTCTGGTGTTGCAGGCACTGCATTCTTTTCTCCCCCAAGGAATGATTGTGATACAGACAGACAACATGGCAGTGGTCTGGTATATCAACAAACAGGGAGGAACCAGATCTTACCTCCTTTGTCAAGAGACCATGAGATTGTGGGAATGGGCGATATCCTCAGGTCGCTTTCTTGTTGCAACGCACATTCTGGGGAGTTCCAATGTCCTAGCAGACAAACTCAGCAGGACCATTCTGTCTTCTCACGAGTGGTCTCTAAAACAGTCAGTGGGCAGACATGATCTTTCAGAAATGGGGTCAACCGAGCTGCGATCTTTTCGCCTCAATTTCTAATGTCAAGTGCAGCGACTTTTTTGCTCTGATTCCTCCCAAAGGAGGTACTCGTAGAGATGCATTAGTTCATGCTTGGCCCCCTGGTCTGCTGTATGCGTATCCACACCTTCCTCTAATGGCAAAATTTCTTCAGAAGGCTCAGAGGTCGAGGTGCTGTGTGATCCTCATTGCCCCCTTCTGGCCTCATCAGGTTTGTTTTCCTCTTCTTTGGTCTTTGTGTCAGTCCTCATTGGATTCTGGATTGATGTCCAGATCTGGTTTCCAGTCCGGAGGGCAATTTTCATTCGGATCTGAAGAGTCTGAAGCTCACATCTTGGCTTCTGCAGTTCCAGTGATGGCTAGCGTTCCCGGGCTATCATCCCCTGTGAAGCATATATTGCTTTCCGCTCACAAGTCATCCACTAAGAAGATGTATGCTAGTAAATTGTAGAGGTTTTCCATTTGGGCTTCCCACAATTCGATGGATCCCTTTACTTCATCCATTCCTTCAGTTTTAGACTTTCTGGCTTGTATTTTCAACCCAGGTGCCAGTTCCTCTACAGTGAATGTCCAACTAGCTGCCATATCCCATTATCATTTCGGGCTAAAGCATTCTTCTTTGCCCACTTCTAGATTTTGCAAGGCCTTTTTGAAAGGAGCGATGTGAAGTTGTTAAATCTCGCCGTTTATTCTCACTGATGGGTTCGGTGCTGATCCTCAGCTCTGACACGGCCTATAGAAAAGCTCAAGGTTTGCCAGTAGCTCGAGACCAAGCCCCTTATCCCACAATGCACTTCTGGAATTACCTCAGATCTAGTTTGCTGCGGCAAGAGATCTCGCTGATCCAGTCAGCTCGGACCATATTTTGCTTAAATCGCAAGTTTAAAAATGTCTTTCTCCTTCTTTTTGATATATGTTATTCTCTGTCTAGTGTGTGTGTATTTCACATTAAAATACTGTAGTTATATGTAGGTTAGATTGTAGTAGGTAGTGCCCTGTGTTGGTTTAGTTTCTTAAGAGTGTTGGGCCTTTTTTAGCCCTATTTAGATTTAACAAATTTCTTGTTGTTAGTACTTTTTTAGTGTGGGCCTAGTTAGCCCTGTATTTAACCTCTTCAAGTTAATTCTGTGGTGTGCCTGTTTCAGACTTTGAAAATGTCGGATGAGAGGGAAAAGTCTCATCCCAAATTGGGGTTTAAGAAATGTCCAGATTGTGGACAGAAAATGTCCGTCACTGACGAGCATGTCCAATGTGTTTACTGTCTGGGGGCTAAACACCTCCAAGACTCTTGCAGTATTTGCCACTCTTTTTCCTCTAGGGTACTCTTAGAGAGATGGAGAAAACTTATTGATAGGGGGTTGCTGCAGCATACTTTCTCTGAGGCGTTGGGTAGCCAGGAAGGTGCTAGCACTTCTTCAAAATCATCTAAATCTTCTGGAGATTCTAAAGTTGCTAAGAAGGCAAAAAGAATAGAGGATACAGGGTCATCGGTTCCACAGTCCTCGGAACCGAGTGTCCCTTTGGTTCGGAGCCAGCTCCCAGACTTGGAGCCGGTCTCTGAGGTTCCCTCATCTCCTCTGCTCCAGTCAGCACCTTCGGTGCATTCCTCGAAGTCTTTGGTCAGCCTCTCAGATATGGATATGGATCGGCTAGTGCAGAAGCTTCTACGGGCACCAGGATTTGCTAAATTGTTGTCGGCCCTGACCCTTTCGTCGGAGTCGAAAACCATTGAACCGGACTTGACTACTCCTCCTCCGAGCCATACTGGACTCTCGGAGCCAAAGGAGCCCGAACCGATAGTTGTCGAACCTATGGAACCGAGACCCGCACCGGTGTTATCAGTTCCATCTACTCTGACGTCCTCGGCACCGACCGAGGACGCTAGGAGCCGACACACTCCTGTCGGGTCTGGGGAGGATAGTTGGACCAATTTGTCGGTGCCGACTCTTCCTCTTGGGGCTTCGGCTCGGATGAGCTCATCTCCTACCTCGGGCTCGGAGCCCATGGTTTAGGTGCGGGAGGATCGGATGGTCCCTCTGGATCAATCTACCCCTTCTCGTCAGAGCCATTGTGCTTTCGATGCCATGAGGAGAGTCCTGTCTCCTAAGACATCATCGGCATCAGTTCGGGCTTTCTTCTCCCCTCAAGCACCTGCATCCGCTTCTACGTCTACTGGTCCCCCTAAGCATAGAGACCCTGAGCCTCAAGTAGCCCCACAGTGTGCCCCCTGTTCTTCCGAGACCTCCCCAGGTCTCCCCACTGAGGAGGTACCCAGGAAGAGACTATGCAAGAGGAGGCACTTGGACTCCATACAGGAGTCTTTGACATCCGACACTGACTTGGATGAGTCCGAAGGGTCCCCTTGATCCCCCTCTTGGGATATCTCCTTTGCAGAGATATTAGAGATCCTGAGTCAGAGGGGCAATTGGCAGTCCAAAACCCCTACAGAGGACGAGTCAGTGCTCTTGAAGGCTTTTGGGTCTCAACCTTCCACTTCGTGGGTGTCTCCGCCTTACGATGAGCTCATGGAGCTGATCTCTCGTAAGGCGTGCGAGTCACCGGAGGCCATGGAACCTGTCCCTCGGAAGCAGAATAAGTTCATCTCTGCCCCAGTGGACAAAGCCTTTTTGACCAAAGGAGTGCCTGTTGATGCCATGGTGGTAGCTGCAGCCACCAAAAAGGAAGTGTCTGAAACATCCGCATCTATCCATCCTCCTAACAGAGATTCTAGGATCATGGATAGATTATGGGAAGTGCATGTTTAGTTTAGCGACTTTTTCTCTGCGATCGCTGAACTATTTAACCCATTTCATGAGACTACAAAGAGATCTCCTGAAAGAGCTAGGAGATACTCTCCAGGGTATGGTAGCTGCAGAGGTTGCCGACAAAGTCAACACACAGCTCGCTACCCTAAACTCAGTTGTGAACTTGTTCATGCGTCTCATATCTTATGCAGCTGATGGTTCGAGTAGAGCCGCTAGTTCAGGCATTGCTCTGCGGAGACAAGCTTGGATGTGTCTCTGTTCCTTTGTGGAACCCTTTAAGTCTTTCTTTATCAACACCCCATTTGATGGCTCATCACTGTTTGGGTCTAAAGCAAAAGAAAAAAATGAAAAGACCAATGGTTAGACCACAGCTGAAGATAAAAATGGAATAATCCACGTCAGGAAATAAATCACTTGCAGCTTCACAGTAGTGCCCTTTATAAAACCAAAAGTTGTAACTGAGATGTAGTAGTCAAGGTAGGAAACGGTTCACTTGCAGTTTCACACCACTTTATTAAACAAGAATAAGCGCTTTCGCGATCTAAGTCAGCTGATGGCTTCTTCAGACTCATAAAAACAGTTAAAACATTGGTATTTAAAATATGGTTCAACCAATGAAAACATACATAGAACTATGACATAGACTAATTAAAATTGCATACATCAGTACATTAATTTGCCTTATATTCTGCATAAGATTAAATAAAATATACATATAACAGACACATTTTATGTAATAATCCATATTACTTAATGTTTTAGTGGTCTGGATTTTAAAAAAGGTTTCAAGGAAACAGCATTGTTCAATCCAGGAGACCTATTTGCCTGAAGTAGTAAAATCCATCTTTGTTCTGCTTCCTCTACCTTATTCCTTATATCACCTCCCCTCTTACTTTTATTTATTATTTCTAAAACCATGAAATTAAAAATATGTTTCCTATCTTCTTCTTCCATGTTTTGCTAAAGCACTTGTCTTTTTTATTTCTTATATCTCTAAGGTGTTCAAGGATACGCTCCTTTAGACACCTATTGGTTTTGCCTATATAAAAGGCATGACAGAGTGCAGAGGCTGAAATAAACCAAATTTTGTGTTCTGCAGTCAGCATAAAAATCTATATCAATTATAAATCCTAGTGTAGGATGTTTATATGTAGATTTATTATATAAATAGTCACATGCTGTACAATTTCTGCAAGGAAAAGTTCCCTGCCTATCAGGATCATTCTTTCATTGTTTCTGGATTTATAACAGAGCTGCCTTTTTAAGGACCTCTTATTTCTAAAAGAAAAGCTGAGTCTATCTTCTAACAATTCTCTCAAGTCAGGATCCGACAATAAAACATTCCAATTCTTCTCAAAAATATTACAGAACCTTCTGATGTCACTTGAATAAGTTATAGGGAATCTAACTTTAAAATCATGACCTTCCTTGCTTTTAACATCTTCTATAGTATTTGAGAAGAGCAGTTTACATCTCCCATCCCTATTTTCAATGGTATATTTAGAGCTTTCATTTATGTCTTTCTTACTATAACCTCTGTTTAAGAAGTCTTTCTCTAATAGTCATTGTCTTCACAAAGCCTTCATCTGTATTATGTAAGTGGCTTATTCTCATATATTGTCCTTTCACTACATTTTTGTGTACAAATGTTGGATGCATACTAGTCTTATGTAAGATACTATTTCTCCATCTAGCTTTTCTTTAACTGATGCACAAGCCTCGTTGTTAAATAGAGGCCTGAACTTTATTCCAGCACAGAAAACAGTATTAACTGATTTATTAAAAGAGCTGAAGTTATTTTCTCGTAACCTAACACTTAAAACCATGTTTAAAAGAAATGTATTTGATAACATGTTTATAGGCAGAGGACTTTTCCTTGCAGAAATTGTACAGCATGTGACTATTTATATAATAAATCTACATATAAACATCCCACACTAGGATTTATAATTGATACAGATTTTTATGCTGACTGCAGAACACAAAATTTGGTTTATTTCAGCTTCTGCACTGTCTGTCTTTTATATTGGCAAAACCAATAGGTGTCTAAAGGAACGTATCCTTGAACACCTTAGAGATATAAGAAATAAAAAAGACACAAGTGCTTTAGCAAAACATGTGGAAGAAGAAGATAGGAAACATATATTTAATTTCACGGTTTTAGAAATAATAAATAAAAGTAAGTGGGAAGGTGATATAAGGAATAAGGTAGAGGAAGCAGAACAAAGATGGATTTTACTACTTCAGGTAAATAGGTCTCCTGGATTGAACAATGCTGTTTCCTTGAAACCTTTTTTAAAATCCAGACCACTAAAACATTAAGTAATATGGATTATTACATAAAATGTGTCTGTTCTATGTATATTTTATTTCATCTTATGCAGAATATAAGGCAAATTAATGTACTGATGTATGCAATTTTAATTAGTCTATGTCATAGTTCTATATGTGTTTTCATTGATTGAACCATATTTTAAATACCAATGTTTTAACTGTTTTTGAGTCTGAAGAAGCGATCAGCTGACTTAGATCGCGAAGGCGCTTACTCTTGTTTAATAAAGTGGTGTGAAACTGCAAATGAACCGTTTCCTACCTTGACTACTACATCTCAGTTACAACTTTTGGTTTTATAAAGGGCACTAATGTGAAGCTGCAAGTGATTTATTTCCTGACGTGGATTATTCCATTTTTATCTTCAGCTGTGGTCTAACCATTGGTCTTTTCATTTTTTTTTCACTTGAGGTGTATACCAGGCGTTTATCCAGCTTTTGTTTTCTTTCACGTGTGCTAAAGCAAAGGAAGCTTTAACCGTGTGTGAACAGGAAGGCAAGACCCTATCTGCTATTGGAGTCTATTTTTGTACCCCTACTCGACCCTATCCCAAGGGTCCTAAGGGTAGAAAAATGTGGTTCCAAAAAGCACAGGGAGCCTTTCAGGACACGTGGAGAAACCCCCTCTAGAGGCAGAGGAGGGGGTTATAACGGAAGGTGCTGCCCGCGCAGCAGAGGGGGTCCGCAGCAACAGGGCGAGAGAGGCCAGTTCTCTGGTCAGCCCTACCAGCACTCCTGAAAGAAGGCCCGGCTGTCCGGCTCTGGAGGCAGTCGGGGATCGCTTATCTTTGTACCCAGAAGCCTGGCTAAACATAACGTCAAATTCATGGGTACAAAGCATCATTTCCAGAGGATATTTCGTACCGTTCTCTTCCCCTCCCACTCCTGTAAACAGAATCCCAGATGTTCCACCCAGTCTCAGGGAACAAGCAATTGTAGAGGTCCAAAAATTGCTAGGAAAAAAGTCATCCAACCAGTCCCAGTAGACCAAGTTGGATTTGGAACTTACTCAAGACTCTTTTTGGTACCAAAGAAAACAGGGGACTGGAGACCTATCTTGCACCTCAGCAAACTCAGCCAATTCGTAAAGAAAGAGAAGTTCTGAATGGTTAGACTTCAGTCCATTCTTCCCTTCCTAGGGAAAGGCGATTGGATGTGCTCCATAGATCTCAAGGATGTGTATTATCACATAAAGATGAACAGATGCTCCAGGGATCACCTGCGTTTCCGGCTGGGAGCCAATCATTACCAGTTTCGAGCCCTGCCCTTTGGTTTCACTACAGCCCCCAGAGTGTTCACCAAATGCATGGCAGTGGTCACAGCTCACCTGAGGCGTCTAGGATTCCAGGTGTTTCCATACCTAGACGACTGGCTCCTCACCGCTACCACCAGGCATCAATTGACTCAGGCAACACAATATACTCTGACACTCTGCCATCAATTAGGCATTGCAATTAACTTCGTAAAGTCTGCCTTATCGCCATCACAGCATACTGTTTTTATAGGAGCAGAGTTAGATACCTCAACCACCACTCTACGTCTTCCAATCGAAAGAATCTCACTTCTTCGCCAACACGTCAACTCACTGGTGTCAAAGAACAAAGCTACAGCAGCAGAGGTCTTGAAGGTGCTAGGTTTGATGGCGGCAGCAATCCTGGCTGTACCACTCGCAAGGATGCATATGCGAATCCTTCAATGGCTCCTCTTCGCTCAGTGGTCTTACCAAAAGCTACCGATGCACCACATGATTCTCATCACAGATTCTTGCAAGAGAGATCTTCAGTGGTGGCTGACGTCTCTTCATGTCACAATCGGAAGACCCTTTGTTCTCCCCCCCCCCCCCAGTAGCCACTGTTACCATGGACGTTTCCCCGATAGGGTGGGGGGGGGGCTTTTTCAGGGAAAGACTGCCCAAGGCACATGGACGGATCAAGAGTCACATCTGCATATCAATGTTCTGGAGTTGAGAGTGGTACTTCTGGCGTTGCAGTACTTTCAGGACTCTCTTCCCCTAGGGACAATTGCAGTTCAGATGGACAACATGTCCGTGGTCTGGTACTTGAACAAACAAGGCGGAACCAAGTCTTACCCCCTTTGTCGAGAAGCCCTCAGGGTATGGCAATGGGCTGTGTCATCCCACCATTTTCTGATAGCAACGCACATCCCGGGGAAAGCCAACGGGATAGCAGACAAGCTGAGCAGGGCAATACTGTTGCCTCACGAGTGGTCTCTCAACCAACGAGTTGCGGATTTGATTTTCCGCAAATGGGGCCAGCCTTGCTGCGACCTCTTTGCCAGTCACATCAATACCAAATGCAGAAGCTACTTTGCCCTAATACCATCTCCAGGACATTCCCCGAGAGATGCACTCATACACAATTGGCCTCTGGGTCTCCTATATGCATTTCCACCTATTCCATTGATACCCAAGGTTTTACAGAAAGCAAAATTGCTGGGAAGGACAGTTATCCTCATAGCTCCCTACTGGCCTTGACAGATTTGGTTCCCCTTCCTTCACCATCACCTGCTGGGAGGTTCCATGTATCCTGGTCCCAGTTCCGGACCTTCTGACACACCCGTCAGGGGACTTCCATCCTTCACTGCAGCCCCTAAAGCTGACTGCTTGGCTAATCCACTTCTCCTAATTGCCAGGCTTCATTCACTCTCGGATGATACAAGACAAATCCTTTTGTCTTCTCACAAGCCATCCACCAGGAAACTATACCGCAGTAAGTGGAACAGGTTCTCAATTTGGGCCAGTATACAGAAAATCGACCCTTTCCGAGCTCCTCTAGCGTCCATTTTAGAATTTTTGACAAAGATTTTTAAGGAAGGAGCAGCTGCTGCCACAGTTCGAGTCCAGTTAGCCACCATATCAAATTTCTACCTTGGATTCGATGGGTTGAACGTTATGGGCCATAAGTTATCTAAGGCTTTGCTTAAAGGTGTTTTTCACATGAGACCTCCTGTCAAAATCCCTTATTCGCCCAGGAATTTGAATTTTATGCTGTCTCAAATAATTCTCCCCTCCTTCGAACCAGCTTCTTCTTGTGATCTCAAATATTTGTCCTGGAAGACTATATTTCTAGTAGCCATTACTTCTGCCCGCTGAGTGTCAGAACTTCAAGCATTATCTGTCAGACCTCCTTACATGATTTTCCATGCTGATAGAGTATCTATCAGAACAAACCCCTCCTTTTTGCCTAAAGTCTGTTCTGAATCCAGTATCAATCAGGTCATACACAGACAGCTCAGATTTTATCTCGATAGAAATAAGGATATTAGAAAGTCGGATCAACTTTTCGTATCCTTTTCGCAGGCCAGAAAAGGTAATCCAGTGGCTAAAACAACCCTGTCTAAATGGTTATCAGATTGTATATCCTTTGTTTATGCGAATGCAAACATGCCATTGACACACAGACCTAAGGCTCATTCTACCAGAGCCGTTTCTACGTCTTCTGCCTTTCAAGCTAAATTGCCCCTTGACAATATTTGTGCTGCAGCTTCTTGGTCTAAGCCTCATACCTTTATCACGCATTACAAAGTAGATAAGGCTTCCAGGGACAGGTCTTCCTTTGGTTCCACGGTACTGAAAAACCTACTTCCATGAACCACCCAAGATTGTGGGTGCTAGGGACGCTACCCATCAGTGAGAATAAACAGCGAGATTTAACAACTTCACATAAAGAAGTTATGTACTCACCATAACGTTCCATGTGAGTTGTTTATCTCACCTTTATTCTCACGTCCCTCCCTCCTTCCCCCTCCTGGCTGACAGTTGACTTAGAGGCTAGTACCATCCTGGTTATTCAATACTTCTTCTTCCCCTTTGGGAAGTGCTTCCTTGTAGAAAAAGAAAAAAAAGGGATATATACTCGCAGCAAACAGGATCTGAGGTAATTCCAGCAGTGCATTGTGGGATAAGGGGCTTGGTCTCGAGTTACTGGCAAACCCGTGTCGGAGCCGAGGATCGGCTCCGAACCCATCAGTGAGAATAAAGGCGCGATAAACAACTCACATGGAACGTTATGGTGAGTACATAACTTCATTTTTCTTTTACGGCCTCCCATTAAGGGTCCGGTTCCCCCTTGTGACCTAACTTTTGTACTTCAGGTGCTGGTGTCATTTCCCTTTGAGCCCTCTGCAAAGGTGGATATTCAGTTTCTGTCATGGAAAACGGCTTTATTGGCAGCTCTGACTTCATCTAAGTGGGTCTCTGCGATACATGCCTTTTGTATTCAACCCCCGTACCTCATTTTTCACAAAGGCAGGGTTTCACTTAGGCCAAATCCTTCCTTTATGCCCAAGGTCACTTCAGAGAAGAATATTAATGAAGTTATTCATCTTCCGGTGTTCTTTCCAGAGTTTCAAAACAAAGGACAATACCAATTACACATGCTTGATGTTCATTGACAGATTTGTTTCTAGCTTGATAGAAGCAAATCTTTCAGGAAGTCCAGTCAGTTATTTGTATCCTACTCGAAGTCTAGATTGGGATTGCCTGTTTCCAAGGTAACCATTGCCAACTGGATTGCCAAATGTATTACCTTTATTTATCAGAAGCATGGTGTTCCTCTTAATTCTGCAGTGAAGGCACATTCTACCAGGGCGTTATCTACCTCCTCAGCTTTCTCCTCCAGGGTACCAGTGGATGAGATTTATGCTGCAGCTACATGGGCTAGTTCTCACACCTTCATATCCCATTACAAATTGGATATTTCATCTAAGAGCAGAGCTTCCTTTGCTTTCGCTGTGCTCCGGCACATCCTTCCTTAAGGCCTCCCAGGGCTCGAGTAGCTGGGGAATCTGTCCCATAGGTTGAAGATCAAATGAAGACAACAGTGTCAAATAAAGAAGTTATGTACTCACCGTAACGTTCCGTCTGCATTGTTTTTCATTTGTCTTCAAACTTTCCTCCCTACTTCCCCCTTTCCATAGGTTCATACTAGGCTATCTGCCCTAGGGCATTTATAAGCTTAGCCAGTGTGTGTTTGGCTTTCGCCACCCATTTTAAATTAATTTTGCTATGCCCTTTTTCGAGGTTAGTATACTGTGCCTCTGTCTAACAGTGACACAGAAGTGATACCCGGGGTAAACCTACGATCCCCCATCCACTCATCAAGATTCCTCTTGAAGAGAGTCAATGAGGGACTCTGCCTAACCTAGACTGGGATTTTATTCCAGAGTGAAGGGAGCCTCTGGGTTATGAATCTGTTCCTCCAGCATGTCCTATTTATTTCAGTGCTGAGGTTCAAGTCTCTCGAGCGCGTAGCTCGATGGGATTTGGATTTTCTGAGGTGCAGCATGTCCATTAATTTTGGGTTGGACATGGCTTTATACGTCAGGCACAGATCGCCTCTGAGCAGGCGGTATGCCACTGAGTAGAGCTGGAGTTTCTTTAACCGGGCAGCATATGGCATCTGTTCAAGCCCTTTGATCCTCTTGGTGAGGTACTTTTGGGGTCTTTCCAGTTGCTGCAGGTGTCTGGTAAGGTACATCCCAAAAGGGGCATTGTACTCAATTATAGGCCTGATGAGGGATGAGTAAAGAGGCACGATGACCTCCCCTGATCTAGATGTGAATCCCTTCATGATTAGGTGGGCTATATAAAATATTTTTCTAACCACTTTGGCCACGTGGTTGTCAAATGAGAGATTGCTATCAACTTGGGTCCCCAGGTCCCTAATTACTTCTTCTGTACTTAATGGATTACCACCTATGTGGTAATTTGTGGGCACTTAGTTTTTGCCAAAGGGGATGACTATACACTTTTTGGCGTTTAGCTTGAGGCCATGGCTCTGGCACCAGTTGTCTGTTTCTATGAGGACCTTTTGGAGGATGCTTGTGTCAGCTGGAGAGTCGATTATAGCGCCCAGTTTGCAGTCATCTGCGAACTTGGTTAGCCACAGTCCTTCCGTGTTGGCCTGTACCTCCGAGAAATGTATACCGAACAGGAGAGGTCCCAGGACTGAGCCTTGTGGGGCGCCACTTGTAACTGGTTTGGAGTCTGACATGGCTCCAGCAATTCTAACCATGTGGGTTCTGTCCTTGAGCCAGTTTGCAACCCATCTAGTGACATAGGGGTTTATATTTAAGCTGGTGAGCTTATCTATAATGCCCGCGTAGGGTATTGTGTCGAAGGCTTTTGCGAGGTCCAGGTAGGCTGTGTGGACCACCTTCCCCTCGTCATTGGCCTTGGTGACTGTTTCAAAGAAATCGACCAGGTTTAAGAGGCAGGATCTGCCCTTAACAAAGCCGAACTGGGTAGGATCCAGTGTCTGTAGGTCCCCAATATCTTTTTTTATGAGGTCCATGATGATCCTTTCCATAGCTTTGCAGACCAAGCTAGTCAGGCTTATGGGGCGATAGTTTCCAGGATCCGTTGAGGCACCACCTTTGTGGAGATGGACCACTGTTGCTGTACGCCACTCTTTGGGTACATATCCTGTGGTAAGGCTGAGATTGAACAGTAGTTTTATGTTTGGGTTTAGCTCTTCTTGGAGTTTATGTAGGACGCGGCCTGGGACACCGTCTGGTCCCATTGATGCTGTGTTTTTTGCTTTGGAGAGGGTGGCTCTTAACTGAGCATCTGAGATGTCAGGGGGGCAGCACTCTGCTGGGATAGATATTTGCCCTTTTGGTGGGGAGGGGGGGGAGAAGTTTGCGCTGAACCTGTCAGCTAGGTCATTTTGGACTAATTCTGAGCATATCTGGGAATTCCCACCCAGGTTCCTAACATAACTAAAGAAAGCCTTGTGATTATCCTTAGTGTCCTGTGCAATTTTTCTCTTGAAGCTGGCCTTAGATGATTTTATGAGTGCCCATAGTTTTTTGCTAACACTGATCAGAGATGCCTTCCCTTTTTGGGATTTTGCTCTATCATGTAGTAGCTTCCTCCTTCTATTGTATAGTTTGTTTATGGCTGGGATCCACCAGACAGGACGTCTGCCTTTGGAGGATTGGGTCTTGGTTTTATTTGGGATTGCATGATCCATGCATTCCTGAAGGTGTTCATAGAATGCGTTTATAAAGGATTCTGCGGTCTGGGCCGTATTTTCCACAGGCCTGGGGGCTTTGAAGGATTCCACCTCAGTTTTGAGGAGTGTGAAATTTGCTTTAGAGAATTTTTTCACTGTGGTTTTCTGGGCAGGGGGTGTGGTCGGGATGTGAATATCCAGTGAGATTAGTTTATGGTCTGATATTACCAGTGAGGGATACACTTCTGGTCTGGAGCATAGAGTCCCCATGTTGGTGATGATCAGGTCCAGTATGTTTTCCCCTCTTGTGGGAGTGGTAACAAGTTGTTCCATAGCATTTGAGTTTATAAATTCTAGGAACCTTTGAGCTAGGGTAATGCTCCCAGTCTATGTTTGGGTAGTTGAAGTCGCCCAATATAATGGTGTTTGGAGAGACCTTCATATTTTCCAGTGTTCTCAGGAAGGCTGAGTGGGGTTCCTGGGTTTGGGAGGGTGGTCTGTAGCAGGCTATAAACTGGAAGGCAGTTTTACCCACTGTTAGTTGCACATGGATAGTCTCTGATGTTTCGTGCTGTGCCACCAACCTGGAGGTGTGGGTATCTTTGACGAATATTGATACTCCCCCTCTTTTTCTGGTTCGGTCCAAGTTTTGGGGCCGAAAAGCATGGTATGAGGTATAACCTGGTAGTGCTGGGGTGCTCTCGGGAGACTTGAACCAGGTTTCTGTTACTGGACAGATATCTGTTCTCCATGCTAAGGAGAGTTTCGAGTGCATGCATCTTGAGGTTTAGACTTCTGGCATTGAGAAGCATTACTCTTAGTTTCTTATCCCTTGTGATACCTATGGAGGTGGGTTTGTCTTTGAGCTTTGCCAAAAAAAGGCACTATGGGGGTAGCAAGAGCCTTTGCCAATATCCAAAAGCCCAGGGGTGACAGGTGCAAGCCGTCCCTAGCGAAGCATTGTGGCCTGTCGAGCATGTCATCCCAGGCTGACAGGCATTGGATCCCCTTTGAATGACACCAATACTTAAGCCAGTTGTTGAAATTGATCATCTTGTCTTCATATTGTGGCATCATTCTTGGTGAGGGTAAGATGCTACTCAAGGTCAGGGTCATACCGGCCTGGGCCACATGCTTAGAGAGCTCCTCTATGTCTCTTTTCATGTAGTCCAGGGAGGTACTTCTCAGGTCATTCACACCAGCATGGACAATGACCGAGTCATATTTGTACTTGCCTTGGAGTGACCTGAGTGCTTGTGTTATGTGGCGGATCCTAGCGCCCGACAGGCAGCTCACCGTGACCTTCTCCTTGTTCAGCCTGGTGAGCGGGACGTCAGTGTGCCTGACGATAGAGTCACCTATTACAAGTGTATCAGGTGTGTTGTTTAGCCTTAAGGGCTGTGACTGTTCGGCACACTGGCTTTGTGAGCTATGTGTTGCACATGTTTTGTTTTGGGGTAGCGGTTGCTTGGATGTCTGCTTTGGAGGTCTCTGCTGCTTAGGCAGATTTTTATTTAGAGCCTCCGAGTATGTTTTTGTGTGTTTATATGTTTGGTTTGCTGTCGTGGTAGGTCTATGTGAGACTGGAATTGTAGTGAGTGTGGTTTCCTTCTCCTCCTGACAGGTTTCGCCAGTACTGAGTTGAGAGAGCTTAGCCTCCAGTTTGGCTATATGGTTGCATCTCTCACATGTGTTGGAATTTGTTGGGAGGAGGAGAGGGTTGTCTGTGTACATGAGACAGTTGTAACATTGCCTCAAGATTCCCAGATTCACCAGCTGGACCAGAGAGGAGATTGACAACTGACCTTTGGACATGCTAGAATAGTATTGGGAATTCCTTTATAATTGAAAAAAAAGGCCAATGGGAAACAAGGTACTCAAGGGGAGTTTGTGAGGGTGTAGTGCTTTTAATTTTTTAGTACTGACTTATATAATTGCTTTAGTGAGCAAGTGCCAGGTAACTTAAATGCAATGTGTTACAGGTAACTTAAATGCAAAAATGACAAACAGTAACTTTCTTTCAAGTGAAACAAGGAAATAAGTACAGTAAGCAATGCAGATGTCACTAGAGATCCACAGAAGCGCTGAAAAGCCGCGTTTTAGGTGGAATTAGCGTTTCAGGGAAATAATGAGCAAACAAGCATACAAACAAAGCTAGATTCAGCAGGCCTGGATCTAGTCTATGCTACAGCAAACAAGGTGTACCAATTTAGTAAGAAACAGTTCAAATATGCAGGCACTATAAGCCTCTAACTAGTAATTCCCAGCTCAGAAGGGCAGAGTCCAGCCTCTCCTCCCACAAGAGTGCAGACCACGAACCTTCTTAATGTAAAATAACTGGCCTGAAGCACAAGTGCTTAAACCAGAACTAATACTTTTAGAATAACAGACACTGAGCCCTCAATCAGCAGTTCCCAACTTAGAAAGATGTAAGCTACCTGTCCTGCCACCACAGTGCAGGCCACAAACCTTCCTAATGTAAAACAACTGGTCTGAGCCCAAGTGCTTAATCCAAAAGACTTTGAATGATAGCTACATTTTAATCAAGTTACTACCAAGCAGTCATAAATACAATTGAATACTTTAAAGAATGCCTGGATTAGTGCTCAAGTTATACAAACAAAATTAGATTCAGCAGGCCTGGATCTAGTCTATGCTACAGCAAACAAGGTGTACCAATTTAGTAAGAGGCAGTACAAAAATGCAGGCACTATAAACCTTTAACCAGAAATTCCCAGCTCCCATGAGTACTTGGCCTGGCAAAGAAGGCTTTTTGCTCTCTCTCTCTCCCCTCTTTTAAGGGTGGTTGTCAGTCACTCAGTTGCTTATAGCTCTAAGTCAGGTACCTTTTGTTGGCAGACTTGATCTGAGAGGATGGAGGAAAGAGGGGCAATATGAGTAGGGGAGGAGGTCAGTTTTGGCACCGTAGCTTGGATATGGCTGGCTCGGCACCGATATCAGTGCCTGTACCCACAGGTAAAGACAAATGAAGGACAATGCAGATAGAACGTTGTGGTGAGTACTTATCATCTTTTTACCGTGTTATCACTCAATAGCACTGTCATAAATGTTGAAACTCACACTAAGCTACTGGGTGCAATCATAGACGACCAACTTAAATTTGATCTGCATGTATTAAATTGTATTAAGAAGACTCATCAAAAATTTGGACTGCTTTACAGAAATAAAAAATACCTCACTAATGGCTCAAGACTTTCCCATGCCACACCTGCCTCCTTCCCTCCCACCTATATACCTCCCAAGTCTTAACCAACCTACAGTCCTCTCTTAAGGCCAAGCTTGAACTAACCTATAACAAGTTCAAGTTAGTGTAAGTTCGCTGCTAACCAACCCTACAACTCTCACCACTGCCTCTCTCCTAAGAACTCTTCACTGGCTTGTACTACCCCGTTTACTCTTACTCCCTCAACTGTCACTGATTCATTCCATCCTTAGCAAACCCTCTTTCTGCCCCACCACCTTTTCCCTTGTATCCCTTTACACCCCCCTCCCGCTCTCTGCAGAACTCTGATCAGTTTCTCTTAGCTATCCACAAGCCTAAAAAAGTAATAAGACAACACTTGTATTATACAGTTGCCCTAGCCTGGAACAAACTCCCACTGAACATTAGAAGTCTTCACCATACTCATCATCAAAAAGTATTAAAAGAAACACTACAAAACTCATTGATCTGTTCATGCCAAAACCCATCATAACATCTTTCAGTTACTAACTGATTTTGTCTACCGACTACATCTTCTGACTGTACTCATCTTATCTACTCTACTTCCCTCTCTATTTCCCTCGCTTCAGATTCAACCTTCTCTACACCTTGTATTTCTTCTATGCCTATCTTATAATCCCCTACTACTACTACCCTTGCCTTCTTCTTCTTCTTCCCAACCTACTGAGTCCCACCTCTTATTTAACTACTTTTCTCTTTGTATTTACTCAAATTTCTAAGCTGTATTCTATGTATTTAAAATATCCTGTAATTTCTGTTACCTCTGTTTGCAACCATTTTCTCTTTGTATTTACTCAAATTTCTAAGCTGTATTCTATGTATTTAAAATATCCTGTAATTCCCTTTTCAGAAGAAATATATGTGATTTTTAATTTTTACTATATTGACAACTCGGTATAGATTTTTTTTTACATGTTCTACGTTCTCAACTCTGAAAAGAAGTCATGTATTTACCACTAATGGAAACTGGCTGTAATGTAACATGACAGGCCTTCTCTGTTAGTTGCCTGTAAAACCTTGCATTCAGTACATACCTTTGGAGAGTTCTTGGTAAAACCTTTTGGAGTTACCTTGGAGACTTTGGTAAATAACGCACCTAACACTACTATTCCTCTTCCATGGTTTCATTGCAGCTTAATGCTAAATTTGAACTCTACACATTGCCTCCCTCAGTACAGCAAATTTTGATCATAGTATGGTTCCTGTGGGGAAAAAAGTTCCCTTTTCCTGGCGAAATGCATATGATTTTTATTTCCAGTGAAATGACAGTTTAATGCAAATGCAGTTAGAACATGTTTTTTTTCTGTGTGCTTATTGTCTTCATGCCTGCTAACTGTCAGACCTCTTCCTGTTGATCTGTAGCCCATTTATTCCCTTGTACAGGGTTTCTCCAACATAAAGGTGAGAGCTAATCAGGGGGCACCAAACAGGCAGCTTTTTGGTGGCTTATACCCTTGCTTGGCATCCAAACAGTGAGTATGTAGTTGTTATGAGGCCCTGATTCCTATGTGTGATGGTTAACCTGAGCACCTATGTTCCATCTTCATGCATGTGCATCCTTCCACCACATGCTGATGACTGTTACCATCACTGGCTTGAGCTTGCCAGTCTTGTGTCATTTGTCCTGGATATTTCTTGCTCTATGAGATTCTGCCTGCATTGTGTTGATCATTTGACAGGAAACCAAACTCTTGCCCCCATGATGGCTGAGCTTTCCTAAGCCACTCATCTCCACCTCTCCTACCCACACATTCCAAAGCCTAAGACATCTAATTTGTAGTCAGACCTGTATTCCTCTGTGCTACAGAGGTATGTGATGCCTTTCCCAGTCTAATAAGTAGTTTCATTCCTCCCTTTATGACAGAATATAAATCAGTTTGGTAGCCTAACACATTGTAGTAGCCATTAGGCTTGTCGCTGGTGCTAACACTACCAGGTTATATATCTGTCACAGTCTGACATTTTGTAGGAAGTTGTTGGAGCATTAGATTTGGTTGTTCAGTTGTAGTCTTTGTTTAGGCTGTGCTTTTACCTACAGAGATGTTACATGATGAATTTCTGAATGTCACTTTGTAATTCTGGTAATGTGTTGTTTCTCTGTGAATGTTTCAAATTTTGGAAAAATGGCTTTCAAAAACAAATGGTGTTTTAGTTGCACGTTGTAAAAGCATAGTGTATTTGTATTTGCTATGCGTAGTTTCTGAGACACAAAGAAAAATGTCGATATTTGTTATGAAGTTAATCTTAAGATATATGCAGTAAAGTTTTGAGAAAAATAACAATCTAATGAACAGATTACCAGTTGTGTCTTCCCTGTATTGCTAAACAAACATTTGTTTCAGCTCCTGTCTTTCACTGTACAGTGTGACCCCTCTATTATGGTACATCTTCTCTTTCTGTGAAGAAATCACACAAATTGTCCACATATAAAGTTTGGTTGATTATTTTTCACATAAAGATTCCCCATGCACATGTAGATTTGTGTACATATACTGCCCTTGACAAGTCAGATCATCATTTAACTGTGATCAAGGGACAGCAGTGGTCATTTACTTTTATACACATATTACTTTCCCCTGCATATACAAAGATTGACACTTTTTTGACTGTGTGCATTTTAAGTGTTTAACTGCTCACTGTGTAGTTGCCCATTTTTTGCTGCTCAAGTATGACTTTGCACCTCAGTTTTTTTTTGTTCACTGCATATTGTAGTATTTTGTGCGGATTCAGGATGCATGTTTTTTCTTCACTTCTAGACAGCACCAACTCAGAGAAAGGATGAGACTTTTTATTTTGTGAGTCCAAGTCGGAGTGATTCCAGCTTTAAAATATTCAATAAAGAGAGAGGGTGTTGTCTTTGCAGTTTTACTTGAAAACCACTATTAGAGTATGTGTGTAGTAATAATTTCTTTACTTGAATTAATGGGTTTAATTATATAATACCTGAAGAAATATGCTTTGAGATTTTACATTTTTATTTAAACACTTTATTCAACTCAGAACAACAATCAACCATTAAAATGTCTTAACAGTAACTCGTCTGATTCAATTGAAATGAATAAGCAACTTCTGCAGTGTTACAAAGTTTTAAGACATCCTATAATATTTACAACCATACACTTTCACAGAGTCATATTATCTGTAGCAGTCCAAGCCTACATATGCAACTTCTTACTGATTTTACAGCAACAGTGGGCTGTGTTGTACATTTTGCTCTGTGCATTTTCGCTTCTGTATTTGGTACAGATATTTGCAAAAAAGAACAATATATGTTGAAGATTATAAATGTGTGTGTGTATGTGTATATATATATATATGTGTGTGTGTGTGTGTGTGTATATATATATATATATATATATATGTAGATATATATATATATATATATATATATATATATATATATATATATATATATATATATATATATATCCCTCCAGCTATTCACAATTGGAGTCAGGGTGACACTTCAGCAGTGACAGTCATCTAATCCCAAGTCCTGGCCAGTAATTAAAGAGCAAGCAAAACTGGGCTACAGTGCTTATATAACCACAGCAGTATTCAAAAGCCTCTAAGCACTTGGAAAAAGCCCACAAAGACCTCTGGATGCAGTAAAAATGTTTAATAATTACTCCACTTCATAGAAAATAAAAACTCTTAAAATACCCTTTCGGGTGACAGTACATACACATTAAAGCTTTAACAGAGTAATGAAGAGCATTTTCGTGTGCAAACAGACTTCTTCAGATGGAAAGTGCATACTAAGCAAAAGACTCTGTGTAAATACTAATTACTTAATTGGTAAACCATTTTCATTGGAAGGCATTAAGTATCCACCATATTGTGTAAAGCTATTATATAGAAAGTTAAATATTGTTTCTATAATTACTTTCATATTTATGTACATTTTAGCCTTTTTAAACAGTATTTAACTTTATATATGATAGCATCCAGAGGTCTTTGTGGGCTTTTTCCAAGTGCTTAGAGGCTTTTGAGTAGTTAAAGAGCCTCAATCCTCACCACTGACACCGGTGGGGGACGACCGCTAGGAACAGAAATGGATACACACAGGTTTTTTAGATGCAGCTCTGTGCACCAAACATAGCTTCCTTTAAGAGTACACAGAGAACACACTCCAGACCTAGGGCTTGACTCTCTCTCTCTCTCTCTCTCTCTCTCTCTAGGCCCAAGACAAGACCCAACAATGACCACTTTGGAGTTCTGTGTCTCTGTTCTAAGTATCTGACATACACACTTGGATATTTGATGTTTACACACACGCATACACACCTGAGAAAGGCGGGCACAGATTTACTTAACAGTTGTGCCCCCTCTGCCCAAACTGTAAGGTAATTATGCTGCCACCAGTCAGCTTCTCTAAGGCTGTTACAAGTGTACCCAATTACACTGAGTAAAAGTGATACTAATATGAATGGTAGAGTTTGACCAAAGCAGCAAGGCTGTCAGGAGTGGCCACAGTGTCACTAAAATAAGTATTAGTACTCTTAAGATTTTAAAAATAGTCCCTAAAAGACCAGCCACAATGAAAGATGTAGAAATATTTAATAATAAATAATAAAATAGAAAACATGAGAATACTGAATATCAAGTTAAAATAAACACCAGAGTTTCTTCACAGGAGATATAAAAAATAACACAGTTGGATAGATCCACACAGGTGCAGAAATACAATACTTCACTAATCTCACTATATTTTCCTGACTGACTAAAGAATTACTGTTTCCTAGTTAATTTACTTACTACAGCAAGGCAAGATGGTGTGTGCTGAGTTGTTTACTGTAGCAAGGCAAGATGAGGTGTGTTGAGTTGCTTACTTCAGCAAGGCAGGATGTGGTAAGAGGTTATATTGGATATCTGTAAGAGATCTTTCCTGTCATTTTCCAAAGAACAAAGTGCTTTTGCAAGAGTTCTGTCATATCTCTCACTAATATCTTAAAAAAAAAAATAATAATTTTGGTGCTGGAGATAGAATGACATCACATCTGGTCACCTGACTCTGGTACAATACACATCCAGAGCTTTGCTAAGACCTGTTGCAGCATTTGAAAGCTATGTAACAATTTCAAAAACTTCCACCCTTCCAGGGTAGCAATACAGTAAGATTCTTAGTCCTGGTTTTCCCAGACATTGTTGTCTGGCTGTAATCAGGCCTGTAAGATAAAATCTTTATGGCTTAAACCAACCCATTTAATTTTCAACCTATTTTTCAAAATTAACTGGACTGAGATTAAGGTCTTCCCTTCCAGAATTCTCTGTTAAAGCATGTACATTTAATAAGTTATAATAATACTGTCTGACATGCATGTATATTTCTTTTCTGTCCAGCAGGACCCACTGTTGATGCATTTTTTTTAACACAAGCATCTGTACAAATCAGTGTGATAGTCAAATGGCATACAGTTCTTTACAAAACTCCAGATAGCTATGCTAGCATATGTTACACATGCACTGCCCTACTCTCCCTGGCACAGATGGCACTACCTCATGTCATCATGCCAAGGTTCACACCACTGAGTGGCTAACCATGTTGCACTTGTTCTTCCATACCACAGACACACACACACACACACACACACACACACACACACACATCTCTGACCAATTTAGAGCGTCCAAATCCATGTACTGCTTGTCTTTGGAATGTAGGAGGAAATTGGAGCACCCAGAGAAAACCCACATGAATAAAGTGAGAAAGGCACCCCAGCCAAGAATTGAACTGGTGAACCTCTTGTTGTGAGGCAGTTTTAGTCCCTTTTTTGCCCCATCTACTTTCCCACAACTTCCTTCTATTATAGCAATTACTTAATCATCATTTGCGCCTTCATTAGTCCGCTCATCTCTCATGGGCTACCAATGTGCGTTTACTACCATCCCTATTTACTACCTTCTCTCTAATTATCTCTACCCTGACTTTGCTATACAGGGACCATACATTGAGATACGTTTGCTTAATCCTTTTCTCATCCCCCATCTGTTCTGCTTCAGCATTTCAAGCTTGCCCACCTCCGGAGGTGTGCTCAGTCTCCACTTCCATATGATATACATCTTTGCTATGCTCATGACCCTCATCAAAGCTTCTTCACCTTTTCTTTGTTTTTGGATCCTGTCAAATCCAAATAAAAATAGTCCTTTTATAACCTTTATCCTTTTTTCAGAAACCCCTTCTATCACCTTCTGCAGATCATTTCTAAACCTGTCCTGCCCTGTATTTGTCCAGAAAATGTGTACTCAAACACCAATACATGCCTCGCACCTCCAGCATTTGTTACTCACACCTGGATGTGTTCTCGTAAGTCTATCCGATATGTAGAAATACTTTAAGAAATACTTTTTCCAAATATCCCAGTGCAGTGCAACTTCACTGTTTCCCTGGGTAGTAAGTACATACTATGCCACATTGCTTTATCTGTTCCCCTTTTCAGTTCCCTCTCCTACGTATTCCTTAACTTTTCTACACATTCCATTCAAGATCCTGTAAGCCTTGGCAACCAGGCCTCTCGCCTTTCCTTCACTCTGCCTCAGATCCACTAACCACTGCACTATCTCTTGCCAATTCTCCTTGTGCATTTTGGCCTAATTAGGCCTTTGCCTTTTAACCATAATGCATTATAGTCCAAAACCGCTGCTGATGGCAATTTGTAATTTTCATATGCTTCATGCCATGCTAAAACTCTTCTATAATTTGCTTCCATAACATCTGACTAAACTCTTTACTCCCCAATATTTAAACATTGCACTAAACTTTGTCCTGTTCCTCCAGTTGGTACCAGACTTTTCCCCACTGCTTCAAATACCTAATTAAAAGTACTTTTTAAAGCTTGCTCATAACAAGTTGCTCAAATCAGATGCCACACTCCCCTAGAAAAAGCCACAACAAAACCTTTCCCATCAAATCCAGAAATTCCTTCTAGCATTGTTTATCATCCAATCTCATAATTATTTAGCTGACATCTCTTGAGTAATGCTGGCTGGGTGGCTTTTAAGTACTGCCTAAAATCCTCTCTCATTCTTTGGTAATAACTTTCTGTCATGCAATCTGAATTCTTACCATTGCATATTTCACTCATCCATTCCCTCAGTCTCGTAAGAAGTCTCTCAACAGCCAAAAGACCTGGCTTGAGATGCAATATGTGCAGGAGTAGTTCAACACATGCACACTCCAGTTCCGCTCCACCACTAGCATCTTCCATTCCTGTAAAGTTCTCTTTGTTTTATATATAAAATGTATAAAAAATATATATAAAAATATGTCAGCTTGTGTTTGCAACTGCAAGTCTTCTCTTACAACCTTGCCCCTCCTCTTCTGCTGCTTATAAAGCAAGTAAGCCACATGGTTGACAGGAAAAGGAAAAACAGAAAGGAGAGAGAAGTTGGAAATACAAGGCAGGAGTGAAATTCTCCCCACTACCCAAGCTTTTCATACAGCCATTAATCATTTTGTATTGTTCTTTAAAATGTTTACAGTGCTTTTGTTCCATCCATGTTCAAGCTTGTCATCACTTATTTTTATTTGTGCTTCTCCGTCCCACTCCCAGCATTCACATAATGATTCCAGTACCATTGTCAATTATACTTTGATTACTGCTTCTTCATTCCCATAGGCTAACTATGATGTCACTGTTCAACATTTCCCCACTTCTCCTTTAATAGATTTCTGACATAATCAGTCATATGTTCATGTCCATCCAAGTTGAGAATTTGAAGATGACAACAGCAGTGAAAGAGCCCACACTTTTCAACCTCCACATTATCACCTAGGTTGTAATGTGCGACCACTGTCTAAACACTTGCTGCTACTTGGATAAGGGAAAGAGATCATTAGCTCTCCTGTTTGATGCATACACCTGTTATTCATCTTGTGGCAACTCAGTTTTGCTGTTGCACTCAGTCCTGATCTCTGGTGTCAACCTGTTCAAGAGCTTTCATTGCCTGTTTCACTTCAACAAAAGTGTGAGCTCCACCCAGTAGATAGTCTTAGTATTGCTGGGTTCAGTAGTTGACACCTGATTCCTTTGTGCTAGGCTTTCTTGTAATACTCCTCCATGTCAAAGCTGAATAGTCCTGATCAATAAAAATGCTAGACTCACTACATTGAAGTCATGCACCTGGTTTCCTTTTTGTCACCACCTTCTCCCTTTGGGTAAAAAGTGCATGTAATTGGCTTAAGCTGTTTTCTTTCTCCCCTTCCAGGTTGTTTTGCTATTCTGAGGGTGCACTGTAGCTTTGGCTGCTTATCCCTGCTTGTCATGCCAACAGCTGTTTCACATATCTCTCAACACTCTTCCTTCAACATTCTTTGGTATTCTGACTAAATGCAAATTTTTCCTTATTGTCCTGTATTCTTACTTTGTCAGGGCTTCCTCCACATATTCAAGCCTTGCTTTTGTAGCTTGCAGTTCAGATTTCAACTCCACATTCTTATCAGTTAACATTTATATTGTGTTGGAGTGTTCTTGGCTGGATATTGTGCACTTCTTTGCTGTTTTTAAGCACTCGACTCTAGGTAGTGGTCAAACTTTGGTTTATCTTTTGAAGCTGTTTGAATATCGGCGCCAGTGAAAACCTCTCCATTACCTTATTCCTAGCTGAGAATCAGTTCTCATCTCATGCCTCATGGTTCACTTTCTAATTTCTAGACTTCATTTCTACCATAGTGGATTTACTTTAATTCCTTTTCATATATATTGATATTTGTGAAATGTGAAGCACTTGTTAAACTACTTTTCTCCCTCTCAGCAGGCAGAGCTGCACTAATGGTATCTGGAAGCTGTCATATCAGAGCTTATCTAAATAATCCTGTGCTGCTTTGTGATTGACTGTGCAGTTGCCTTGTAAGAGAAGATTTATTTTGATTTAGATTTTATTTTTTACCATGTTTTTTCATTAATTGCAAGAAGAAAGGGATAATTTGTAGACAAGATTTACTTTGATTTATGTATCTCTAATTTTCACTGTTTGTTAGAAAGGGATTTTAGTCGGGCATACTCTAGCCCCCCCAAGGGACTTGGCTATAAATTCATACAGAGGGGACAATCCAGAGTTTATCTAAACAATCCTGTAATCTTGTAGTTTACTGATCTTTGCTGTTAAAAAGAGGTGTGACTGAGAATGATTGTGAGCAGAAGTTACTGCATCCATTTGCTTCCCGTCCCGTTTAAAGGAATTCCAACTTTTGCATGACTTTCACAACTGGCACAGTCAGAGCAGCAACTTTATTCTAATTAATTTAATATTTAGTTGCATAATTTTTGTGTGAAGTTGATTTAACATCTCTGAATTCTGGGGTAACTGATTTTACTTATCCTTTTTTCTTTTAGAATTATTTATTCATTTGCAGTTGACAATGGATTCCTTAAATGAGTATGCCATTAATGATTTGCTAAAGCAAAATAATCGTGTACAGTGTACTAAATGCTGTGTATTTTTAAAGGTAACACTTGATAACACTGGTGATCTGTGTTCCTCATGTCAAAAGTTGGATGATTTGCTTACTATTATCAGTAGTAAATCTAGACTTACTGATGACTATTGCACTTGTGCAATTGGCACGACTTGGAGAGCTGTTGTTACATATATTATTAACTGGACTGATGATATAAAATAATGTTAGGCAAAGAGCAAATAGAACACATTTCAGGAAGAAAGTGTCAGTTCTCAGCAAAGATCATGCAAGCCCGTTGAACAAGATAACACTACTGACAATGTTGGAATTCTGAATGCATGTACTCAGCAGTTGAATGATTAAGAGCATATAGAAGAAAGTAAAAAAGAAAGAAAGGAATAAGTTTGCAACAAATAAGAACAAAAGAAACTGATTGATATCTATAAAGCAAAGAGAGTACATACTAAAAAAGGACACAGCTTTCTTATTTAACACTCCGGTTACAGGGACTGATAACATTGTTCTAACTTCAGTCTACAAAAAAAGCATATTTTTTTCCAAAAGAGAAAGTAGAAAAAAAAGGCAATGGTTAGGCAAAAAGGAAGAAATCAAAATTGAATGTGGAAGGACTGAAGAACATTTTTTAAATAAAAAAAGAGGAGAAAACAGAAGTTGACATCTTGGCTCAAGTTGTGGATGTACAAAGCTAGCAGGATGAGAATTGTATGCTTCCACATATAATAAGCAATAAAAACAATGGGATTGATAAGAGTAATAGTGATGAAGATAATTCCTTTCTAATAGTTGATAAAGCAGGTGTTACTGAATTAAAAGTTGAAGTTTCTTCAGATCTGATAAGAAAAGATATTCTTGTAATTAGAGATTCAGTTTGATACTTTGCAGAGAAGATGATACACATCGAATAGTGTTACGCTTGTCAGTTGCAAAAATAGCAGATGTGAATAAGGCCTTAGATCGCCTTAATGCAAGAAAGTATGGTTCAGTTTTTATTCACGTTGTTATAAATGAGCTCATCCACAGTGACTTTCTGAGTATTAGTAGGAAACTTGCAGCGCGCTTATATGGCATAGCTTGTAAAGGTGTTGGGATATATTTTTTCACAAATCACATATAGAAAAAAGAGTCGGGTGACTGCAAATTAATTTTTTTTTTTTTTTGATAAATACCTACATGAAAAAAATGTCCCATTAAAAAAAAGTTGGGTACATGTTAGCGTACATCCTTCTAAGTTGGGAACTGCTGATTGAAGGCTCAGTGTCTGTTATTCTAAAAGTGTATTAGTTCTAGGTTAAGGACTTGGGCTTCAGGCCAGTTATTTTACATTAAGAAGGTTTGTGGTCTGCACTCTTGTGGGAGGAGAGGCTAGATTCTGCCCTTCTGAGCTGGGAATTTCTGGTTAAAGGCTTATTGCGCATGCTTACTTGAACTGTTTCTTTCTGAAATCGGTACGCCTTGTTTGCTGTAGTATAGACTAGATTCAGGCCGGCTGGATCTAGCTTTGTTTGTATGAATTGTGCACTGACCCAGGCCGTCTTTTTTGGAGAAGGTTTCTCTGTACCCTAGTGGCAGGATTGTGCAGTTAGAACTTGTCTGATTGAAGACTGCTGGAACAGAGCTCAGTTTTAAGCTTTTTAACTGGTCAATTGGGTAAAGTGCTGTTTTGATTGTATCTGCTCTATTTTCTTGGGAGGGGGGAATATATATATATATATATATATATATATATATATATATATATATATATATATATATATATATACTTCTTTCTCGCCTTTCTGAACTAGTATAGTCCAGCTTTCATGTTATTGCCGAATCCAGGGTTGTGTTGCAAGTTTCTGTGTTGCCTTGCCTTACTTGGACAGAAGGAAGTTTCTCTGTTCACCTGTGAGAGAGGGGAGCTTTGAGCAGGCTATCTGTCCCTGGAGGAGTGGTTTCAGCCCAGAAGTTGGTAGTTTATCGGCCTTTTTGGGCTAATTTTGATTGTATCTGCTCTATTTTCTGGAAAAAAATGATATACTTGTTTCCCACCTTTCTGAACTAGTGTAGTCCAGTTTTCAGGTTATTGCTGAATCCAGGGCTGTGTTACAAGTTTCTGTGTTGCCATTACCTTACTTGGATAGAAGGAAGTTTCTGTGTTCACCTGTGAGAGAGGGGAGCTTTGTGCAGCCTATCTGTCCCTGGAGGAGTGGTTTCAGCCCAGAAGTTAGTAGTTTATTGGCCATTTGGGATAATTTCTATCTCTTTCACTTCCTTGCTATAAAAACCTCATTTGCACAGTTTTTACGCTTGTATTCCGCTCAGCAAGTGCCTTCCAGGTGTTCTGCAGAGTCTACAACAGCAGAGAGACAAAAGAGTGACTTTGGAGTTATTAAGCATCAGTTTTCTGCTTTTCTTGCTGTCTTAACTAATTCTGCCTAAAACACCAGTTTTTTTTTTTCTTAGCGAATCTGTGATTTAAAAAGTTTGTTATTGTATACAACTCCGCACAGCTCTTCGTGGTGTCCTACAGAGTGATACAGGCAACTGGTAGGCTACACACTCAAGTGTGCTAGCCGAATTAAAGCATTTACTGTGTTTCTGTGCCTAATTTCTGCTACTTAAAAAAATATATATATCCTTGTTTCCTGCCTTTACTGAACTAGAATAGTCCAGTCTTCAGGTATAGCTGATCTCTGGGCTGTGTCATAGTTCCTGTGTTGCCCATATCCTTATTTGGATAGGAGGAAGCTTCTTTGTTCACCAGTGAGAGTGGGGAGCTCTGAGCAGCCTATCTGTCCCTTGAGGAGTGGTTCCAGCCCAGTAACTTGTAGCTTATTGGCCGTTTTGGGCCATTTCCTATCTCTTTCTAACCCCCTGCTTTAAAGCCAGCTTTAGCACGCTTTTGCTCTTGTAATTTAAAGTTTGTCCTGTTTGTTGCATTTACCTGTTGAGGCTACACACTCAAGTGCGCTAGCCTGTGTTACATGTTACATATTTATTACATTTTCCTGCTGTTTGTTGCAAAAAAGAAAAAAAAAAAAACATTATCCTTGTTTCCCGTCTTTCCTGACCTAGAGTAGTCCAAATACAGGCTTTGCTGTATTCTGTACTTTTGGAAAGTTCCTGTGTTGCCCATTTCCTTTCTTGGATAAAGGGAGGCTTCTTTGTTCACCAGTGGCAGTGGGGAGCTTAGAGCAGCCTATCTATCCCTGGAGGAGTGTTCCCAGCATAAGAATCTGGTAGTCTATTGGCCGTTTTGGGCCAATTTCTAGCTCTTTCAAGTCTCCCTGTATAAAACCCGCTTTGGCGCGTTTTTTGCACTTGTTACTACTCAGCCAAGCTCCTCGTGGTCCTGCAGAGTGGTGCTAGCAGCAGAGAGGCTGAAAGAGCGACTGCTAACTTGAAGTGTTTTTTTTTTTTTTTTTGCTGCTACTACTTGGGCGACTGTCCGATCTAGCTAAACTGCAAGTATTTCTGCTTCTTGAACTGTTTTAAACCTTTTAAAGTTGTTTTTGCACCTGCACTTTTAAAGTTTGCCCTGTTTGTTGCATTTACCTGTTTAGGCTACACACTCAAGTGCGCTAGCCTGTGTTACATATTTATTGCATTTTCCTGCTGTTTGTTGCAAAAAAAGAAAAAAAATATCCTTGTTTCCCGTCTTTCCTGACCTAGAGTAGTCCAAATACAGGCTTTGCTGTATTCTGGACTTTTGGAAAGTTCCTGTCTTGCCCATTTCCTTTCTTGGATAAAGGGAGGCTTCTTTGTTCACCAGTGGCAGTGGGGAGCTTAGAGCAGCCTATCTATCCCTGGAGGAGTGTTCCCAGCACAAGAATCTGGTTGTCTGTTGGCCGTTTTGGGCCAATTTTTAGCTCTTTCAAGTCCCCCCTGTATAAAAGCCGCTTTAGCGTGGCTTTGTGCGATTTTGCGCATAGCTCAGCATCGGGCAACACCGCTTAATTGGGTTTAAACCATTCTCGGCTCCACAAAGTCTGCTCTTCACTTTTTCCCTTAGAACTGATCTAGTTCTCATAATAAACACCCTATTCCTACTCTAAAGCCTGGCACTTGCTTACTAAAGCAATTATATAAGTCAGTACTAAAAAATTAAAAGCACTACACCCTCACAAACTCCCCTTGAGTACCTTGTTCCCCATTGGCCCTTTAATTCCCAGTACTATTCTAGCATGTCCAAAGGTCAGTTGTCAATCTCCTCTCCGGTCCAGCTGGTGAACCTGGGAATCTTGAGGCAATGTTACAACTGCCTCATGTACACAGACAACCCTCTCCTCCTCCCAACAGATTCCAACACATGTGAGAGATGCAACCATATAGCCAAACTGGAGGCTAAGCTCTCTCAATTCACTACTGGCGTAACCAGTCAGGAGGAGAAGGAAACCACACTCACTACAATTCCAGTCTCACATAGACCTACCACGACAGCAAACCAAACACATAAACAAACAAAAACATACTCGGAGGCTCTAAATAAAAATCTGCCTAAGCAACAGAGACCTCCAAAGCAGACACCCAAGCAACCGCTACCCCAAAACAAAACACGTGCAACACATAGCTCACAAAGCCAGTGTGCCGAACAGTCACACCCCTTAAGGCTAAACGACACACCTGATACACTTGTAATAGGTGACTCTATCGTCAGGCACACTGACATCCCGTTCACCAGGCTGAACAAGGAGAAGGTCACGGTGAGCTGCCTGTCGGGCGCTAGGATCCGCCACATAACACAAGCACTCACGTCACTCCAAGGCAAGTACAAATATGACTCGGTCATTGTCCATGCTGGTGTGAATTACCTGAAACGTACCTCCCTGGACTGCATGAAAAGAGACATAGAGGAGCTCTCTGAGCATGTAGCCCAGGCCGGTATGACCCTGACCTTGAGTAGCATCTTACCCTCACCAAGAATGATGCCACAATATGAAGACAAGATTATCAATTTCAACAATTGGCTTAAGTATTGGTGTCATTCAAAGGGGATCCAATGCCTGTCAGCCTGGGATGACATGTTCGACAAGCCACGATGCTTCGCTAGGGACGGCTTGCACCTGTCACCCCTGGGCTTTTGGATATTGGCAAAGGCTCTTGCTATCCCCATAGTGCCTTTTTTAGGCAAGGCTCAAAAGACAAACCCACCTTCATAGGTATCACAAGGGATAAGAAACTAAGAGTAATGCTACTCAACGCCAGAAGTCTAAACCTCAAGATGCATGCACTCGAAACTCTCCTTAGCATGGAGAACATCGATATCTGTGCAGTAACAGAAACCTGGTTCAAGGTTCCCGAGAGCACCCCAGTACTACCAGGTTATACCTCATACCATGCTTTTCGGCCCCAAAACTTGGACCGAACCACAAAAGGAGGGGGAGTATCAATATTCGTCAAAGATACCCACACCTCCAGGTTGGTGGCACAGCACAAAGCATAAGAGACTATCCATGTGCAACTAACAGTGGGTAATACTTTCTTCCAGTTTATAGCCTGCTACAGACCACCCTCCCAAACCCAGCAACCCCACTCGGCCTTCCTGAGAACACTGGAAAATATGAAGGTCTCTCCAAACATCATTATATTGGGCGACTTCAACTACCCAAACATAGACTGGGAGCATTACTCTAGCTCCAACACCCTAGCCCAAAGATTCCTAGAATTTATAAACTCAAATGCTATGGAACAACTTGTTACCACTCCCACAAGAGGGGAAAACATACTGGACCTGATCATCACCAACATGGGGACTCTATGGTCCAGACCAGAAGTGTATCCCTCACTGGTAAGATCAATCATAAACTAATCTCACTGGATATTCACATCCCGACCCCGCCCCCTGCCCAGAAAACCACAGTGAAAAACTTCTCTAAAGCAAATTTCACACTCCTCAAAACCGAGGTGGAATCCTTCAAAGCCCCCGGGCCTGTGGAAAATATGGCCCAGACTGCAGAATCCTTTATAAACGCATTCTATGAACACCTTCAGGAATGCATGGATCATGCAATCCCAAATAAAACCAAGACCCAATCCTCCAAAGGCAGACGTCCTGTCTGGTGGACCCCAGCCATAAACAAACTATACAATAGAAGGAGGAAGCTACTACATGATAGAGAAAAATCCCAAAAAGGGAAGGCATCTCTGATCAGTATTAGCAAAAAAACTACGGGCACTCATAAAATCGTCTAAGGCCAGCTTCGAGAGAAAAATTGCACAGGACACTAAGGATAATCGCAAGGCTTTCTTTAGTTATGTTAGGAACTTGGGTGGGAATTCCCAGATATGCTCAGAATTAGTCCAAAATGACATAAAATACACCAAACCCACAGACATTGCCAACATCCTAGCTGACAGGTTCAGCGCAAACTACTCCCCACCAAAAGGGCAAATATCTATCCCAGCAGAATGCTGCCCCCCTGACATCTCAGATGCTCAGGTAAGAGCCGCCCTCTCCAAAGCAAAAAACACAGCATCAATGGGACCAGACGGTGTCCCTGGCTGCGTCCTGCATGAACTCCAAGAAGAGCTAAACCCAAACATAAAACTACTGTTCAATCTCAGCCTTACTACAGGATATGTACCCAAAGAGTGGCGTACAGCAACAGTGGTCCCTCTCCACAAAGGTGGTGCCTCAAATGATCCTGGCAACTATCGCCCCATAAGCGTGACCAGCTTGGTCTGCAAAGCTATGGAAAGGATCATCATGGACCTCATAAATAAAGATATTGGGGACCTACAGACACTGGATCCTACCCAGTTCGGCTTTAAGGGCAGATCCTGCCTCTTAAACCTGGTTGATTTTTTTGAAACCGTCACCAAGGCCATTGAGGGGAAGGTGGTCCACACAGCCTACCTGGACCTCGCAAAAGCCTTCGATACAATACCCCACTCGGGCATTATAGATAAGCTCACCAGCTTAAATATAAACCCCTATGTCACTAGATGGGTTGCAAACTGGCTCAAGGACAGAACCCACATGGTTAGAATTGCTGGAGCCATGTCAGACTCCAAACCAGTTACAAGTGGCGTCCCACAAGGCTCAGTCCTGAGACCTCTCTTGTTCGGTATATATTTCTCGGAGGTACAGGCCAACACAGAAGGACTGTGGCTGACCAAGTTCGCAGATGACTGCAAACTGAGCACCGTAATTGACTCTCCAGCCGACACGAGCATCCTCCAAAAGGGCCTCATAAAAACAGACAACTGGTGCCAGAGCCATGGCCTCAAGCTAAATGCCAAAAAGTTTATAGTCATCCCCTTTGGCAAAAACAAAGTGCCCACAAATTACCACATAGGTGGTAATCCATTAAGTACAGAAGTAGTAATTGGGGACCTGGGGACCCAAGTTGATAGCAGTCTCTCATTTGACAACCACGTGGCCAAAGTGGTTAGAAAAACATTTTATATAGCCCACGTAATCATGAAGGGATTCACATCTAGATCAGGGGAGGTCATCGTGCCTCTTTACTCATCCCTCATCAGGCCCATAATTGAGTATAATGCCCCTTTTGGGATGTACCTTACCAGACACCTGCAGCAACTGGAAAGACCCCAAAAGTACCTCACCAAGAGGATCAAAGGGCTCAAACAGATGCCATATGCTGCCCGGTTAAAGAAACTCCAGCTCTACTCAGTGGCATACCGCCTGCTCAGAGGCGATCTGTGCCTGACGTATAAAGCCATGTCCAACCCGGAATTAATGGACATGCTGCACCTCAGAAAATCCAAATCCCATCGAGCTACGTGTTCGAGAGACTTGAACCTCAGCACTGAAATAAATAGGACATGCTGGAGGAACAGATTCATAACCCAGAGGCTCCCTTCACTCTGGAATAAAATCCCAGTCCAGGTTAGGCAGAGTCCCTCATTGACTCTCTTCAAGAGGAATCTTGATGAGTGGATGGGAGATCGTAGATTTACCTCGGGTATCACTTCTGTGTCATTGTTAGACAGAGGCACAGTATACTAACCTCGAAAAAGGGCATAGCAAAATTAATTTAAAATGGGTGGCGAAAGCGAAACACACTCTGGCTAGGCTTATAAATGCCCTAGGGCAGATAGCCTAGTATGAACTTCTGTGTTCCAACTTTACCTCTTGGGGTTTCGGCATGGCTGAGCTTGGCTCCTACCTCGGGTTCGGATCCCTTTGCCTCGGTGCCGGGGCAATCACCTGCTTCTTCGGATCCAGGGGTTTCCTCTCATTGGAGCCATGAGGAGAGTGTTGTCCCTTCGGGCTCCCACATAATTAGAACCAGCAACCTCCTCCCCCAAAGCGCCTGTGTCTACCTCTGCTTCACTGGTCCCTCAAAAGCATAGAGACCCAGAGCCTCAGGTCACCCCATTGGGTGAACCCTGCTCTTTTAAGACCTCACTAGAAGCTCCCACTGAGGAGGTTCCCAGGAAGAGATTTTGCAAGAGGAAGCATCTGGACTCCCCACAGGAATCCTTCACATCAGGTACTGACTTAGATGAGTCAGAAGGGTCCCCCTCTGATGATCTCATTCAGAGATATCTTGAAAATTCTCAGAGGGGTGGCTGGAAGCCCATTAACCCTACCGATGATGAGTCTGTTCTCCTGAAGGTTTTCGGGTCTCAACCCTCCACCTTTTGGGTGTCTCCTCCTTTTGATGAGCTGATGGAACTCATCTTTCGAAAGGCGTGGGTGTCCCTGGATACCATGGAACCTGTCCCTTGGAGGCTTAAGAAATTTATGACTTCCACCCCAGGACAAGGCTTTCCAAACCAAAGGAGTACCCGTCAATGCTATGGTGGTGGTGGCAGCCACCAAAAAGGAGTTGTCAGAGACCTCTACATCTGTTTATCCTCCTAACAGAGATTTTAGGATTATGGACAGATATGGTAAGCACATGTTTAGTTCAGTGGCCTTTGCTCTTCGATCCCTGAACTATCTCACACATTTTTCTCGACTGCACAGAGATCTCCTTAAAGAGCTGGGTGATACTCTGCAGGGTGCAGTAGCTGCAGGAGTCTCTGATGACGTAACTTCCAAGCTTGCTACCCTAAATTCCCTTGGAAACTCTTCCATGCATCTGATTTCTTGTGCAGTTGATGGAACAAGCAGGGCAGTGGGTAAAAGAATTGCTCTTAAACATTCCTGGATGCGCTTATGTTCCTTTGCGGAGCCCTTTAAGTCATCCTTTGTGAACACCCCTTTTGATGTCTCCTCCCTGTTTGTACCCAAAGTGAGGGAGATGCTTACCAGGAGTGAGCAGGATGGGAAGATTCTGTCTGCTGTTGGAGTCCGTTTTTCCACCCCTATCAGACTGTACCCCAAAGGTTAGAAGGGGGGGGGTGTGGTTCCATAAAACTCAAGGAACTTTCCAGGACACTCGTGAAGAACCTCCCTCTAAAGACAAGAGAGGGCAATGGAAGATGCCGCCCACGTGGCAGAAGGGGGTCCACAGAATCAGGGCGACAGAGATCAGTTCTTTGGAAAGCCCTATCAGTGCTCCTGAAAGAAAGCCGCCTGTGCATCTCTAGAGGCAGTCGGGGGACGCTTATCTTTGTACCCAGATGCCTGGCAAAACAAAAGATAACTGGGTACAAAGCATAATATCCAGAGGATATGCCAGTCCCTTTGCCACCCCATCACCCCTTGTAAGAAAATTCCCGGACATCCTGCCCAGTCACAGGGAACAAGCAACCATAGAGATTCAAAGGTTACTAGAAAAAGTCATCCAACCAGTCCTGGCAGACCAGAGAGGATTCAGATCTTACTCAAGGTTCTTTTTAGCTCCAAAGAAAACAGGGGACTGGAGACCCATTTTGGACCTCAGCAGACTAAACAAATCTGTAAAAAAGACAAAGTTTCGGATGGTCACGCTACAGCTGATACTTCAGTTTCTCGGGAAAGACATTGGATGTGCTTGATAGATCTCCAGGATGCGTACTGTTACATTAAAATGACCAGGCCATCCAGAGATAATCTGTGCTTTCGGGTGGAAGCCTGTCAGTACCAGTGTCAAGTTCTGCCCTTTGGTCTCACTACAGCCCCCAGAGTGTTCATATACATGGCAGTAGTCACGGCTCACCTGAGACATTTAGGATTCCAGGTGTTTCCGTACCTAGACGACTGCCTCCTTACCGCCACCACCAGACATCACCTTATAGTAGCAAGGGGCACAACCTTGAAACTTTGCAGTCAGTTGGGGATTACTATAAACTCAGTATAATCTGTTTTATTGCCATCCAAACGTACCGTCTTTATAGGAGCAGTTATAGATACCATTTCCATGACTGTAAAATTTCCACCAGAAAGGGTTTGTGTTTTACGAAAACAGGTCCTAGTTCTTCTAGCAAAAAAAAAAGGCCCAGCTTCATTGGTACTCAAATTATTGGGGACAATGGTGGCAGCACTCATTGTGGTTCCTTTAGGTCAAATGCACATGCGTATACTACAATGGCTTCTGTTCACACAATGGTCCTTTCAGGAGCTTCCAATGTCTCATCAAATCCTGATAACTAACTCATGCAAGAACTGTCTTCGCTGGTGGCTAACATCTCATCAAGTAACATTAGGTCGCCCCTTTGTTCTACCTGTTCCCATTCCCACTGTGACCACAGACACCTCCCTGATGGTGGGTTGGGGGATTATCAGGGAAGAATAGCCCAAGGCACGTGGAAACACGAGGCTCATCTGCATATCAATGTCCTAGAGATGAGAGCGGTACTTCTAGCATTGCAGTCCTTTCAAGACTCCCTTCCTCTAGGAACTGTTGCAGTTCAGACGGACAACATGTCAGTGGTCTGGTATGTAAACAAACAAGGAGGAACCAGATCTTACCCTCTATGTCAAGAGGCCATGAGAGTATGGCAATTAGCAACTTCCACGCAGCACTTTCTGATAGTAACGCACATCCTGGGGAAGTCCAGTGTGATGGCAGACAAATTGAGCAGAGCAATTATATTGCCTCATGAGTGGTCCCTGAAGCAAGAAGTGGCGGAAAGGATATTCCACAGATGGGGCCAGCCTTGCTGCGACCTCTTTGTAACCCCAATGAACACGAAATCCAGCAGCTATTTTGCCCTAATTTCCCCTACGGGAGATCCCCAAGGGACACGCTTGTACACAGTTGGCCCCCGGGTCTCCTTTATGCATTTCCCCCCTTTTCCACTGACCCCAAGTTTTACAGAAAGCAAAGGCTGTGGGAAGGACCATTATTCTTAATAGCCCCTTACTGGCCTCATCAGATTTGGTTCCCCTTTCTTCAGCCTCATCTATTGGAAGAACCTTGGATCCTGGACCCAGTTCCAGATCTTCTGATTCATCAGGGGCTCTTCATCCCACACTTCACACCCTCAAATTGACAGCTTGGCTGCTCCAGTTCCCAGAATAGCAGGGTTTCAAATTCTCTCAGCTGCAGCTCAGCACCTTATAATATCCTCCCATAAATCATCTACCAGAAAGCTGTACCTTAGTAAATGGAAGAGATTTTCTATATGGCCATCTAAAAACAATATTGACCCATATCTAGCCTAAGTTTCATCCATTTTAGAGTTTTTGACCAAACTTTTCAATGAAGGACCAGCTGCTGCAACCATTGGGGTTCAGTTAGTGGCAATCTCTAACTTTCACCTTTGTGATCAAGGGTCTTCTATGTCCCACAGACTCTCCAAAGCTTTTCTTAAGGGCACCTCTCATTTGAGACCCCCTATTCGGTCCTCAGTTATATCATGGAATATAAATTTTGTCCTTTCTCATATCATTTTACCCCCATTCGAACTGGCCTCATCTTGTGACTTGAAATATCTGTCATGGAAAACCATTTTTCTAGTAGCTATTACGTCAGCTCGGAAGGTTTCAGAGTTTACACGCCTTGTCCATAAAACCTCCATATTTAATATTTCACAATGACAGAGTTTCTCTCAGGACAAATCCATCTTTTTTACCTAAGGTATGTTCAGAGACTAATATCAACCAGACTATAGAATTACCTGTTTTTTCCCTAACTATTCTAATAAGATGGAACATGCACTACACAAGTTGGACGTCCATAGGCAGCTTTGATTCTATTTACACAGGACTAAGGACTTTAGAAAATCAGAACAGATCTTGGTTTCGTTTTCAGACTCAAAGAAAGGTGCTTCAGTGGTTAAAACCCCCCTTGTCAAAATGCTTATCAGATTGTATCTCATTTACATACGATTCTGTCCATTCACCATTACGTAAAAAAATAAAGGCCCATTCAAGTAGAGCTGTTTCCACATTTTCAGCCTTTCTGGCCAAACTGCCAATAGATTCCATTTGTGCAGCACCCTCATGGTCTAGACCTCATACCTTTATCAGTCATTACAAATTGGACAGGGCCTCCTTTGGTTCCACTGTCCTGAAGAATATACTCCCGTGAGCCACCTGAGAAAGATGGCACTTGGGACGCTAACCCGTCAGTGAGAATAAAGGTGAGATAGAACAACTTCACATAAAGAAGTTATGTACTCACCATAACATTCCACGTGAGTTGCTCATTTCTCCTTCATTCTTACTTCCCACCCTCCTACCAGTGTCTTGTGGACTGAGAAATTGAAACAAGTTGGGTTGTCTTTAGCCCTTATCTAGTGTATCCTTGGATACTACGTTTTTGAGGGGAACCTATCTAGTTAGTTAGTTGGCAGCAAACAAGATCTGCAGGAAGCACCAGTGCATCATGGGATAGGGAGTAGGCAACGAGCTGGTTGAGGACCTCGAGCTTTAGCATTTGGCTGAGTCGGAGCCAAGGATCGGCTCCGAACTCATCAGTGAGAAAGAAGGCGAGATGAACAACTCACATGGAACGTTATGGTGAGTACATAACTTCTTTTTAAATATTATGCAAAGTGTTGGCTCCACAAAGGGAGTAATAAATTGTCTTAGTGATGTCCAGGTAATCACGGATACTGAAATCAGATTAGATTATATTGAAAAAGAACTACTCAAACTGGATCCAAACAAAGTACTGGAAGGAGAAGAAATTAGTAATAATGACCCGAGAACACTTCATCGTGAACTTAAAGTACCATTATGTCTGTTATTTACTAGATTATAGAAATGTGAGGAGATTCTTTATGACTGGAGACATGCACTTGATAAACCTGTCTTTAAGGAAAAGAGAAGTAGGACAAACCCAGATTAATACAGACCCGCGTTTGCACACCGCAGGACTAAGATTAAACTATTCCCGGTGCTAGAACTAGCTAGTTTATCAGCAGTAGCACTAAAATCCTGTGACTAGCACCTGCTCTAAAACTCGCTAAAAAGCACTAGGAAGCCTTAATTTGTTACAAGCACTCACATCTCCTTGGTAATAAGGAGAAAATAGTCGTAGGCACTAGACAGCCTATAATTGCAAGTACCTTGCCAAAATGTAAGGGAAAACAGCTTTTGTTCTACACAAAGAAAGCATCTAACCAGGCATGTCCAAGGGTCAGCTTCCGGTGATTTCTCCTGTCCGCCTGGTGAATCTGGGTATACTGGGGCAATGCAGCATTTGCCTCATGTACACAGACAACCCTCTCCTCCTACCATCAAACACTACAACCTGCGAGAGATGCACTTACATAGCCAAACTGGAAGCAAAGCTCTCTCCAGCCAAGATTGTGCTAGACAGTCAAGAGGAGAAGGTTAACACCCACACAACACCTCAAACAGCACATAGTCCTTCAAAACCCACACATAACATAAAACCCACATATGCGGAGGCTCTTAACATTAGCCAGCCCAAGCAACAAGGAACTCCGAAGCTGAAACGCAAACACCACCCCCATACACAACCAGAGTCACATAGCTCACAACACCAGTGTGCCACCCAACAGCAGCCCCTAAGGCAAGACAATGTACCCAACACTTTAGTCATAGGTGACTCTATAGTCAGGCACACTGATGTCCCACTCACCAGGCTGAACAAGGAGAACATTACAGTTAGTTGCCTGTATGGTCCCAGGAGCTGCCACATAACGCATGCACTCAAGTCACTCCACAACAGGTACAAATATGACTCTGTCATTGTCCATATTGGAGTGAATGACTTGAGACGTACCTCCCTGGACTACATGAAAAGAGACATGGAAGAGTTCTCTGATCATGTAGCTCAGGCAGGTATGACCCTAGCCCCGAGTAGCATCCTGCCATCGCCCAGAATGATACCATAGTATAAGGACAAAATGATTGACTTAAGCAATTGGTTAAGCTTCTGGTGTCATTCAGAGGGGATCCAGTATCTGTCTGCCTGGGACGACATGACCGACAAACCACAATGCTTTGCAAGAGATGGTTTGCACCTCTCGCCCCTGGGATTCAGGTTACTGGCTAAGGCTCTTGCCACCCCTATAATGCCTTTTTTAGGCAAGGTTCAAAGTACAAAACTACCACCGTAATGGGTACAAGCAAGCAAAATCTGAAGGTAATGCTACTCAATGCTAGAAGTCTAAACTTCAAGATGCACTCTCTTGAGGCTCTCCTGAAAATGGAGAACATTGATATCTGTACAATAACTGAGACCTGGTTCAAAACTCCAGAGAGCACCCCTGCAATACCAGGCTACAACTCATACCACACTTTTCAACCACCAAACCAGGACCGAAACACTAAAGGTGGAGGAGTGTCCATATCCTCCAAGGATATTCACACCTCAAGGCTGGTTGCCCAACACAATGCATCTCAAATTCTCCGTGTGCAACTAACACTAGGTAAGACTGCAATACAAATTGTAGCTTGCTACAGATCCCCCATCATTCCCCAAGATTCTGACTACACCTTTCTAAACATACTGGAAAATATTAAGATACAACCAAACACCCTAATACTGGGTGATTTCATCTACCCTGCCATTAACTGGGAAAACTACTCGTGTACCAACACCTTTGCTCAACGGTTCTTAGAATTCATAAATTCTAACGCCGTAGAGCAACTAATTTATAATCCCTCCAGAGGTACCAATATTCTACACCTGGTCATTACCAACATGGGAGATCGATGCTCCACACCAGTGGTCACTCCCTCGTTGGTCAGATCAGACCATAAGCTAATCACCCTTGACATCCACATCCCACCCCACCCCATTTTAAGGAAACCTTCGTAAAAAACTTCTTCAAAGTCAACTTCGTGTTTCTCAAGTCAGAAGTAACAAACTTCATGACACCCATCCAGATGGGAAATGGAAGTTCAACTGCTGAATCCTACACTAAGGTGCTGTACAAGCACATTCACTTGTGCATGGACCGAGCTATCCCAAATAGAACCAAGACGCTGTCCTAAAAAAGGAAGCCAATGTGATCGTCCCCTGCCATAAACAAGCTGTACAAAAGAAGGAAGAAACTATTGCACAAAAGAGGAAGAACCCAGGATTCAAAAAACTCCCTCACCAGCCTCAGTAGAAAGCTGAGATCGCTCATACAATCTTCCAAAGCTACTTACGAAAACAAAATTGCCAAAGATTCCAAAGGCAACCACAAGGCATTCTATAGCTATGTCAAGAATCTAAATGACAATACTCAGATCTGCTCTGAGCTACAGCAGAATGGCAGTAGATATACTGATCCCAAGGATATTGCCAATATCCTGGCAGATAGATTCAGTGCCAACTTCACCCTGCTCTCACCCCCTAAAGGGCCCATCTCAATACCAAAAGAATGCCAAAGTCCGGTAATCACGGCCACTCAGGTAAAAAACGCACTCTCCAAAGCTAAGAATACAGCATCCATGGGACCAGACGACATCCTGGGCTGTGTACTGCATGAACTACAAAATTAACTGGCACCTCACCTATGTGTCATGTTTAATCATAGCCACACCTCAAGCTTCATGCCCACAGAGTGGCGCACAGCCACAGTCATCCCACTCCACAAGGGGGATCCACTTTGCACCCCGAGAATTACCGTCCCATCAGTATGACGAGGCTGATCTGCAAGGCCATGGAACTTATAAACAAAGACATTGGCAATGTTCAAACAGTTTCCCCACCCAGTTGGGTTTGTGAAGAGCCAATCTTGCCTCCTGAATCTGATCGACTTCTTCAAATCAGTCTCCAGAGCCGTGGATGAGGGACCTTGCCAAGGCTTTCGACACTGTCCCCCACTCTGGAGTCATAGATAAAACTTACTAAGCTAGGTAATAATACCTACGTCACTCGATGGGTTGCAAACTGGCTTACTGACGTAACACACACTGTAAAAGTAGCTGACTCCAAATCCAGCTCCAGACAAGTGGTGTACTGCAGGGATGTTCTTCGTGTTTCACTGTTGCAGTCATTACATTTGGGTTATCTGCTTGCAGGTAGCCCTTAGTCTGCCTGATTAACAAAGTCTTGGGTCCTGCGTCGGTTGCTGTCCCTTCTTCCATGACGTCAGGTCATCGGGGATATAAAACATGCAGCCGATGCTATTACATCAGTCTTTCTTGCTGTGCGGTGCCCGAAGCAGATGCAGTTTGCAAGTGCCGATTGGCTGACTCCTGAAATTTTTGTTTTCGCGTTTCAGAACTGAAGTCTTCAACTAAAGCTAAGTACCCCATTGGGGAAACTTTTTCAGAGGAGGCCCAGGGAGAAAAGCTCCACAAGTTTGGTTTTGTGAAGGGTAGATCATGCCTGTTCAACTTGGTCGACTTCTTTGAGTCAGTCACCAGAGGTGGATGAAGGCAAGGTGGTTCATGCAGCCTACCTTGATCTGGCCAAGGCCTTTGATAACATTCCTTACTCGGGAATCATAGAAAAACTCACTAAGCTAGGCATCAACTTCTATATCACTAGGTGGGTTGCAAACTGGCTCACAGGTAGAACCCACAGTGTGAAAGTAGCTGACTCCAAGTCAGACTGCCGAACAGTCACGAGTGGAGTCCCACAGGGTTCGGTCCTGGGTCCCCTCTCCTGTTTGGTATCTACTTCTCTGAAGTTCAGGCCAACACAAAGGGAATCTGACAAAGTTCACAGATGATTGCAAGTTGGGAGCTATTAACTTCCCGAGTGATGTTGACATCCTACAGAAAGGTGAGACCAACTACTGGTGTTGGAACCATGGCCAAAAATGTGTCATTATCCCCTTTGGGAAAAACCCGGTTCCCGTGAATTACCACATCGATGGTAGTCCACTGAACGCAGAAGGCGTTGTAAGCGATCTGGGAACACAGGTTGACAGCAGGCTCTCGTTTGGCCACCACATTGCCACTGTGGTCAGAAAGCCCTTCTGTGTGGCACATCTCATTACTAAGGGTTTTGCATCCAGGAAGAAAGAGGGCATTGTCTCCCTCTACTCTTCCCTCATTAGGCCAATCACTGAGTGCAATTCTTCATTTGGTACTTACCTCACTAAACACCTGCAGCAACTGGAGAGGCCGCAAAAGTACGTTACAAAGAGGATCCTAGGCCTTAAACATTTGTCCTATATGGGCAGACTAAAAAAACTCCAACTATTCTTTGTCTCATATCGCCTACTTAGAGGCAATCTCTGCTTGACTTACAAAGCCATGTCTGAGCCAGCTCTGTTAGAAATGCTACATCTAAAGAAATCCCAATCTCTCCACACCACATGCTCCAGAGACCTCAACCTCATTACCACAATCAACAGAACATGCTGGAGGGACAGGTTCATAACCCAGAGACTGCCCATGCTCTGGAATAGACTTCCCTTACATGTCAAGCAGAGCTCCTCACTGACCCTCTTCAAGAGAAATCTTGATGAGTGGCTGTGAAATAGAAAATTCACCCCAGGGATCACTCCAGTGGCTTAACTCGACAGAGGCACTGGGAACTAAGGTCGGGTGGCACGATGCCAGGGTAATCCTATGAGCTAGGCTTATAAAGGCCCCAGGGCCATTAGCCTAGTACACACCTATGAACCTGTAAGTAGTACAGACATATCAGTAGCAAAATGTAAAGACAGAGTATGATATATTAATGAAATACATAATAAGGAAGTACATTATTTACACATCAGAGATCATATAAAAACCTATACAAATGAATTAAGCAGTACAGTCACTGTAATTGAAGGTCAAGTACATGTTCATGGAATATTATACATGGATAAGAGTTGTTGATATTTAGTTAAATTAGGTAGGCCTAAGATAAGTGTGAGTTGTAGGTTTCACAATACAAGGAATAGCCAAAAGTCACTGTACAACCAATGAGTAGACATAAGAGGAAGAAAAAGGGGGGGTAGGTGAGGAAAGGAGAAGAGTAAAGGGTAGACAGTCATGGAGGGTAGTTACAGTAACATATCCATCTACTGTTTAGAAAGGTTTTGGTAGCAGTCTTGAACTTTTGTGGGTGATTAATATTTCTAATATCCAGAGGTAGTTTATTCCAAGATTGGGCAGGATGTATATCAGTATAGGTTTTGCCCTATTTTGCTTTTAGGTTTGTAGATCTGAAGAAGGTTTTGGTCAGCGCTTTGGAGAGACCTTGGAGGTGTATATATAGAAAGACAGACAAGTGAGGTAATGTCAGGACAGCAGGAGGGAAGCTATGGAATGTATTATCTGAAGCTGAGAGAGAAGCAATTGATGAGGAAAGTCTAACCAGTTTAAACTTTTAAGAGCAAGACCGTAGTTAGAGTAGTAGATTTGATGTGCTGTAAATCTAGCAACTTTATTGTATGTGGTTGTTATTTTGATAAGAGAGTGGACTGAAGATTAGTGAGGATTTGTGAGCCATAGAATAGGCTTGGAAGACAGTATGCATGGGTTAGAGAGATTTTAGCTTGTTGGATAGAATTTTTTTGTTTCTATAAAGTAGTCCAAGTTTTTGGTGGGATTTCTTAATGTTGTTGAGAACATGCAGGTCAAGTTCGAGTTAGTCATCAATGATGACCCCCAGATGCTTTTGGTGTGAGACTCAACTCTGATAGGTGTATTATTAAGGGAAGAAATTGAGAAGGACGATTTAAGACTGTTCATACTTTGGGGGCTAAAAAGCAAGAGTTTTTCCTTTTTCGGATTTAGAATAAGCTGATTCTTGGTGAGACAGTTTTCAGTAGATAAGGATTTTTGTGGGATGGTATTTAGGTCAGAGAAGAGACTCTGCTATGGTGATGACTGTGGAGTCCTCTTCATATTGTACAAGTGATGACTGTTGACAGGATGTAAATGGTTGGCAAATATATTAAACAGTAATGGGCCAAGGATTGATCCTTGAGGTACACCCATCTCGACAGGAAGTGCCGGAGATGTTGTGGAGAGCCATTAACAGATTGGAGCCAGTCATTGAGGTAACTGGCAAACCAGGAAATAGTTGAAGTGGATATCTTTAGTTCAGAGAGCTTGGCCAACAGCAAGGGGTGGGGAGACGGTGTTGAATGCTTTTAAGATATCAAGAAATAGGCAAGAGACAAGTTTGTTATTGTCTCTCGCTTGGTATATAGGGTTTTGTGCACAGAGCAGCGTCGGGCAGTGCCGATTAGTTGGGGTATACTATTGCCGGCCCCACAAAGTCTGCGCTGTACATTTTCCTTAGAACTAGACAAGCCTCAACTCAAGTGCTTCAGATCAGCTGCTCTTATTGCAGCACTTGCAAAACAGATATCAGCACTTGTCCTAATCTCCTAGACAGCACTATTATTCTCCAAATTTCCTAGACAGCACTATTATAATATAGCATAAGACCCCCGATCGTCCACAGGACTTAAGTTCAATTTACTCTTCAAAGCATGTCCAGAGGTCAGCTTCAGGTGTACTCTCCAGTTCATCTGGTGGAATTGGGCATCCTGAGGCAATGTCACAACTGCCTCATGTATACAGACAACCCTCTCCTCTTACCTCTAGACACAAACACTTGTGAGAGATGCAAATACACAGCCAGACTGGAGGCTAAGTACTCTCAACCCATGACTGTCACAGACAGTCAAGAGGATAAGGGACACACTTGCATCACACCACCTGTCACACATGAATCTACAAAACAAGCACCGGCAAAATATACGCATAAATACACAAAAACATATTTGGAGGCACTAGGTACCAATCTGAAAAAGAAACAGTGCCCTCCAAAGCAGACAAGCAAGCAACAAGCACCCCCAAACATAAGCCAGAAAACACATAATTCAGCTCAGCAGTGTGCCTCACAACAGCCCTTAAGGCAAAACACCATACCTAACACGCTAGTAATAGGAGACTATAGTAAGGCACACGGATGTTCCACTCACCAGGCTGAACAAGGAGAAGGTTACTGTCAGCTGCCTGTCGGGTGCTCAGATCTGCCACATAACACAAGCACTTGGGTCACTCCAGAACAAGTACAAGTATGACGCTGTCATTGTACATGTTGGTGTGAATGATCTAAGACGTACCTCCCTGGACTACATGAAAAGAGACATTGAGGAGCTCTCTGATCATGTAGCCCAAGCTGGTATGACCCTGACCTTGAGTAGCATACTACCTTCACCTAGAATGATACCACAATACAAAGGCAAAATGATCAATTTCAACAATTGGCTAAGCTTCGGGTGTCATTCTAAGGGGATCCAGTGTCTGTCTGCCTGGGATGACATGATAGACAAGCCTCGCTGGTTTGCCAGAGATGGGTTGCACCTGTCACACCTAGGTTTTCGAATACTGGCCAAGGCTCTTGCCGTCCCCATAGTGCCTTTTTTAGGCAAGGCTCAAAGGACAAACCAACCACCGTAACCAGCACAGGTAACCAAAAACTAAGGGTAATGCTACTCAATGCCAGAAGTCTCAACCTCAAAATGCACACACTCAAGGCTCTCCTCAGCATGGAGAAAATCAATGTTTGTGCAGTGACGGAAACCTGGTTCAAGGCTCAAGAGAGCACCCCAGCACTGCCAGGTTACATTTCATATCATACCTTCCAGCCTCAGTTACCAGATCGCAGTACAAAGGGCGGAGGTGTATCCATATTCATCAAGGATACCCATATCTCCAGGTTAGTAGCGCAGTATGATGCCCCAGAGATCATCCATGCGCAACTATCAGCAGGCAAAACCACATTTCAAATCGTAGCCAGTTATAGATCACCCACCATGTCCCAAGATGCTCACTCTGCATTCCTTGAGACATTGGACAATATAAAGGTCCTACCCAACACCATAATCTTGGGTGATTTCAACTACCCTGGTATAGACTGGGCGAACTACCAATGTTCCAACTCCTATGCTCAGCAGTTCATAGAATTTATAAATTCAAATGCCCTTGAACAACTAGTATGTTCCCCCACTAGAGGGGACAACATATTTGATTTAATCATCACAAATATGGGCGCCCACTGTACCACACCCATTATCGCTCCCTTCTTGGTCAGATCCGACCACAAACTGATAACCCTGGACATCCTCCCCCAGTCAAAAAAACCATAGTCAAAAACCTTTCCAAAGCAAACTTCAAACTTACTTGCATCCGAAATGGAAAGCTTCACTATTCCCTTGCAGAAGGATAATGATGTCCAGGATGCGGAATCCTACACCAAGGCACTCTATATGCATCTTCAGGATTGCATGGACCGTGCTATCCCAAATAAAACCAAGACTCCTTTCTCAAGCAAGAAGAAACCAGTCTGGTGGACCCGGCCATAAGCAAACTTTACAATAAAAGGAGGAGACTTATACAAAAAAAGGCCAAATCTCAAGTAGAAAAATAATCCCTGATCAGCATTAGTAAGAAATTGAGGGCCCTCATCAAGTCAACTAAAGCAAATTTTGAAAAGAAAGTTGCCAAGGATGCCAAGGATAACCATAAGGCCTTCTATGGCTACATCAAAAACCTAAATGGCAATGCTCAGGTCTGTTCAGAGCTAGTACAAAATGGAACAAAATACACGGACCCTTCTGACATTGCCAACATCTTGGCTGACAGGTTCAGTGCAAATCCCCCCCCACCACCACCACCTACAGGGCCTGTTACCATTCCAGGGGATTGTGTAAGTCCAATTATTACTGATATGTTGGTTAACAAGGCTCTATCTAAAGCTAAAAACACTGCCTCGATGGGACCAGATGGTGTCCCAGGCTGTGTCATACGCGAGCTCCAAAAGGAATTAACCCCACATCTTAATACCCTGTTCAGTCTCAGCCTCTCCACAGGATATGTGCCCAGAGAATGGTGCACGGCAACGGTGGTCTCGCTACACAAGGGTGGGGTCACAACTGACCCTGGGAACTACCGACCAATAAGCCTGATCAGTCTGATCTGTAAGGCTATGGAGCGAATCATTATGGAACTCATAAATGGAGAGATTGGGAACCTCCAGTCACTGGACCCCACACAGTTCGGCTTCGTCAAGGGCAGATCATGTCTCCTGAACCTGGTGGATTTCTTTGAGACAGTTACTCAGGCTATAGATAAGGGAAAGGAGGTACACACGGCTTACCTTGACCTTGCTAAAGCATTTGACACCATTCCCCATTCGGGTATTATTGATAAGCTCACCAGCCTGAGCATAAATCCTTACGTCACAAGATGGATCACAAACTGGCTCTCAGACAGATCCCATAAAGTAAGAGTAGCGGGATCTATGTCCGAATCCAGACCAGTAACGAGTGGTGTGCCTCAGGGCTCTGTTCTGGGGCCCCTCCTGTTTGGCATATACTTTTCAGAAGTACAGGCAAGCACGGAAGGGCTGTGGCTGACTAAGTTTGCGGACGACTGCAAACTGGGTGCTATAATAGAGTCTCTGGCCGACGTGGAGATCCTCCAGAAGCAAAATGAAGGGACCAGCACTCAAAGGCAACAATTTAAAATATTTTTATTAGATTGTAAAAACAACCTAATATTAAATGCACAAACCGGTTTCGGCTAACACTGCCTTTCTCAATGTGACTTATCCAAAAGGTGTAAATTCAGCCCATAATGCATCCAGCTAATCCATTTATACTCACTTCTTAAAGTGGTATATTCCATATTCATTCAGTGGTGCTTACTGCTTAACTGAACACAGTACAACCATATTATACAAATAGATTCACCAAAATTGACATATTATTTACAATAATGTATAGCTTAAATATTAATATTACAATCAACCTATAAATTGTAATCATTAGTATGGTGAAATCCATTTTAGGCAACAAATATTAAGCATAATATGATTAATGTGAATTGTGTTTTATTATTGAAAAACCATAATATGTTCAAAAAATTGGAATTGTAAGTACATGTTCTAAAACAGATGGTTATGTATCTCTTTTAAGTAATGGTAGGGTACTGGAGATTATTATTGAGAGTATTATAAATGAATGAAGGAAATATTAGTGTATCTGGAGTACAATGCCAGATTTGACTCAATGTAGCACCGCTATAAATATAGCTTGTATGACATTTATCCTTCATGTACATGATATTCATTAAGTCCAGGTTTAAAAAGGGCCCCAAGTGTAGTGATCCATCTTTGTTCCATATTATTTAGTCTATTGTGCCAACCCATTTTGAAATTCCTATGTGATTGTATTCTGTCTATGATAATGAACTGGAACGAAGCTGTAGTATGTTGTCTAGTATGTTTGTATAACGCATTGGTTATACGCCTATTTCGAATGGCGCATAAGTGCTCGCTGATTCTGATCCTCATTGGCCTAGAAGTCTGGCCTACGTAGAAAGCAGAGCAAGAGCATTGTGCCAAATATGTCACCCAGTCTGAACTGCAGTTGCCAAAGATTTTGATGTTAAAAATTTTTGGTGTATTTTTGCTGGTAAATTCTTTTGTTTTCCGGATATGTTGGCATAGACTACAGTGTCCACATGGGTAACGACCAACCAATGTGTCTCCAAACAATGTGGTTTGGTGTTGTATACCAGGAAAGTGACGTTTATAATGTGCAAAGTTCGACTGGATGGTCCGTCCTCTCCGATAGGAAAATGAACAATTTTCTGGGAGAATATCTCTAAGAAATGAATTTGACTGTAAGGTACCCCAATGTTTGTCAACAATTTGTCTGAACCATTTGGTATTATTGCCATATGTAGTAATTAGCCTAATCGGTTGTTTGGCTGACTGAAGCCCTTCTGTAAATTTATTATATTGAAGCAAATCCTCCCGACTTTTTTGGTCAATTTGTGCAGCTGTTTGGTTGAGTCGGTTTATGTTATATCCTCTGTCTATAAATCTGGCAGTTAATTCACTAGTTTTTTTGTAATATTCTGTATTGGATGAACAAATCCTTTTGAGGCGCATATATTGTGATTTTGGAATGTTGGTAATGATGTGGCGGGGATGAGAACTTGTTGCATGCAGAATCGTGTTATATTGCGGAAATTTCCGATATATTGTTGTTGATAAAGTATGATCCGCAAGTCTGTTGATTAAAACATCCAAAAACACAATTTCTGTATATCCAATGTTGATGGTAAATTCTATATCCCATGGATTTTTGTTGAGATATACCACAAACTTGGTAAGAACATCCTGGCTACCCCGCCACACCAACCAGCAGTCATCTAAATATCTCCGCCATATGTCCATATGTATTAATTTAAGTGTTCTATGCCCAACGTCCTAGATATAGTGGGGGCTTCAGTCAGCCAAACAACCGATTAGGCTAATTACTATATATGGCAATAATACCAAATGGTTCAGACAAATTGTTGACAAACATTGGGGTACCTTACAGTCCAATTCATTTCTTAGAGATATTCTCCCAGAAAATTGTTCATTTTCCTATCGGAGAGGACGGACCATCCAGTCGAACTTTGAACATTATAAACGTCACTTTCCTGGTATACAACACCAAACCACATTGTTTGGAGACACATTGGTTGGTTGTTACCCAAGTGGACACTGTAGTCTATGCCAACATATCCGGAAAACAAAAGAATTTACCAGCAAAAATACACCAAAAATTTTTAACATCAAAATCTTTGGCAACTGCAGTTCAGACTGGGTGACATATTTGGCACAATGCTCTTGCTCTGCTTTCTACGTAGGCCAGACTTCTAGGCCAATGAGGATCAGAATCAGCGAGCACTTAAGCGCCATTCGAAATAGGCATATAAGCAATGCGTTATACAAACATACTAGACAACATACTACAGCTTCGTTCCAGTTCATTATCATAGACAGAATACAATCACATAGGAATTTCAAAATGGGTTGGCACAATAGACTAAATAATATGGAACAAAGATGGATCACTACACTTGGGGCCCTTTTTAAACCTGGACTTAATGAATATCATGTACATGAAGGATAAATGTCATACAAGCTATATTTATAGCGGTGCTACATTGAGTCAAATCTGGCATTGTACTCCAGATACACTAATATTTCCTTCATTCATTTATAATACTCTCAATAATAATCTCCAGTACCCTACCATTACTTAAAAGAGATACATAACCATCTGTTTTAGAACATGTACTTACAATTCCAATTTTTTGAACATATTATGGTTTTTCAATAATAAAACACAATTCACATTAATCATATTATGCTTAATATTTGTTGCCTAAAATGGATTTCACCATACTAATGATTGCAATTTATAGGTTGATTGTAATATTAATATTTAAGCTATACATTATTGTAAATAATATGTCAATTTTGGTGAATCTATTTGTATAATATGGTTGTACTGTGTTCAGTTAAGCAGTAAGCACAACTGAATGAATATGGAATATACCACTTTAAGAAGTGAGTATAAATGGATTAGCTGGATGCATTATGGGCTGAATTTACACCTTTTGGATAAGTCACATTGAGAAAGGCAGTGTTAGCCGAAACCGGTTTGTGCATTTAATATTAGGTTGTTTTTACAATCTAATAAAAATATTTTAAATTGTTGCCTTTGAGTGCTGGTCCCTTCATTTTGCTTCCATTGACGTGGTTTGGACCGAGCACCACCAGTCCTACGTGCGTGCCTTGTGTGCTGGTTTGGATCCTCCAGAAGGGCCTAAATGAGACTGATGCATGGTGTCAAAGCCATGGTCTCAAGCTAAATGCAAAAAAATGCGTAGTAATCCCCTTTGGAAAAAAGAGAGTACCCGCAAACTACAACATAGGAGGTAATCCCCTGAAATCTGAAGAAGAAATAAGGGATCTAGGGAACCCAAGTAGATAGCCAGCTTTCCTTTGATAACCATGTTGCCAAAGTGGTTAGAAAATCCTTCTATGTGACCCATCTGATCATGAAAGGGTTCGCATCAAGATCTAAAGATGTAATGGTGCCCCTCTACTCTTCCCTCATCAGACCCATTATTGAGTACAGTGCACCAATTGGAATGTACCTGGCTAGACATCTCCAGCAGCTGGAGAGACCACAGAGGTACCTAACCAAGAGAATTACTGGCCTCAAACAGTTGCCCTATGCAGCATGATTGAAAAAGCTAAGACTGTTCTCTGTTGCATACCGCTTTCTCAGAGGCGATCTCTGTCTAACGTACAGAGCCATGTCCAACCCAGAATTGTTGAACATGCTCCATCTTAGCAAAACCAAATCTACTCGAGCTATATGCTCTAGGGATATAAACCTCAACACAACAATGAATAGAACATGCTGGAGGGATAGATTCCCTTCGCAGAGACTTCCCTTACTATGGAACAGGATCCCGATCTGCATAAGACAGAACCCCTCAATATCACACTTCAAAAGGAACCTTGATGAGTGGATGGGTAACAGAAAGTTCACACTGGGGATCACACCAACAGCACAACTAGATAGGGGCCAAGGGTACTAGCTGCTAGTACAAGGGTCTAGGGAACTACTAAAGGGGCGGTGAGTACAACACAACGTGGCTGGGCTAATATATGCCTTCGGGCAGATAGCTCAGTACCAACCTATGAAGGATATGAGGGCAGTGGAGGCACTATGTTTTGTGTGAAACTCATGTTGTGTGGGGGTAAGTAAGTTTTCTTGTAAGAGGTAGTGTAGGATTTGTTTGTGAACACATTTCTCTAATATTTTTGGAAAGAGGGGCTAGAATAGCAATTGGTCTAAAGTTGAAAAGTTCTGAGGAGTTACCTCCTTTGTAAATGGGTAGAGTGTAGAATTCTTTCCAGATTGTGGGACCTTTAGATTCAGTAATGGGATTGTTAAGTATGGAGATGGGGAGGGCAAGTGAGTTTGCTGCTTTCTGAAGAAAGAGTGGTGGTAGATTATCAATGGAGGGGGAGCAGGGTTTTAGCTTAGAAGTAAGGATTTGATGTAGTTGGTAGATATTGATTTCAGAGGGAAGGCCTGTGAGGGATTAGAGGATGTGGGAGAGTCAGGAGGGAAGTTAACATTAGTGCTGGAGTTGGTTTGGAGAGAGAGTTTGCTGATAATGTTGATGAAGTATGTATTGAAGTTGGATGCCGTTTCTTGGGAAGTGTTTTTGGGACATGGATTGGGAGATGAGGTGCTACCTGGATGAAGAATTTGGTTGAGGGAGTGCCGGAAGTTATTTGGGTTGGATGAGTGTGAGGATGGGGAATTGTTATAGAAGGTCTTGTCATTGTTGATGTATTTTTTTTAGTAAGGTTGTGCAGTTCTTTGTAGTGCTGGAGGAGGGAGGGGAGTTTTGTATTGGACAAGATTCTCCTAGCCTTGTCCCTTTTTAACATTAAGGTATGAGTGGTGAAAGTAAGCCAAGGGCATATGATTGATTTGACTCTTAACTGAACATAAGGGGGCAAGGGAGTTGAGTATTTTAAGGAATGTGGAATTGAATTTAAGTATTGCATCATCTAGAAGTAAATGGCTAAGGAATGACCAGTGTATGTCTGAGAGATGGTTGTTGAAGGTATCAGAGTGGAAATTAGAGAGTTTGTGACATTCGATGATCTTGTGTGGTCGAGTATAATGTGGAGAGAATATGAGAACTTTGACAGGGCAGTGATGACAGACGGGCAGAGTTTCTGGGAAGTGATATTTATGTGGTTTATAGACAAGTATCCAGTCAAGAAGAGAAATAGAGTTTGTTGGTTTGTTAGAGTGAGTAGGAGTGGAGACTGGTTGGGAGAGAAGCCATGTAAATTAATACATGAGCTAGGACTGTCTGAGGTGATAGAGCCAATTAATGTTCATGGCTCCCCAGGATAATGTTTTCATTAGGTGGATATTGAGCAAGCCAGGAGATAATATTTTCAAGTATAGTGATATTATCCTTTGGAGTATGTAGATGATAGCTGCAGAGATTGCATTGTTGGCATTAATTTTGCAGTTGGTGATTAGACGTTCGGCTGTGAGGCCGAGGGGGTGGGAACAGCAAGGAAGGTTAGAGTTAAATGGTTAGAGAACATAACAGCTCCACGTTTTTTCTTGGGTATATCCAGTCATAGGACGTTGTACCCAGGGAGTAGGAGGTCAGGGATTTGGGGTTTAGCCATGTTTCAGTGAGTCTGATGATATCAGGAGAGTGATGGGACATCCAAGCATGGAATTCACGGACTTTCTTGAATATGCTTCTCATGCTGATGGAGTATACAGACAGGTGTTTTTTGGTAATGTTAGGATGAGGAGAGGTTGAGTTCCTGGCCGTAGTGTTAGGGGGAGGGGGGGTTGTTGTGTCCAGGGTTGGGATGAATGCCTTCAGATAAGAGCAGGATATTGTGAGTAGGAAAAGAGTTGTGAGGTGAGGGGAGATAGAAATAGTATTTCATCTTACCTGTAAGGAAGGTTGATGAGTATGGGGGGATTTTGATTTTGGGAAGTGGCAGTGTTGTAGAAAGGAGCAAATGATGCTAGTAGAAATGTGTGCAGGGATTGTGGAAGAGTTGTAGGATAAATGGAGGTTGGGGACAAGTGATTAGGTTTTAATTGAGTATTATAGGAGGAGAGGTTATATAGGAGGATTAGAGTAGAGGTAGAGAGAAAGGATAGTATGTTGTAGAATAGCATGACAGAGAATGGGAATAAGGTGAGGTGGGAAATGAACAAGCTAGTAGTGTAGAGCTATAGTGTTATAGGTAGAGTACAGTAGTAAGCCTATACAAAGATCTGAGAGAGGAGAGATGAGGGATTAAGTGTGATACAGAAGATTTTAGTAAGTGGTTTCTTAGGTACAGATGTAAGTTTTATGGGTAGGTTTGGATCATTTTAGAGTGACTGTAGATGAGGCTGGAAGAAAAAGATAGTTTAAGTGATGTGAGTAAAGTTAAGGAGAAGGGGTAAATTGAAAGTAAAGTGTGAATAAGGAAAGGCGGGGCTGTTGGGTTGAGAGGGTGTGGTCTGAATGGCAGTGGAGGAGTAATAGACTTAAAAGTATGAATTTCTATGAGTAGATGATTAAGTGAGGTATTTGTGAGGTATTTCTGCGGCCTTTCCAGTTGTTGCAGATGTCTTGAGAGGTACATACCAAACAAGGTGTTTGTTCTATAATGGGTCTAATGAGGGATGAGTACAGTGGGACAATGACCTCCTTTTTTTCTGGATAAAAAGCCCTTAGTGATGAGGTGTGCCACATAGAAGGATTTCCTGACTGTTGTGGTGATGTGGTTATTAAGTGGACAAAGGTGATGGGGAGATTTGATAGGATGATAATGATTGGCAGGGGAGGGGTCAGAGGGGGAGTGGAAAAGGGTTACCTATAAATTAAACATTCTGGGGCGGGTAGGAATGGGAGTAGGTTAGCGGAGTGGAGTGAGCTCAAGAAAAGCAAGGGCGAACAGAGCGGGCTGAGCCAGAAAAACTTTGCTTGCAACTAGTGAAAAAAAAATCAGTAGCTAGGGGGCAAGGTAGGATCCATTGCTTAATGGCACCTGTTTCAGTACTTTATACAGTCTTAAAACAGAATTAACTCTGGGTCTCCAGCAAAAAGTTAAGTTGTAATCTTTTGCTTATTGTTCTAAGTTAGCTTTTAAGCCATATACTTCTTAAAGGTGGGAAAGTAAAAGTAACTTGAAGTAATAGCAGGATAGCTTTAAATGGGCATAGGAGAAGTTTAAGCAGCTGTCATACCTGGTGTTTTGCTCACAAATGCAGATATGTAATTAGCTCAAGGGAGTGTCAAGTAAATATTTGTTAAAAAGAGTAACTGTGGTACAATATGTTGACAATATTCACTCAACAACACCTACGTTCACTTTGTGTGTATTTTTACTATATTCTGTTTGCTAGTTAAGTCCATGTCTTTCCTGGTTCCAGTAAAAATGATCAAAAAAAGACTGCATGTTACTGTAAGAAGAGGGGGCAATGGAGAGTCAGAATTGGAAAGATTGGGGCTTGAAACCATATATCAGCATGCATATGTTGAAAATAGCTCTAGTACCACCTGTAACATGATGATCTATAACAATATAATAATAGCTATGAATGAAAACGTGTGCTGTGATATCATTTATATAGATTTAACCAGCATTTGATAGGGGCATACACAAAACCCTGATCAATAAATTAGAACTACTATGTATTGATATACTCTTAATAAGATAGATAACCGCATGGCTTACAAATAGGGCATGGCAAGTATTATACAGCAGTTGGACAGGTGAAATTTGAGGTTACGGTCAGGGTGTCCCACACGGCTCTTTCCTAGCCCCATATTTGCTTAGATTGCATCTTTTAGATCTGTCTTTTTTATCTGAGGTGATAGTCTGTTTGCAGGTAACCTGAAAATGGGCAAACTGATTACATGTGTTGCAGTTAGGGAAAGTCTGCAAAATAAATTGACTAAGTTGATCATTTGGGCATAGGAGAATAATATGCTAATAAATGCTTCAAATACTAATCATATCAGATTTGTGAGCCGTAAATTGAAAGGTGAATACTTAATACAGCACACAGTGATTGAAACTGTAGATTAATTTAAGGACCTGGTTATAAGGATATATATATATATATATACAAGGATAGATCCAGCTTGTTTTTAACAAAAAACATCTTTATTAAATTATCACATATAACATAGGCATTCTTACTTTTATATAAATGCAAAACAAACATTGACACCACGTTATTTGCAAACATGCATCACAGACACCACTGAAACAACTGTAGTTGCAAACATTATGCATCACTTACAATCTAACCAGTTATTGTCAATTAAGCATTGTACAGCTCATTAAAATCCTGACTTTTAAATCTCGTTCCTTCTGTATGTATATTGTTCCCACAATTCCCATTTTTTCCTATGTAGTTTGCTCCTTCCCTTTTCTCAAGATCTCAGTTTCAGTTGTTTATCTCTGTTACTATATTCAGTACTTATTGTTTAGACATTGATTTCCATTTTCTAGTAACTTCTGTTTTGACAGCCACCATAATTAGACTCAGCAAGGCTTACTATGTCTAGGCAATTCTGATTCTGTATCATAGCTCAAAAAAATCTTCTCCCTTGTCAATCCAATCTGCTCCCACAGCATCCCTGATAGAGCAGCCCACTGGGAATCTTTAAAGTCTGCCAACTCATTAAACTCCCAAAAAATACATTTCCAACCGCCTCTTTCTCCCGTCACACCTCCAACATTTGCTGTCCACCTGAAGAAAAATTATTTGGAGTCTACTTGGGGTATAAAAATACCTATGTAAACACTTCTATGTAAAGATTCTAAGTCTTCTATACTTTGTTGCCTATTTGGGAGAGATACATATACAGTGGATATAAAAAGTGTACACATCGCTGTTAAAATGCCAGTTTTTTGTGATATAAAAAATGAGACGAAAGAAAATGGAACCGACAATAGGTACTGGAGGACTGAAACCACCACAAAACGAGACCAAAATAAATAATTTCAAAACTTTTCCCACCTTTGATGTGACCTATAACCTGTGCAATTCAGTTGAAAAACAAACAAATCTGTTAGGGGAAAAAATAAAAAACGTACAATGAGCTGGTTGCATAAGTGTGCGCACCCTAAACTAATACTTTGTTGAAGCACCTTTTGATTTAATTACAGCATTCAGTCTTCTTGGGTAGGAGTCTCAGCATGGGACATCTTGACTTGGCAATACTTGCTCACTGTTCCTTGCAAAAGCACTCCAAATCTGTCAGATTGCAAGGCCATCTCTTGTGCACAACCCTCTTCAGGTCACCCCACAGATTTTCTATTGGATTTAGGCCTGGGCTCTGGCTAGGCCATTGTAATACTTTAATTTTCTTCTGGTGAAGCCATCCTTTTGTTGTTGTGGATGTATGCTTGGGGTCATTGTCATGTTAAAAGGTGAAATTCCTCTTCATCTTCAGCTTTCTAGCAGACGTCTAACGTTTTGGGCCAAAAGTGACTGATATTTGGAACTATTCTTAATTCCCTCCACCTCGACTAAAGCTCCAGTTCCAGCTGAAGAAAAGCAACCCCAAGGCATGATACTGTTTCCTCCACTTTGACTAACGCTCCAGTTCCAGCTGAAGGAAAGCAACCCCAAGGCATGATACTGCCACCACCATGCTCCTTCAGTGTTGCTGTAGGTCTCTTGGCAGCCTCCCTGACCTGTTTTCATCTCATCTTTTCATCATTTTTGGGGGTCATCCAGTTCTTTGCAACGTCACTGTTGTCCCATATCTCCACTTTTTGATGACCATCTTCACTGTGTTCTATGGTATATCCAATGGTGTGGAAATTTTTTTGTACCCTTCTCCTGACTTATACCTTTCAACAATGAGATCCCTTTGATGCTTTGTAAGCTCTCTGCGAACCTTGGCTTTTGCTGTAGCAGGCAACTGAGTAAATGTCAGGAAAATCCTACTAGGACAGCTGAACTTTGCTTGGGGTTAATCAGAGTCTCTTAATTGATTGGCAGGTGTGTACCCAAGAAAACTGAATGCTGTAATTAAATCAAAAGGTACTTCAACAAAGTATTAGTATAAGGGTGTGCACACGTATGCAAACAGCTTATTGTATGTTTTTATTTTTTATATTTCGCCCCTAACAGATTTGTTTTTCAATTGAGTTGTACAGGTTATAGGTCACATTAAAGGTAGGAAAAGTTTTGAAATTTTTTATTTTGGTTTAATTTTTTATATCACAAAAACCTGGCATTTTAACAGGGCTGTGTACACTTTTTATATCCACTGTATTCCCCACTGTCTCTTTGTGAATTGCTTATCCAATCTCTCTTCCCAATCCTAAGTTCCTGTGATTGATTCTTACTGTTATCATGCAGTATTTTAGATATTGTACCAATTATTCCTTTCTCTAGTGTCAGTTTCTGTTCTAGATTCTATTAAAAACTCTACCAGTGCTGGTCTTTCATTTAGGACCCTTTATTTCTTTCTATTTTCCTGTTCTCTGATATCAGTCCTTGATAGGGAAATCAAATCTCTAACCTGCAGTCCAAATAAATTCTTGGCATCTTCCCATTCTGTTACCTTTCTAGTTATTTGCTCCTAGTACCTTGGTTCCTTTTCCATTTTTCTCCAATAAATTCCAGCCCCCTCTTGCCTGTTGTCTGTATGCCTAACTGCAGTCATCCCTATTGGCAGAATCAATTTTCTCCATTCCTGTGCTGGTTAAGTTCTTAAAATACTCCATGCTAGTTTATGAATATAGTATTCTGTATGATTGTTGTTGCACTCTTTAAGAGTCTGCATCCAAAATCCCAGTCTGTCCTTGTTTCTTGAGCTTCTCCCCTGTATTGTCATCATCCCTTTCCACTTTGAATTATAGTTTTCTGCTTGTGCTATGTATAAGAACCTTAACTGTGTTGCCTCCCAGGTAAAACTCTTCAGCTCTTTTTCATTTGCTATTCACAGCTTCTCCTCTGGTTGATAGAAATATGCCTGCCTTGTGTATAAGATTAAAGGGACTCATTTGTACCTTTTTATCCATATCCATATAACAAATCCTCCAGTTTCTCTGTTTTTCTATTATTTTCTGTTTAGTCTCTTCCCATATATCCTTAACTGCTACAACAGAGTAATATATAATCTATACTCTTAAATACTTCATTTTATCATATTCCCCATAAGTATGGATATTGTTGGACAAATCCATGTGTGGGTACATAATTTACTGCTATCACCTTTGTTTTAGCTTCAGTAATTTTATATCCTGAGTAGATTTGAAACTGTCTTAAAATGTTCCACAAAACTGTGATGTCCTTTTCTGGTTTTGTCATGTATAAAATAATATTGCCTGCAAATAGTCAGCTTTTCTTGACTGCAACACCAGTTATATCCTTCAACATCTGAGTCTCTTATTTTCTTTGCCAGTAGTTCTAAATGTAATGCAAACAACAAAGGGGAAAAAGACATCCCTGCCTGGTTCCTCTATGCAAGCAGAAATGATCAGAGAAGACCCCACCCACTTTAATTTTTGCCTCCGATCCCTCATATATACTCCTAATCAACTTTATAATTGTATCAGGGAAAGCAGTTGCATCCATTGCCCTGCTCATGAAGTCCCAGTCTGCTCTGTCAAATGCTTTCTCTGCATCAAGACCCACCAGTAACAGTAGTATTTTCTTATATTCTGCTTCTCTCTGGATCATCAATGTTCTGTTAATGTCGTCAAATCTTTGCCTCCCCTTCACAAAACCAAACTGATCTATATCTCGCAATTTTGGTATCACTTTAGCCATTCTATCAGTCATTATAGACAAACACTTTATAATCATGGTTTAGTATTGAAATGGGCCTGAATGAAGCTGGATATGATGGATCTTTACCCTGTTCAGGTATTACAGCTACAACTGCTTTCTTCCAGGATACTGGTATTTTTAAAATATTGTTAAAATCTTTCTGATCTTTATTGTTTTTTTCCCTTCTAGCTTCTAAACTTCCACACGAATACCATCTGTTCCTGGGGACTTTCCTGTAGATTGGTTATATTTTATGTCATCTCCTCCTATCCTCTTTCTAATTGAGCCTCATCTACCTCTAACTTTGACATATTTAATTATTCTGGAAACATTTCCATTTGTACCTTTTCTTGGTTTCCATATTTATTTGCTTTATAAAAACTTTTATAAATTTCCAAAATATTTCTAATACTTCTACAGGATCTCTTGTTATCTTCTTGTTATAGGCTCCCTAAGCTTGGTAACAGTCCTTTCCACTTTCTGTTGCCTGAATAGTTGTGCTAAAAGTGTTTGCTCTACATTTATTATCAAAAACATTTGCTTAACAGCAGTCTTTCTAAACTTATGCATATTATTGAGGTAATCCCTTATTTTCTGTTTAGCATTCTGCAGTTGCTCCTTGTCTTGTTCTGAGATATTCCCCCTATTTTGCAATACTTTAACATTTGTCAGTTCTCTAAATAATAATTATTACTTCTTAACCATATCTCCCTTTCCTTAGTTTCCACCCTAGCTTTAAACTCCACTTTAATTTTATCCCACTCTCTAGCTATATTTTTAGACGTAAGCTCTGTCTTCTGTGTAATAACTCCTGAATTATTTTCAAAATCTATTCCTGAAATTTCTCTTTTCCCAGCATAGGTGGGAAAGCACCAATGTCTCATTTTTATTTCATTGTCTTGCTTTTTTATTTTAGTTATTATTGCTGCATGCTCTGTAGTAATTATTGGGTGTGTTTCAAGACCTTCAATTAAATGCACATGTTCCTGTGAGATGTAAATTCTGTCTAGCCTAGCCCAGTTTTTGTATCTTGGAGAATATTATGTAAATTTACTCCAGATTTCTAGTACTGATTTCACATCTTCCATCTCAAACATTTCCATACATTTCTTCAAAAATCTACCCTCCTTTGTTATGGTTTCCCTTCTAGGCCCCCCAGACACATCTTCACTATTGAAAACCAAATTCCAGTCCCCAGCTGTAAGTAATATTCCTTGCTGAAAGCTGATTATTTCTCCCAGAATTTTCTTAAGCCCCATTATAGCAGTTTTTGGTAGAATATAGATGAATACCAGTGTAATCCTCCTCCCTTCCCAGTAGCCCCTTAATACTGTACATCTTCCATTATTGTCTTTTTTTCTTACTATTCTATCACTATTGAATCTCCAGTTGCAATTAATGTAAGTACTCCTCTTTTCCTTTGCCCCAGATATTCTGCTGAATAACCATCATGAAAACCCTTTATCAAATTCACATGTTCATTTCTTTCCAGGTATGTTTCTTGTAGTATAGCTGTTTGCACTCTACATTTTTAATATAGTTCACTACTCCTCCTTTTTTGTACTTACCTGTAAGGCCATTTAGATTGAAAGACATTACAGAAATCATCATTTACTTGTATAGTTATTATTACCACCTTTTTATGTATAACTGCTTTTTTGTTAAACATCTAACTCCAACTTTTATGTTACATGCATATACTGTTTGGCAGGTTGATCTTTTATACAGTTGTTTCTTGTCATATCCATTTAAACCTATGTCACAACTTACAGAACATTTTGTTTTATTGAAAACCCTCAAAAAAAAAAAAACCTTCTCCAGTGCCCTTAAAACCTATCAATTTAGTAATAACGCACAAAACTATGTACATCTTCAAATATTTAAGTTTTTGCTTCCTAACAAGAACAAAAGATCTAAACTGATAGCACACAGACAGGGTAGAGTTAATCAAAAATAAAGGTTAGTCATACTAAGATGCATGGCACATCCTGTGCTTTAGTAAGTGCTATCTGGTTTTGTCTTATCTTTGTAGCTCTCACAGCTAAGAAAACACTTGAGTGCTTTCAGTAAACACTTTCTCTGTGCCATTTCTCTTTATCAGATTGGCTTCTAGTGACATGCAGACTAGCACAAACCTGCTAAGGATACCTTGTTTACCAGAAAAAAAGGCCTTATAATAATGAATAGTCTTTTCCATTTATATGTTATGTAATTAACTTGCAACTGGATAAAGCGTAGGGTCTTAACCCAGTGATTTCCCTATGCAAGTATGGGAAAAATTACACTGATTTTTCTTTTGTCATCCTTTCTTAACCAGACCTCTCCCCTCCCCCCTTTGTACATTGTAGTGCATACATTTCTTAAAAATGAACAAAAGAAAAGAGAAGAAGGGAGAAAAAAAATTCTGTTTATATTAGTATCCCGTTATATTTAACAAAACAGAAAACTTTACTTCAAGTGTTAATTGGCTTTGTCTGATCTTTATAGCACTCCCAGCTGGAAAAATCCCTGAATGCTTTCAAAGAACATGTCGTAGTCAATTTCTCTTTTCTTTGTTGTTTTTTTCCTCTACCAGACTGTATCCAGTTTCTGTTTATCAGATTGTTGTCATGGAAACATGAAGACCACCTGTAGAATGGTTACTGAATTTACATGTATTTGCTAGAAAAAGCCTCATAATATTAAGTGTTATTTTTCATTTACTTGCTCTCTCTTAAAACTTGTTACTAAAACAATCTAAAGTCTTTAATCTAGTCCATCCCCCTATGCTAGAATGAGAAAAAGCACATTCATTTTTCTTTTATCATGTTTTTTAACAAGGCTTGTTCTACATTGCAAGAAAGAGAGAAGGAAGAAAGAAAAGCAAAAAAAAAATTTAGCAGCACCTGTTTACAATCCCCATTACACTTAAACATAACTGGAAAAAAAAATACTTTATAGCATGTAAAGAAAACCACATGCCACAAAATTAGTACTATTTAAGAAAAAAAATCTTTACTTACAGTTAACTTTCTCCCACCTCCTCCCCAAAGCACTTTTCTGAACATTAATGACATGAAGTAGGGCTAGACTCCCTCACAAGTCCAACACATTCTGAAAAAGTCCAATATTTCCAGATTTTCTTGTTCTGTCGTATTTCACAAATATGATTATTGCATTCTAATCCCATATTGTTACTGATTTTATTACTGTTCATCTCCAAAGTCCTGTCCCTGCTTCATTTCCAACATACTCTTGAGACTTCTAGTCAGCTCTTGTGCTCCCTACCTTCTCTCCAACATTTTCAGTTGAAAATTATGTAAAGGTTTCACAGGTACAGTCCCTCTGTAGTCTTTATTACCAGAAAAACAAGCGTCAGAATCTCCTTCAGTTTCACATCTTACTTTTTGTTGGGAAAACTTTTGTATTTCCTCATTAACATGTACTTCATCAAAAAATGATTTTATCCCTCCAAGGAAGAATACCTTGAAGACAGCTGGGTACAGCAGTTTGAAACTCACTCGTGCATCTCGACATTCCCTGAATAATGGAATAAATTTGCTCCTCTTCTGTGTGGTGTACAATGCATAATCATTCTTCACAAACACCCTGCTGTCTCCTAATTTTAGTGTCCTCCTGAGAATCAACTCTTTCTGCTGGTAGAACTGCATCTTTACTATTAAAGGTCTAGGTTGTTTCCTTATAGCCAGGTTTGGAGCATACACTTGATGTGCCCTTTCAACTAACAACTCCTGCTGTGTAATGCCCGTTCAATTGGTTATTTGTGCTTTCATAAAATTAATGCAGTCTGTTCCTTCTAGCTTCTCTGGTATAGCTGCAAATTTCCAGTTTTCCCTACATGCTCAGTCCTCTAATTATTTTTTGAAACATCTCTTCCTGAGCAGTCTCATATTCAGCCAGCCTTTTCTTCTTTTCTTCATTTTGACCTCTGATTTTTGCAGCTTTATCATCTCATCTGAATACCTGTTTAAAGCTTCTTCCATTTTTTTCCATCTGTTTGTTGCTTATGTTGATGTACTCCATCAGCATTTTGTTTATTTTAAAAAGTTCTGTATGCATTTGTCTTGTTCATAGGTAGGTACTAGGCTATTGGCTGTATGGCCTATACAAGCCTAGCCAAAAAGGTACCCTGACACCATAAGCTTAGCCAATTGTTGAAGCCAGTCATTTTGTCTTTGTACTGTGGTATCATTCTGGGTGATGGCAGGATGCTACTCAGGGCTAGGGTCATACCTGCCTGGGCTACAAGATCAGCTACAAGATGGTATTTTTCTGTAGGTTATTGGAAGTCATGTCTGAAGGTTGTTTTGCTTTTTGTTGACCAGCTGCAGAACTTTCCCCAGTCAGTGTTTCTTCCTCACTTTTTGTAGCTGATTTTTTTCCAGGTCTTCTGTATTTCTTTATTCCTAGCATCTAGGCAGTGCGCTTACTAGCCAGTTACTGAAATTTACCCATAAGCACACGTCTACTAGCCTTCTTTGCTGTTTCTTTTTTTCACACTAGGAGAGCTAGAAACAAGCTGTTACTCAATGTGCAGCCGTCTTGGAAGTTATGGATAGATCCAGCTTTGAGATTTTTTCTGATCATATCAGCCAATTGATTAATGACCATTATAAAACTAGAGGTTGTATAAATATATGTATAAAGTCTAGGAAAAAGAAGTGAAGTCATTGTTTGTTTGTTACATTAGACCCAAACTTGGGTATGGAATAACAATATGGAAACCTTACAAGAAAATAAGCACGAGTAAATTGGAAAGAATGCAGCAGAAATATACAAATGGCATCCATGGATGTGAAAATTTAAGTTATTATTAAAGACTAAAATATCTGAACTTGCACAGTGTCTCATGTAGATATTTAAGAGATCTTATTCATGTATATAGAGCATTTAGAGGCAACTACCTCTGGGAATGTTTGGAATTATCAAAAAGTAGCAGAGAATCATCAGACATCCTATGTAGAATATTCTGTAGGAATGAGAAGTGTACTATTTGGTTCTCTGAGAGTTTCAGAAACATGGAATAGACTACCAAATTACATTAAAGCAAGTACTAGTTTAGATATTTTTAAGAATAGCCTGCACACTTAATATGAGAACAGCTGATGTGAAGTTGTTATGTTTCGCCATTCATTCTTGCAGATGGGTTCAGAGCCAATCCTCGGCTCTGAGTCTGCCTACTACAAAGCTCGAGGTATTCAGACAGCTCGAGGCCAAGTCCCTATCCCATGATGCACCTAGAGTTACCTCAGTTCTAGTTTGCCACTGCAATAGATCGGAGGTTCCTCGCATAGCTCGGGCCAGTACAAATTTCTTTTCTAAATACATCTAGCTAACATTGTTATTTCTCTAATTTTACAGTTTGTCTTTATTATCTTTAGCTTTTATAGCTTTATAGTGTATATTTCCTTTACATTTGGTGTGCCTTTTCATCTTTAGATATAGCTCTCTTTGGCCTTAGTTTTTTCTGTAGGCCTGTTATATTTAGAGTACTTTAAATAAGTAGTTTGTGTGCTTTTGAACAGTGACAGTTTAGTCACAGTATTTTGATATTTATATATATATATATATATATATATATATATATATATATATATATATATATATATATAGCTTAGAGTGCCATGTCAATTGTGTGTATTGTTTGGGAGCCTTGCACCTTCAGGAAAGCTGCTCCATTCCGGGGTTCTTCAGGAAAGAAAGAGAAAGTTAATAGATAGAGGACTTCTCAAACCGTCCTTTCAGGAAGCTTTGAGTGACCAGGACAGGTCTAGTAAATCTTCAATGTCTTCTAAGGCTTCTACTTCTTCGGAAGTAAAAAAAAAAAAAAAAAACATTCACGGCTCCACAGCCCTCGGAGCAGAGCGTCTTGTCTTTTCGGAGCCGGTCCCCAGTCCTGGAACCAGTATCAGAGGTACCTAATTTGCCAGTTCTTCAATCAGTGCCTCCATCCATCCATTCATCTCTGTCCTTGATCAGCCTCTCCAATTTGGATGTGGATCGTGTGATGCAGAAGTTGCTACAGGCACCAGCGTTTTGCAAAATTTTTATCGGCTCCGACCCAAGCAGTTTCAGGACCAAAGACTGTATTGCCATCAACTTCATTTCCTCTTCCAGGCCACATCAGTCCTTTGGAGCCGGAGGAGTCGGACCTAATGATTGTTGAGCCTTCGGAACTGACGCCCATTCCAATGCCATCGGTTCCGTCTACCCGGATATCCTCGGTGCCAATTGAAGAGTCTAGGAGCCGACACTATCCAGTTGGGTCCAGGGAGGATAGTCGGACTGACCTGTCAGTTCCAACTTTGCCTCTCGGGGCTTCGGCTCGGATGAGCTCAGCTCCTACCTCTGGTTTGGAGCCCACTGTCCCGGTACTGAGGGGATCGATGGTTTCCTTGGATCCAGCGGTCCCTTCTCATCAGAGCAGAGGTGCCTTTGAGACCTTGAGAGAGTGATGTCTCCCAAAACATCTACAACTTCAGGTCCAACTACCTCCTCCCCAAAAATGCCTGTTTCCACTTCTGCCTCACAGATCCTGTCAAAGCGTAGCGACCCTGAGCCTCAGGAAGCCCCACTGGGTGGCCCCTGCTCTTCCGAGACCTCACCAGAAGTTCCCACTGATGAGGTTCCCAGGAAGAGAATTTGTAAGAGGAAGCATCTAGACTCCCCAGAGGAGTCTCTCACGTCAGACACCAACTTAGATAAATCAGAAAGGTCCCTACGGTCCCCCTCTGAAGATATCTCATTTGATGAGATATTAGAAATACTTAGGCAGAGGGGTGGCTGGAAGTCCACCAACCCTACTGAAGATGGGTTGGTTCTCTTGAAGGTTTTCGGTTCTCACCCCTCCACCTCTTGGATGCCTTTGATGAGCTCATGGAGCTGATCTCAGGAAGGGTGTGGGAGTCTCCGAACACCATAGAGCCTGTCCCTAGGAGGCCCAATAAATTTATTTCTGCCCCCCCAGGAAAAGTCTTTCTTCACCAAGGGGAGTGCCTGTTGATGCCATGGTGGTGGCAGCAGCCACCAAAAAGGAGATGTCAGAAACTTCTTCATCTATCCATCCTTCTAACAGAGACTCTAGGATCATGGATAGATACGGGAAGCACATAATATAGTTCAGCGACTTTTGCCATGCGTTCGCTGAACTCTCACTCATTTTACTAGACTTCAAAGAGACCTCCTTAAAGAGCTTGGAGATGCTCTTCAGGGTACGGTAGCTGCAGGAGCTTTAGACAAAGTCGCCTTCCAGCTCATTACCCTCAATTCCACAGTGAACTTGTCCATGCACCTCATTTCGTATGCAGCTGATGGAGTGAGTAGGACAGCGGATACAGTCATCCTTTGTCAACACCCCTTTTGATGGCTCGTTCCTTATCGGGCCCAAAGTTAAGGAAACTTTGACCAGGTGTGAGCAGGAAGGAAAGACTCTGTCTGCCGTCTGAGTCGGTTTTTCCACCCCTACTAGACCCTACCCCAAGGGTCAAAAGGGAGGAGATGTGGTTACGAAAAGCCCAAGGAGCCTTTCTGGACACACATGGCGAAACCCCCTCCAGGGGCAGAGGAGGGAGCAATAATGGAAGACGCCGCCCTCGCGGCAGAGGGTCTGCAAAATCAAGGCAAGAGATCAGTTCTTTGGGAAACCCTACCAGCGCTCCTGAATGGAGGCCCGACTGTCCTGCTCTGGAGGCAGTCAGGGGTCACTTATCTTTGTGTCCAGATGCCTGGCTCAAAATTACAAACGACAACTAGATACAAAGTATAGTTTCCAGAGGATACTTCATTCTTTTCGTCACTTCCCCTCCATTGACAACAAAAATCCTGGACATTCCACCCAGTTACAGGGAACACGCAACAATAGAGGTCCAAACGTTGCTAAGAAAAAGAGTCATCCAACCAGTCCCAACAGACCAGACAGGATCCAGAACTTACTCAAGATTTTTTTTAGTTCCAAAAAAGACCGGGGACTGGAGACCTATCTTGGACCTCAGCAGACTAAACAGATCTGTCAAGAAAGAGAAGTTCTGGATGGTCACGCTTCAGTCGATACTTCCCCTTTAGGGAAAGACAATTGGATGTGCTCGATAGATCTACATGATGCGTACTACCATATAAAAATGGCCAGACCATCCAGGGATCATCTGCACTTCTGGCTGGGAGCCAGTCCTTACCAGTTTCGAGCCCTGCTCTTTGGTCTCACTGCAGCTCCCAGAGTGTTCACCAAATGCATGGCAGTGGTCACGGCTCACCTGAGGCATTTAGGATTCCAGGTGTTTCTGTACTTAGATGATTGGCTCCTCACTGACACCACCAGGCATCAGCTAATACAAGCCAGGGACACCACTCTTTCTCTCTGCTGTCATCTGGGCATTACGATAAATTCAGAAAAATCTGCCTTGTCGCCATCGCAACATATCGTTTTTATCAAAGCAGAATTGGACACCCCCACTTTGAGACTTTCAACAGAAAGAGTTTTATTGCTCATACCTTTATCACTCATTACAAAGTTGACAGGGCCTCCTTTGGGTCTACTGTCCTGAAAAACATATTCCCGTGAGCCACCCGAGAAAGATGGTGCTTGGGACGCTTCCAATCTGTAAGAATGAATGGCGAGATAGAACAACTTCACATAAAGAAGTTATGTACTCACCATAACGTTCCATGTGAGTTGTTCATCTTGCCTTCAGTCTTGCTTCCCACCCTCCTTCCCCCTCCAGGGTTTTTTGAGGACCAAGATACTAGATTTTTCCTGGTTTCTCAGTCTTTCTATGGGTTTTTCCTAAAGAGTGATAGAATGACACATGGTATTATTACATGCAGAAAACAAGATCTGAGGTAACTCTAGGTGCATCATGGGATAGGGACTTGGCTTCGAGTTGTCTGAAGACCTTGAGCTTTGTAGTAGGCCAACTCGGAGCCAAGGATCGGCTCCGAACCTATCTTTAAGAATGAAGGCGAGATGAACAACTCACATGGAAAATTATGGTGAGTACATAACTTCTTTTTGTAGTATATTGGCAGACTAGAAGGGCATTATTGCCCAGGCTTGAAATATTTTTATGCATGTGTGTACATATAACTGAAATTCCCTTTTTTTTTTAAGTTTTGATAACGTATAGGAAACCTGCATAATTCTGATGTGGCCTTCTGCGGAGATGAGGGTGTAGATGAAATTGTGGATGTGGAGAGGGTATTATAAGAGTGAGAGTTCATGAGGGTTGGCTGGGGAACAAAGCAGGCAAGAGATACCAATAACCATCAGTCTGCATATGCACAGTTTAATCAGTGTCATAAGCTATCAAGAAAGTCTGCCTGCTGGTCTTTTCCCAGCTCAGGTAAGCAGGCAGTTTTTCTGGTAATGGAGTGTGTCTCCTAGAAAATAGCCTGTCTTTTAAACAAAGAAAAGTGCAGAATACGAGGTCAGTTGACTAGGCATGTAAATGTGCCCACCACAGCCTACAGTACAGGCACGTTATTCAAGCCAGGGAGAGATGCTGATTTCATCACAATATACCATGTATTTGTGTTGAAGAGTATAATTACAGAGCAGCAACATCTTACTTGTTGAACATGAATTTCAATTGTTATATAGATTATAACAAAGTATAGATAAACGGGGAGAGATATGACATTTTTGGGGGAAGCAAACATACAACCCTGGCAGTTTGACAGAAACTTTCCACTTCTGAATTTGTTTAAATTAAGCAGACATGCCTTGCAAGGTTTGTTGGCATTTTAGTTATGTTCGCTTCCAGGCTTCCTAGAGCAGTTAAGATTCTTGAAAGGCAAAATGACAGTTCAGCTGAGGGAAATGAACACACACAGAAATAGAATTACAGAAGATATTACTTTGGAGAAGAAGTATATAATACTTTGAAAAGCAGGCAAAGAATATGTAAGCAGTAAAAGATATCGTAAGCATGCAATGTGTTCATTCCAATGTGCAGTGTAATTATATATGAGAAGAGAGAGTACATTATGTATTTATTCATTAACCAGTTTGATGGTCTAGTCCTCAGACTATTTTCTGCCACAACCCAGACCATTTAAATAGTCACAAATTTCAACAGGTGGTAACCCATTTCATTGTGGTGTGAATTGGGTGCAACATGCACATTTGGTGAAAGAACTTATAATTCGTATTGGTACAATAAAATGCATTTGTATAGTACTGTGCAGTTCAGCCAGTGTGACATACACTTTTGTTGAAACATGAAATATTTGAAATTAGTGAAGTTAGTTTAAGCAAATTACCTGTCATTTTCAGTTATCATGTGTATGTGTAATTTCATTATTGTCCAGGTAAATAGGTTGAAGTAAGAACACTGGGTGAGTGTGCAGATGCAAGCTGGCTGCTTGATGTGCCAGGATTTAGCTGGTGTTGAAACAGTGATACTTTTAATTCAATATGAAGATAAAAGTAGCTCCTTTTGAATGTACTTAATTCTTGCTTGAAGATATTTTGTGATAGTCCATTCCATTCTATAAAGGCAAGCTTTGAAAAGGCTTTTTCACCCATTACCTTTGTGAAATGTGATCTTGACAAGTAGATAGCTTTGTTTATAGATGAGCACAGAAAATAGTTGGTTTGTCTGTACTGTAGCTTATTTGCTAGAGGTGGACAGTATGAGGGGTTTAGTAGTTTGTATTTGAGGCAGTTAAGTTGGAGTGGCTATGGGTAGTATTGGCAGCTATTTGGACTTTTCTAAGGAGTGATAGTGTCTGTAGGGCCACCAGGAGTTATGAACTTTAGATCTTATTTGCAATCACTTGCAGAATGTGAGTGCTAGATATACTAAAATTAGTGCAATTCATTGTAGACAGTACTCTGTTTTGGGCATTAACATTTGTAATGCAAGAGTTTTCTTAGATTTTGCTGGGAGTTAGTAAGAGTATTTGTAAGCTAATTTTAGCTGATTGTGTGCTACTTTAATAATATTTTGTACATGTGTGGCAGCGGTGAGTTATTGGTCAAGTTATACTTAGCTTCCTATGTTCGCTAACTTTAGATAGTGGTGTACCTTGTGTAGTCAGTAATGTTTATTGTGGAGTTGGATTTTAGTTTTTGCTGTGTGCTAAGCATCATAGTATTTTTTTTTTCAGTTTAACACAAGATGCATGTCTGCTAGCCAGGTCTATAGTGAGTTGAAGTCTATTAATAACTTTTCTTGTAATTTGTGAGTGGCCTTTTCTATGTGAAGCATTGTCATCTGTGTTAAGGGTGTGGTTGGTAAATCAAATGATAGGTTGCTAATGAATATGGCAAAGAATATAGGTCCCAGAGTTGAGCCCTGTGGTACTCTGCTGAAGATGCCTTTTTCAGATATGTTAGGCCCGTGTGTGAGTGTAGTAGAGCTATTGGATAGGTATTCAGTGAACCCATGTGGGGCACTTTCACCTGTACTAAAACAGGCTAGTGTTTTAAGTAGAAAGATCGATAAATATAGCACCTTTTCATTGCCCTTTTTCCATAGAATCAAAGATGAAGCTGTTTGCAGTGACTAAGTGGTCTTTGCTTTCCATACATGTTGCAAAATCCATGCTGTCCATTAGTTGAGGATATATTTTGAGATGTACTTCATTAACTGGTCATACAGTAATTTTCCAGTACTTTAGCTAGAGAACACAGTGTTGGGACTGGTCTCTAGTCTGAAGCTGACCTTGGTTTTTCAACATTGTGAAATGGGGCTATGATTTCATGTTTTCAGGAGTGAGGGATTTTGTCTGGTAAGAGTAGGACAGATAATGTGTTGTAATGGCATGCAACTTTACTTTCCTGCTATTTGGATAAACTTAGGATGTAATGCTGAGTGTTTTACTGACTTATATATGTCAATATTTTCAAATTCCTTTAAATCCTTTGAAGAATAAATAATTTTAAAGTAGAAAAGGGGAGTTCACAAATTGAAATTTCAATTTAGTGGTACACGCAGTGTAAGGTTTAATTAAATTGTATGGAGTGGGACCAACAGATATGAGGGACTGTATATATTTTTCATGTTTGTATAAAGTGTGCATGAGGTATTTCAGGTGGTTTTGTAGGCCATTTGTCATTGTTTTAAGTATTTCCCAAAGTTGCATGGAGAAATGTTTGCAATCGGATTGCCTGTTCCTAATGTAAGATGTTTCTATATTAGTGGTAATGCATGCTTGATGATTGTTTGTACTCTGCTAGTTTATTAGTTGCATTGGACATGTCTGCTTTCCAGAGTTTCCATGCATTGTCTCCTTGTTTTAAAAGTTTGTAGAAGTTTGGAGAATGCCATGAGCATCTTGTATGTTTTATTCTTAAGTTTTGTGTCTGGGAAGATAGAGCTAGCTGGAGCCAGTCAGTCTGCACATGTGCGATGTGATCAATATCTTAAGGAGTCTGGAAAAGCTGGCTGCTGTTTTGTTTCTCAAAAAAGGTAAGTAGACAGTTTTTCCTGTAATGCAGTGTCTGTCTTAGAAAGCAACATTTTTTTTAAACAAAGAAAAACAGCGATCACCAACCCATACCTCAACCGTACTGAATTCCTTGGTATTTACCGGTTTTGAGGGCAAAATAATGGGTGCCACAAATTCCCAAGTGGCCCCTTTAATTCACATTTTTTTTTTCGTTGCCAGGATACAGCGGCGTGCAAGATGACATCAGCTTTGTGAGGCAGTGCCAGACTGCTTGTATGACTCTTGGGGGGGGGGGGGGGGGGCAGGAGATTAAAAAATAAATAAATAAAAACTTCAGGTGTTATCAGCTTCCAGACAGCTCCTTCTCAGCAGCTGCATGATGGGCGGTGTTCAAAACGTGATTGTTCATTGTCGTTCTAATCATCTGATTCGTCATTGCGGAATTTGCGGACTACGCTTGAAGCTTTGACCTTAACTTAAGGCATTCTTTTGCAGTGATTATATCTTCTATATTTCTTTACTGTCAAAGCCCCAGAATGGCTACGTCTTGCCATAGAGTGATACTGCAAGCAGTATTAGTTGAACAAAGGTATTCCCTCTTAGTACTCAAGTTGGTGTTGGCAGCACAGAACTTTTATTATATTGCTGGAGAAGGAGACTGTAGGAAAGCAGGATTTTTGGAACTAGACATTCCTATGAAGCTGAAAGAAATAAAATATACATTATAATGTATTCCGAACAGGAAATTGCAGGTGGAATCCCCAAAACCGAGTGAAACCCAGAAAACACTTTTTATCAAACTGTACAACAACCAGCAAATAGTATATATTTACAAGAAATGGACATTCACCTATTTTGAAACTTGGATGCAATTTCACTTTTGTTGTAGACATTACCCCATGACTACAACTAGGCTCATCAGCCTTGATTTCTTTTTTTATTGTTTTAGGGGACATTGTTTGGAGTACAACTATTGAGCCTTAAGTTCTAACCTGTCAAACAGGCACATAAATAAATAAATAATGCCAATAGCAGAGCCACAGAGTGTCAGTGATCTGAGAAGATAATAGCCCCAATCAAAAGGAAAGCTCCTTATAATTCTTTTTGTGCAAGCTGAGAGTATTCTCTCCTTTCTGTCATGTCTTTGACTGAGTGAATAAGGAAAAGAGAGAATGTAGTCGGTCGAGTGAGATACTTTGACAAACGGTCTTGTTACTCTGCTCTAACATGAGGACTATACAACTTAACTCGTAACTTCTTTGTTCTGATGGCCAGAAAGTATCTTGGATTCCGAGGGCAGCTCAGCTTTTTTTTTTTTATTTTCTAAACTATTCTAAAAACGTTCTCCGAATACTTAAAGGAAATGGTGAATGAACGCTGAAAAAGTATGTCTGGGTCTCCCCAGTTGGAAGAGAGTAATCAGCAGAAACCTCAGGTAAAATAAATCTTAAAAGGCTATGTTCTTCATAAGGTTAGACCGGTTTAATGTTAAATATGTTATTAATTAACTAAATGAAGCTTATGCAAAGATTTCTTATCAGTAACTATGGGGTATAGCTACAATATTGTAAGGTCGGTGCTATGCTTTTTACTGTTCAGCATGCTTCTCAACTGCCCAGATTTGTGCCCCATATTTGTGGTCTGCTGGTCATACAGTTTGTGTTTTTTCTGGCAAATCATGGAGGGTTGAATTCACAACTTGAGTTTCAGACTTTATATCCTTCAGAAAATGCATGTTAATGCAAACCCTGTTATTGTAGCAGCTAAGTTTTTAAGAACAATATTTAAAAATTGTTTTGTCCCTATTTTTGGCTTTGTCCAAATTTCTTGTGATAAAAGGTTGAGAGGTGTGGTTACACCATTTGTGGGGAAGGGGAGCAAACTTAGATGAGCCCTAACCTTCAATATCACCCTTATTTACAGCTATTTATTACATTCCTACCTGTGTGTTAACATGGAGTAAAAAAGTACCGATTTATGGTTAAGGGGTCCCACCCATTGCCTTTCAATGCACTACATTGCTTACTAATTTATGTAGCTAACAGGGCATAGAGTCAGTTTGATATGAGGGTGGGGGTCTCCTTAATAGATTGCACTGAATTATAGAAAGCTACACAGTTCTTCCACTGATAAAACACATTTCAGAGTAAAAGCTTTTCCTGGAATCAGACTGCTACACTGCAACAAATGTAATAGACTGCAGTGAATATACTTATTACTTACTTGACCTTTAATGACAAAAAGTACAAGGACATCATTTCTAAAAAGTACAGCTAGCAAAATACCGCTTGTCATAGACATTATAACATCAGGACAAGGTCTGGGATTGAAAAAATAATACTTACCATGCCCGTTTCCATGCAACAAAAAACAGGTATACGGCAATACTAATGAAATAGTGATTTAAAGTTTAATTCATTTTGCCTAATGTGTTATTAGAATACAGTAAAATGGTATTTGCTCTTTAAAATAAAGTTAGCAGTTCTATGATTCTGTGTCTGCACTCTGCAAATATATGTATTTTACCGTGTTCTTGAAATCCAGTAATGAAGACATTGGTATGTACCATACCTCTCAATCTCTCAGAGCAAGAAATCTGGACAGAGCCAAAAATAATGGTGGGACAAATGCCCAAAAATAGGGACAGTTTAAATATTGCTGCTGTAAACTCAGATAATTGCTAGAATAACAGGTTTGTGCCATTACTTATTATTTAGTGACTTAAATCTTCATGTTGGTATCCCACAGTTCGATTGGGGTGGGTGGGATTACATGATTATGTACGTAAATTTTATGTTAATATGCACCATGATTTTTGGCCAGTTTTACCTACTTTTAATATGCCTTTGTCCAGATTTTTGATATTTCCAGGTTGAGAGAGATGCCACCAACCAGGTGTATAAATGTGCCTTTTACAGCCAGCAGTAGAACTTTATTCAGGCAGGAGAGTGGGGCTGGCTAAACAGTAAAGTAGAATGCACTGTATTAAATATTCTGTTTACAAAATGTCAGCATCTTTCTTTAGTTGAACATAAGTAGCAGCAGTATTGTCAGGCATAACAAGAGGCATGCTAACTTGGACACGGATTGTAATACATCTATGGTACTTTGGAAGAATGGTTTGAGGACATTAATATATCTCATGTAAATGTGTCTAGTGTTTACCGTTATGTAAAAAAAAAAAAAACAATAGAGGAAGAGGAGTTGTTGTTTTGTATCAGAGATTATCTGTGATCACTGAGCCATTTGTTGGTAATTTTGAGAGCTTATGTTATGAATCTCTGTCTTACTACCGTACTACCTCTAACCATTTTATGTTCAAAAAATCTCTTCATTCACTTCTACTTTCCCAGTGGGAATGCTCTTGCTCCCACCCTACTTAAATACCCATCTCCTGGACTCCTGCTGACGTTCTTGACTTCTCTCTCTCATTATCCATAATTCCCATTTCACTGTTCATCACTAATGAATACATAAGAATACTCTGCACTCTCATATGTTTAACTCGCTTTTAAATAACTCTAGTAGAATTTTGAATTTATGAATAATTTCAGATAATCTGTCATCAGTTTTCTTTTCTACTTTTAAAACTTAAATTTATTGTAACTGTTTTGCTTTGCATTTGAATTTTGACTACTGTGACTTTAACAATGTTTAAATATGCCTAATACCTACTGTAATTTACATTGTCTGGAGCTTTTCTCCCCAGGACTCCATTGAAAACGGGTTCTTTTTGGCCCAATGGACTATCCTGGAAAACCAACTGCAAATAAATAAATAAATAAATAATAAAATACTGAGTAGTCTGTTGGAGTTTATTGCACTAGCTAGCTCTACTGTTTGATTCTTTTTCCAGATCCCACAGTTTTATGGGCATGCATTTCTTTGCTCACCATTACAAGCCAAGCTTGAAGAGTATGCCTGCCTTTCTTCTCACAGTTCTTTTGTGATGGTAGCACACATCTGTCAATGCTGACATTTGATGTAGAGAAGTTCCCTTGTTTGATGTGCACAAAATACTTGACACTAAAGTGCTTATTATGTTGAGGTGGAAAACCCTCCTCAACCCTGGGTCATTATGCCTTGATGCTGTTGACTCTACTATCTGAGAAAAGAACATGATGTAAAGCACAGTGAGCATTTCAAGCCAGCTACCAGCGATGCAGGAGGAAGAAACTCCATTTGTACCATAAGTATCAGGACGGTGGCAATTGAAAGTGCCCAGCAAAATGATTAGTGGTAATTAATGATGTCCTTCTGTATCACTGTTGTAGTATTCCTTAGAGTACGGATCCCTTGTCTAGGGCAGCTAGACGTCTGGCCAGTATACCAAAGCCTTAGGTTGTAATGGGGATGTCATATGTCACATGTATGCTCGCCGTGCAAGGCGTAGGGCATAAAGGTGATGTACGGGCATACCATCCTCAGAACTTCTTTGCTGCCAGTCCGAATGCCATCTTCGATTGTCGGTCCAAATGTTCTTTTGTCTGCTGGTTGCCAAGCCATTTTCAGATAAGTGCTTCATTGGGGTTTTTCTTAATGTCCTTCAAGGATGCATCTGCAGTCATAACATATGGGTTGTCCTGCCTCAGGCAGCCCTTCGGTCGGCTGGATTCCAAAGTCTGGGTCTGGCCTCAGCTGATGTCGCACTTTCCCCGACGTCAGAGCGTCTGGGGTATAAAAGCATCAGCCGACGCCATTTTCCTCAGTCTTTCTTGCCGCGCGGTGCCCAAAGCAGAAGCTGTTTGCAAGTGCCGGTCGGTCAGATCCAGAGATTTCAGCTACCGAAGACTTCGAAAAAAGCTAAGTACCCGTTGGGGACTCTTTCTTGCCTCAGCCGATGTCAGACAAAGTAAATAATTGTTTAACTTGTGGGAAACAAATACCTCATAAGGATTTCCATTCTTACTGCCTTCCTTGCTTAGGCCCAGACCACGACGTATCAGCCTGTTTAGCCTGTGCCTCCTTCAACCGACGAACTCTTGGTTTATATGTCATCCAAAAAGGAAAAATGCCAGTGAAGGAGACAGATTCCGTATAAGGACCATTATGAGCAGTGTTTGTTTTGCTTAGGTGCCTTTCACAACCATATGTCTGTTTCTGTTTGTCAGGTGTTTGTCCTGAAAACTTTGCATAATCAGCTCTCCTCTTTAGCTGTTTACCTGGAGAACCAATGTCTAAAATTGTTGGCTCAGGATACTGTGAGAAGTCGTGACCCGAAGGTCAGCCATCCATGAAGAAGACCACGAGAGTTAGGTCAGATTCTTCTACTGTATCACCTCCACCTGAAGTCTCTCTCGAGGCTGGCAAAAGCCCGGACTACCACCCAGTTTATCATTCTGATTCCTCTGCCATGACTGCTTCGGAGGCTGGCATGGACCCGGCTTCTCACACATCTCCGGAAGCTCCACAGATGTCTGTTTCAGATGTTCAGGCAGAACCATGTCTGTTTATTTCAGAAGGGCCCAGGGGTGTTCTGCAAATCCTTTTTAGGGAGGAGATTCCCACTATGCTTATTGAGAGTAGGCAGGGGTCTGAGCAGCCTAGAATAGGGCTGACGTCCCTTTAAAAAAGAAGCAAAAGACTAAGCATATTTCTCTTGCACCTAAGGATCCTCAGTATGAATGGCAGGATTTTACACAGGCTTTAAGTGCCTTTATGGCTTTGAAGGCTCTTCAAGTGGTTTCTTTTCCTGCTCCCCCATCGTCTTCTACTCCTCTTAAGAGGCCTAGGGAACAGGTTTCATCTGATGAGGAAGTAGATTCTCATTAGGAATCTTTGGTCTGTTCCTCCCAGATTCCTTCCCCCTTGGATTATGGTTCAGAGAAAGAGGATTCTGTTAGTTCTGATTCTCCCTTTGAAGAGATTTCCTTTGGGGGTACTGTTTCCCATATGTATGATGGAGCTTAAGAGAGATTGTGCCCACGTTTCTGATGTTTAAAGGAGGCATTATGAACTCCTTCAAATGGAGTCTCCCAAGCCCTCTGCTGTTCCTTCAGTTCTCACTGACTTGTTGGATACCTTTTCTGCAGCTTCTCAACACCCTGCTCCTAAAAAAAACTGATAGGTTTTATAAGGTGCCTGATGATTGCAAATTTCTTTACAAATGTCCCTCAACTGACCCTTCTGTTATTTCTGTCTCTTCTGATAAACCACCTAAGCTTATGCCTTCTGCTAAACTGTTACCTTCTGACAAGGACTGCAGAACTATGAAGAGGTTGGGTAAGAAAGTATATACTACTAATACTCTTGCCTTCAGGGCTGTCAATTATCAGACCCATATGTCCAGGTATATTTTGGCTGTTTTGTCTCAGGCTTTTCAGGTTATTTCAGATCTTCTTGATTCTGAAGGGAAAGCTTCGGCCCTCTCTTTGTTGGGGTCCTCTTCTCAAGTGACTCACCATTCCATTAAATATGGTTATGATGCAGCTGATGCCTCGTCCAGAGCTGCTGCCTTTGGTTCTGCGTTGAGGGAGGTGCTCCTGGCTTCACCTTCAGCCTCTGCCTGATGGTATCAAGGCCAAGCTGATGATGCTCTTCTTGGCAATAAAACTCTTTGGTTCTGTGGCTGCTGAACTTTTTAAATCCCTTCAGGAAAATGGAAAGGCAATGTAGGAATTGAAACATATTTTTGTTTCCCTTGTTCCCAAATTTCAGAGGAATTACTCTACCAAGTTTGTCTTTGCCCGTAGACAGTCTTGCTCTCCTCCCAAGAGTAAAAAGGTGCTAGAAGGGCTCTTCCTGCTAGGTCTACTCATACTTCTACAGCTCAGAAACCTCTCTTTCCAGACAAGCCAGGTTCTGTCGGTCTGTCATCTTCCCTCCTTCCTCAGCTAAATTCCTCTGTCTTTTTGTCTTTCCCTGTCCCTCCCAGATTGGTTACAGATCACTTGGGGTTCTTTCTGTCATTCATCAGGAGTACTACATTGTATGGAACCCCCTTTTTGGGCATTCCTTAACCACCTCAGGAATAGCTGTTTTTTCTCCCAGATGTTCTTTATAGCTTTTTCTCAAGGAATCATCCAAGCATTTTCGACTTCTCAAAAGGGGAAGGGATTTTATTCCAGAATGTTTCTGTTTCCCAGGAAAGAAGGCACCTGTAGACTCATTCTGGATCTGTCCCAGCTCAACACTTTTCTAAACGTTCCTTCCATTCGAATGCTGTCCTTTCAAACCTTGTTTCCTCTTCTTTTTCTGTAGGCTTTACTAGTCTGTCTGGATCTCGAGGGTGCCTATCTCTATATTTCTATTCGGCACCTTTTCAGGAAATTTTTACATTTCTCTGTTGCTTCCTCGCATTTTCAGTTCTCTGCTTTGCCCTTTAGCCTCTCGACTGCCCCATGGGTTTTCACCAAATGCCTTGCTGCAGTGATTGCTTTCTGCAGAATGAGGGGACTTCATATCTTTCCTTATCTGGACGACCTGCTCATTCAGGCTTCCTCTCCAAAGATTTTGCTTTAGCATTTTTGCTATTCTGTTTATCTCCTTCCAAAAATCCTTCCTGACTCATTCTCAGGGACACATTTTTCTTGGGCGCAGGCTCAAGACCATTCGAATGCTGGCATCCCTGCCTCCTCCCAAGGCTTTGACTCTGATTGCATTCTTTCAGTCTGTTCTTCCTTTGGCTTCCATTTCAACCAGAGAGTTTCTAAGGGCTCTTGGATAGATGTCTTCCACCATTCCTATGCATCCTCTCACCAGATTTCATGTGAGAAAGCTTCACTGGTTCCTAAAGTCAGTCTGGCTTCAACATTCTTATCTTTTAGACTTTCCAATTCCTCTTCTTTCCTGTGTTAAGTTTGAGCAGTAGTGGTAGATTCATCAACTATACCTCAATGCAGTGCTTCCTTTTCAGCCTCCAGTCCCCATTCAGGAATTCTTTTTGAATGCCTCAGATGGAGCGTGGGGAACTTCCTTCAGCCGTCTGAAGGTTTGGGGCCTTTGGTCTCTTTGTCAAAGGAAAGACCATGTCACTGTCAAAGAAATTAGAGCTCTTCTCCTAGCTCTGCAGGCCTTCCATTCTCTTTTCCTTTCAGGGCCCCTGAAAATATTCACAGACTATACCACAGTGATGTGGTACATCACAGAGCAAGAGGGGACATGGTCTTACCTCTTGTGCAGACTAGCGCTTCAGGTTTGGGATCTAGCTGTCCAGTATGAGGTGACTCATCAGGCTATTTATTTTTCTTCGGATCAAAACATTGTGACAGACTCTCTGAGCAGGTCCATAGCACAGACTCACAAGTAGATGCTTCACAGAGATGTTTCTGGACATTGTCCACCAGTGGGGCACTCCTTGGGTAGATTTTTTTGTCTCCCATCTTAACAGACAGCTTTCTCTGTTTTGCACCAGAGTCCCATGTCCTGTGGCTTGGAAGGTGGATGCCTTATCATTTTTCCTGGAAGGGGATGTTTCTTTATTCTCCCCCCCCCCCCCCCACACCTTCCTCTCATTCCAAGAGTCTTGTTTTGGCCCAGACAGCATTGTTTCCCTCCCTCTTCTTCTGAATTTAGCCAAGGGCAGTCATCATAAGTTGCCTCACACGGTGGACCTACTTGCACAGGACAAGGGGTCTCTCGTCCATCCTCACTTGTCCACTCTTCAACTGATACTGTGACTGATAGTGTTTTGATCCCTTTTAAAAACATTTTTTCTGAGGACATGCTTCGGGTTTTACAGGAGGCCAGAAAACCCACTACCAGGAATTCTTATTTGTCCAAATGGAAAAGATTTTCTGTTTCATGTCTTGCTTATAACTTGGATCCACTTTCTGTGTAAGTTACTTTGGTTCTCTTACTTGTGTGAGTTGCTCAATGCTGGGTTGGTATACTATTCTGTTAAAAGTCCCATTTCTGCTCGACTGCCTTTGACTCCTCCTTTGACTTCTAGATTTGAGGTCAAACAATTCCTTGAAGGCATCCTTCATATTAGACCCCCCAGGAAGCCTAGTCCCCCTTCCTGTGACCTTAATTTTGTTTTGGAAAATTTGACTTGGGCTTCTTTTAAGCCTGCAGCTTTAGGTTCTTTACAGCATTATTCTTGGAAGGCTGTTCTTCTTTTGGCTCTTACCTCTGCCAAATGAGTATCTGATCTGCAGGCCCTTATGGCTGTTTCCTCTCTTTTAGTTTTGCATAAAGACAGGGTCCCTCTTCATACTAATCCTTCTTTTATGCCCAAGGTGATTATTGAGTTGCCTTTTAATCAGCCTATGCATTTGCTAACTGTCCCCCCCCCCCAGATGGCAAAAGACAAAGCTCAGTATCATTTTGGGGATGGACTTAATGTCATGAAACTTTAACTGATGTCTGCTGTCCATATCCTTTCTCTTCTAAACAGTACTCCTATCTTCCTTCCAGATTGCAGGAGGAAAGTACAGTTGTGTCTTCTGTAACCAGTGAGAGTTTGATAAGGTATGCATCTCAAACAAATAGCTTAAAGATGCATCCTAGGATGCCAACATTACTCACCACCTGCTCAAGCAGACATAACTTACCTGTGACCAACCTGCACCTGAGAAGCGACCCTGCAATTTCCCTGGAATGGTCGCACTCACAGTTGATTACTCTTTATTTATGTGCCTGTCTCTTAAAGTGACCCTGCAATTTCCCTGGAATGGTCGCACTCGCAGTTGATTACTCTTTATTTATGTGCCTGTCTTTTAAAGGTTCATAATGGCTTGATGACTTAGATTGCTGAAGGTTCCCCTAGGCTTTCTGCCTCAGGACTGTTAGACCAGGCCTTTGATATCAGTTTGTCTTTTGGTATGACCTGTGTGTGATGGAGCTCACCTTTAAGGAATATTGGCTGATGTAGGTTCTAGACCTCAATACAAGGCACTTCTGTCCCCACAGCACTATTATTGGGCATGTCCCCCAGTTTTCAACCCTTTGATACCCAGCCTTCAGTGTCTGTCCATTGCACATTCAACCCATTAAGCATCACTCAAGTACAGACTTGTCGATCCTAGAGCTAGGATTAGGAAATTATATCCTTCTTCCTGGCTGGACAAGGATGACAAGAACACCATTTTTTGTAGCTCCCACCAGTTTCCCCTCCCCTTTGCTGACTCTTTGGAGACCACTTCAGTCTGTTAAACGCCTTCATGAATTGGCCTGTCACCCTTTTAACACCCCCCAGAAACAAGGATCGTTTGCTGAAAGATTTCATATTTTTCTGCCTGAAAGCATCTAGATACCACTGTCTTAGCCACCAAGAAGATGGATGTCCTCATTACACTCCTACTCCGTGGAATCTGGATTCTTTTTTGTTCTTATAGGGTCACCATAGATTCTAAAGACCGCAGTACCTTTTCTATTTTACTGCTGTATAGAGTCTGAGGTGTTAGGGTGAGTAAGAAAGTGTGCTGCTCTGCCATTTTAAGGTTTAGGTCCTCAACTGTTTGTCTCACCTTTCCAGGTTCCAGTCCTCCCTAACGGGTCAGTCATTGAAAATATTTTCAGACATTTCAGTTCTTCCTGATGTTGGGATTGAGGAGGTGCTGGTTAGGAACATTTGTGTGGCTTCTGCAGTAAGTTTTCTTGTGGACTTTTGTAGTTTCAGTATGGTGATGATGTGATTACATGTGCAGGGTCTGGTGTCTGCCTTGTACAGGGTGGTATGGCTCAGGCTGTCCTCCTTTAAGGTTGAGCTCAGTTTGTTTGAGGACTTCCAAAGAAAGAAATAAGCAACCTCTGCCATGGTAAGAACTTTTCAGTTCCCTTCAGTTTCTGCAAATTCTTTTTGAGCAGGCCAGCACCCACTGAAGATGCACACACTTACAGATTAATGAAAGACTCCAAGTGTTAGTTGATGGTTACTACCACTAGTTATGCTGACTAAGACCCCTAGGAAGAAAGTTTTGCTGGTGTTCAGGGAGTTTCTGTGGAATAAGACAGTTCTCTTAATTCACACTAGCATGGAGAAGCACTAGAAAGGGCTACTGCATTCTCAACATGGCCAAGGAGGCCACATCTTTGAGGTTAGACCATCCCCCAGGAAAACTTGTGCTTGGTGACCAGGCCATCAATGCAAAAGCCTTGCAGTGGCGCAGACTGTACTCATCTGAGTGGCTGTATAGACTCTCCTACCATCCAAATGAGGCCAGGTATTTTATTCCATTCCCTTTCTGTTTTAAAAGGGGACAAGCAGTCTTTATCTCAGCTTGAACCTCAGCAGCTTTAGTAAGCACATCTGGTATCTCAGGCTCCAGATAATGAAGATGATCGTGCTGTTGCAGCTATAGGTGCAGATGAATGGCATTGCTAGACATGATGAATTATTTCTCCAGTCTTGCATTTGCACAGAAGGTTCCTTTGGTTTGCTGGGTGCAATTTTCAGTATGAAATTATGCCATTTGTTCTGTCTTCTGCTATCAAAATGTTTACCAAGATGATAGCCATTTTGGTGTCACCATTGGAGGATGTTGACCTCCTTGTGTTCCTTTATGTGGATGACTGGCTTCTTGTAGGCCATCAAGAGATTAGCTGGTATTATCCCTGGTGCTCCATAGGGTTCTTACATCTGGGAGAAGTCCTTTCTTAGCACACCTTGTATAATTACAGTTATAGGGGCATAGGAGGACACTGTCCAGTGATGATCATTTCTCACAGAACTGTAGGCTTGGACTCTTCGACTCTTCTTGCAGTTTGTAGTCGCACGCTTCATGCTGCTGTTTGCTTGCATGAGGATGTCTGTCCTGCAGTGAACACTGCAGTCTGGTTACACAATCATCACATTCTTTTTTACAAGTCTTCCGTTATAGACTCCTATTGGTATGCTTGGAGCACTGGATGATTCTTACCACTCTGTGCAAGTGTTTATTTCCAGCAGGAACGTGTTGCATGTCCTGATGATGGATGCTTTTTGTTTACAGGCTGGAGAACCCTCCCCCCTTGCTTCTTCATGGCAGACAGAAATGCCCCTCCACCCACCCAAGGGGAGTACAAGTAACCCATTTAAAGTTAAGAGGAGTATTTTTTCCCCTGTGTATTTTCTGCTTCCATGTCTGCTGACCAATAGATCCCAACTACTGGTTTTGAGTTCATTTGTTTTCTCTGTCACTCACCAGAAACCCAAGAATGGAGGATAGTGCTCACTGGAGGGAGCCAGATGACAGTTAATGAATGCATTTCCATTTTAGGCTCTGACTTCACCTGTGCTAGCTGATACAAGTGCCCCTGTCATCACTGGGAGGTCTGTTGTTCCCTCCCTGTGTATGCAAATGTTGTCACCCACTTGCTAAAGAGGAATACATCACTAGCTTTGTAAGCTCAGTCCACCTACACAGTAATGGCAAATATAGTCACTGGATTAGTAAGCCAAGCCTACATCCTTGGTTATTGGACAAAACTTCATCACTTGTAGGCCACCTCGTACGTGTGCTGAACCGCCATTCCCTCCCCTAGCATAGGACAAACCATGACTAGCCACTCACTTGTACTGTGACTTGTTTGGCTGTTTCAATACTCAAAATGTTAGCTGAACTCATTTCATCTGGGTCATAATCAGGGCTTTGTCCTATTTATCAAGAGCCAGACACTAAAAGCAGTACTTTTACTTTGAAGGCTGTGGAGAGGGAATTGAGGCCAGATGCCTTCTTGATTCAGTCCAGTATTGAATTTGTCTTGTTGCATATTTATAAATGAGTTCATATGCCGATACCGCTTGTGCATAGATGCAATTCAGGATTGACAGCAGGGCATAGACAGAGACGTCACCTTTCATAGTTGCTGTTATCCTGGGAGAGGTAAATGTGGTGGCAAACTCCCTAAGCAGCTTCTCCAGTCCTTTTCTGGAGTTGAGGATTTTGGAATCTTGCTTGGTGAGTGTCTTTTTCTTTGCCGTCATGTTTTAACAAAATTACCCATTCTTGGAGACAGCTTGATGAAAGGTGCTTTATCTGGGATGCCATATGTTTTGTTATAAATTTGACTTAGATAATGCTTTAGCTAGAACCACAGGGTCAGATAAGTCCTTGTACAAGATGGAGTCACTGAGACTGCCTTCATAATAATATACTGGATGAGAGAGTAATGCTGTGTGTTGACCAGTGTTGTGACAAAATGCTAGTCATTTAATTTTTTCATCACTTCCCTTGATTCATCAAAAGCTGTTTACCTATCAGTGTGAGCTTGCAGACAGGTGTGAAAAGGAAGGTTCTTTTTGTCCCAGTGTTCTTCAGTCTTGAAATGAATATGTTTGCGGATATGGGGTTTTGGGGTAATGGGAGCTTGCCCTCCCTGCAGAAACCTTGTTCTTTCAGCCAGCTGCATTGACATAAACAGAAACCTCTGACTATGGCCCTGGTGATCAGAGTTTGACTAATGGTTAGGACACCTGCTAGAGCTGGTGTAGAGGAGGGAGAGAGAAGTGATGCAGCTTTGCTGGCTTGTCTCTCTTCAGGGTAGGAGGCAAGGAGCATATTTCATTGTTTGTTCCCACTGTAAGATTCCCGGTGGAGACTGGAGATCCCCATATAAGCATTGACTTGGGGAGAGGGGGAAGCATTGAGGGGTTATGCCACCCCTGGAAATGCTTGAATACACCCTGTTTGATGTCCACTGAGCACTGAACAGTGGGATGGTTTTTTCCCTGGGCAGAGGAGGTTAGGGTCTTAAAGCTGCAAAATCTCTTGCCTTGCCTTCCATAAGTGACAGCAGTGCTGTCCTGTGCTCAGCTATCACCCCTAGGGAACAAGTAGGCCACAAGGCTCTTATCTCATGGGGAAAAAAATGAGCTTTGTGGGCCAGAGGAGAAAACAAAACTTGATAGTCACAAAGATGGGGAGAAAAAAGAAGTAGGAAAAGGTGTTTTTGTTGCAGTTGATAACATACATGATCAACTTTTTTTTTCCTGAAGAACTAGCTCTAGTTAATATGCTTGATGTTAGCTGTAGTCCCCTGGATACCCATTTCTTGAAAAGAGTGATGTTTGATTAACTTGCTCAATACCTGACTTTGACCTTTTCAGGAGGAAATAAGCCCTAACATATCATTTGCAATCCTTGGGCAACTCCAGAAGAGGCCATAATTTTGCCCATGGAAGGGCTGTAAACATTCCACAGTCTTGTCTTCTGCAGTGCATGGAAGTTACCCAGGCAGATAACTCTTTGGCTGGATTGATGCATTCCTTTTGCTGGTCTGGGACTGTCACTGGAGAAGTAGTTTTCCAAGATGTTCATCATTAGATCACTAAGTAGCCTAAACTGTTTGGGTTATATCCTGCTAAGGATATGACACCTGATCTGTATACAAAGCCTTGGGGCACCTTCCACGTGCCCTAACTGCTGAAGGGCTTGAGGAGAGACATATAAAATTGGTGGTTAGAACACCAGTTCCTCAGATATTTCTTGCCACGGAATAAGAGAGGCTAAAGCCCTGAAAATAGGAATATGATAGAAAAAAAAATATTTACACACATGCGCACACACGCATGTGCACAAACACACACACATGCGCACACACACACATATATGTGTGTGTGTGTGTGTGTGTGTGTGTGTGTGCACGTGTGTATGTGTGTGTGTATATATATATATATATATATATATATACATATATATATATATATATATATATATATATATATATATATATACATATACATATATATATATATGTATATATATATATATATATATATATTTAAAACTCTAGACTGGATACTAGTAAACAGTCAGCCCCTTTCTTATGATGCAGGAATCCTTCCTGATGATATCAGTGACCACTCGCTGACCTACATAATCAGACAAAAAATGAATACCCATAAACCAACCTTATATAAAACCATTCGGTCCAACAAAAACTTTAACTCTATTAACTTCCAAACTGAACTGAAAGCATGTGACTGGTCACCCCTAAAATACCTCCAATTAGACGAAGCTGTATCCTACTTTAATGCCAAATCCTTAGAAATCTTGGACCATCGTGACCCATCCCGCTTTATGAGAAATAGGATAAAAATTGCTCCGTGGCTAATAAAAGAAACAAGGCACAAAATTATACAGAGAAATAAAATCTGGGCCAAATGGCGAGCAACTAAAAACCCTGCTGATCATCTAACATTTAGACAGTTGAGAAATGTCACCAAAAAGTCTATACTACTAGATAAAAGGAACTTCTATCACAACAACCAGCAAACCCATCAATATAAACCACAAAAGTTCTGGGCAGGCATTAACAGACTCCTCCACCCAGGACAGTCCAAAACTCTCACCCCTACAGGATCCAACTATGAAAGTCCAAAGCATATTGCTAATGCCTTCAATACCTTCTTCACTGAAGCAGTCCAAACTCTCTCCAACTCACTACCTCCTGTTAACACATATCTATCATCCTCCTTGACAACTTTAACCCCCATCATTTAATTTACAACCAGTCCCAACATCCCTCATCTGCACTGTTCTTCATAAACTGAAACCTTGCACCCCCCTCAGCTGACCATTTACCAGCAGAATATCTACAAATAGCTGCAGCAGCAATATCCTTTCCTATTTCCATTCTTATAAATAGAACCATCACTGAAGGAACAATACCATCTATCTGGAAAGTATCCCATATTGTCCCACTCCACAAAGGAGGCAACTCAACTGAACTCTTTAACTACCGTACAATACATTTACTCTCCCCTTTATCTAAAATTATGGAAAAATGTATCCACCGCCAACTATTGGACCACCTACTGAAAAATAACTTACTAGCTAACTGCCAACATGGCTTTAGACCTCACCATAGTACCACCACAGCCCTCTTATCCTTTTCTGACTGTATTAACAGTAAATGAAACAACAATACTCTATCCTCAGCACTCTTTATTGACCTATCAAAAGCCTTTGACATGGTCAACCATCAACTTCTCCTGAACATACTTGGTTCTCTCTCACTAGATGTACAGGCTTTACAGTGGTTTAAATCCTACCTTGAGAATAGGCAGCAGGCTGTGCTCTGGGAAAATAATCTGTCCTCTCACCTTCCTATTACCCTAGGAGTCCCTCAAGGTTCTATCCTAGGCCCTCACCTATTCTCAATTTTCATAAATGATCTCAATTTGATCATTCCTCACGCTACATGTATCCAATATGCTGATGACTCCACACTAATATGCTCAGCCACCTCTACATCTCAACTTCAGGCCACTACCCAAACAGTGCTCAACAGCATAGAAAGATGGTTCTTACAACATAGCCTCCTCCTGAATCCAAAAAAACAAAACTACTACTCTTCACTCCCACACAAAGGTCCCCCCATTTCACTTCACAGTTATATCCAATGATGGTATCATTATATCTCCCAACCCAACTACCAAGCTCTTAGGGGTTATTATAGACCGTAACCTTTGCTTTGAGATACATATTAACACTACAATAAAAACAGTAAATAATTAGGCTCCCTCTATAGGATTAAACCCTTCCTTACTCCAACAGCTAGAACAACTATTGCCCTCACCCATCTAATTTCCACCCTCCTCTATGCCTGTCCCGTCTATACCAACCTATCAAGAAACAACCTTAACAAACTAGCTACCTCCTACAACAATATTGCCAGATTTGCTACTGGTTCCTCATTTAGAACTCACCGCTGTCAAAACCTAAAATAACTAGGATGGCTAGAACTTCATAATCAACTCCAAATTAAACAACTTATTATCGCCTATAATATCCTCTATCTTCCTAAAAATTCTCCTATACTTACTAGCCTTCTTACCCCCTATAGTAATTTGACAACCCTTCACTCAGCCAATAAAGTACTGGTATCCACAGTCAAATCCAAAAATAAGGCCAGTGACTCTCTGTTCGCCAACACTGTTAGCAAATCCTGGAACCTCCTTCCCTTTGAACTCTCATCTCTCTCCTCAGTAAAAATGTTCAAAAAACAACTCAAACAACACCTTTATAACCACTGGTTATGCCCATGTAGTAACCCAGACTAATCTTACCACCACTTTCTCTGTAGCCTTCCCTCATTACCATTTGCAATTTGGATTCCTACTCTCTCCATGCCTCATACAGTAGTCTCACCTTTACTTTATTTTAGTATTTTTAACAGTTGCACTCACATACTCTTTTTCTAATTGTGTACTTGCTTAGCAAGTAGCAGTATTCTATTTACCACATAAAAACATCCATATCAACTTTCTTTTTACTTGCTACCACTTTCTTCCCTTTAAGTTACTATGCTACTATAGGATAAATGGTATAACTCTGCTAAATACTGCTCCTTGAGCTGCTACATTTATTTGTGTTTTTTATTTCGTCACCTCTCTTTCTTATTGTGTGCCACTTTAAAATAGTTTGTTGCTCTGTTTCTGATCCTCTGCTCCTTTAATAATAATATTTGTCTATATAAAATGTGTATTCTTCAGCTCAAAATAATACTGTACCTTAAGTTGTTACAGAATTATTTATCTGTACCTGAAGTTGTAAATTTTTGCTTATGTGGAGCTTTTCTCCCCGGGCCTCTACTGAAAATGAACATACATCCAGTTAGACTAGCCCAGTCAACAAATGTAAAATAAAGTAAAATAAAAATATATTTATGTATATTTATGCATATACCCAGTTAGTCTGGCTAGGCTGGTGCCCTTTTTCAACAGAGACCTGAGGAGAAACGCTCCAGATACAATGATTACAATTAGTTACAAAAGTGAGTTACAGATATAAACAAAAGTGAGAATACAGATATAAACAAAAATCATATAATGAGGATATTTGTCGTAAACATTCTTAAAAAGGTGCAGTTAATAAATTTATAATAATATGTAGTTGAGTATGGTAGGGACTAGGAGAAAGAGGAAAGGAAGGACTAAAGGATAAGTAAGTCCTACTTATAGCATAGAGTCAAGTCCAGGAAATAGTGGGGAGGGGGCAGGTAAGAGAAAGAAAGATGTAGGTGAGAGTTGTCTGATGCAGTAAAAAGTGTTTAAGAAGATAGTTGCATTGATTACTGAAATAGAAGTAGAAAACTTATAAACAGGCGAGTCTAGGATGAAGGAAATAGGTGCAGTGGCTTGATGGGAGAAGAGAGCTGTGGAGGAAATTGCATCAGGTATGGTCTTTACAGGGGCAGGTCCAGGAGGTGCCCAGGTAGTTCTTTAGGGCAAGTTTGAAGTTGAGTGAATTTTGGTGAGATCTGATATGGAAAGGGAGCTGTTTCCAAGATGAGACTGCATGACTATGAAGACCTTTACCTATGGTTTTATTAGGTTTGGAAACTTGGTGAAGGTGTTGGTCAGAGCTGCGAAGCTCACAGTTAGGGATGTAAGGGGAGACGAGAGTTGCTAGTGAAGGACAGGCTAGGGGTTGTAGTAGGGTGGAATGTGTCGTGAAGTTGATGCAGAAGGAGTTGGTTATGGAACTCTAGCCAGTTTATTTTATTTTATTTTTTTTTTTTTAGGAAAGGCAGTGGTGAGAGCGATAGGGGAGATTTATGGTAAACCTAGCAATTTTGTTATATGTTAGTTCAAGTTTGTTTAAGAGATTTTTTTGGAGGTTAGTGAAAATAGGGGTGTCATATAGTAAAGTTGGTAGGAGGGTAGGCTTGGGCAAGGGATACTTTGGATTCTTGTGTAAGGAATGTTTTAGTTCTGTATAGCAGTCCAGGTTTCTGGTGGGTCTTTTTGATGCAGTTGATGATGTGGGAGTCGAATTTTAGTTAGTCATCTGTAAGTATGCCAAGAAGTGTAGTGTACGATTCGGCCAGAATAGTTGTGTTGTTTAGGGAAGAGATTGAGAGGGAAGATTTGAGGTGTTGGAGAGGTTTGGGAAGGAAAAGAAGAAGTTTAGTTTTTTTAGGGTTAAGTAGGAGTTGGTTAGTAGTGAGCCATCTTTCAACAGAGTGTAGTGTGTCTTGTGTGAGGGTATGTAGGTGGGTTAGATTGTCAGCGGTAGAGATGATCATAGAGTCATCAGCATGTTGTATGAGTTTAGAGTGGGGGCAGGATTGGTAGAGATCATTAGTAAAAATGTTAAATAGTAGGGGACCCAAGATGGCGGGTTTACCTTTATTTAGTCAGGAGTCCGTTGTACGATGCACCAAAGTGTGAAAGTACAATGCCAAGATTTGGGAATGTCGAATTCCATTGTTGTTAATTCAAATGAGTGAAAGCCAGTGTGCATTCGCTCATTTGAGGTCGGCATTCCGGGTACAGATTGCACTGTAGTGGAGATCGGGACATGTACCCTTTCCTTCACTGTAGTTCGATCTGGGAATTAGTATATTAAAGTAGCAGGGGGGTGTGGGGGTTGCAGGGGGGCACCCCGCTAATGATTGGAGACATTATGAAATGTCTTCTAAGTGTCAGCGTTGTGCTGCAGTTCGAAAAATGGTTGAATTGGAACTTCTACTATACCATTTTTTACATTTTAATTTGTACACATTCTCAAATATGCTAAAATAAGTCACATAATAGCACAATCACATATTAAACTTTCAATTAATGAAGGTAAACTGGATGGAGCCTTGGAAGGCTCCAGTAAGAATGGCAAGGAACGGAGAAGTAGCTGACATCCATTTGACAGATTGTGCTCTATTTGACAGGTATGGAGAGAACCAGTTAAGGGTGGAGATAGAAAGGTTGAAGGAAGCAAGTTTGGAGAACACGAGGTTATGTGAAACAGTATCGAAAGCCTTAGAGAGGTCAAGGAAGAGGGAAGATACTAGTTTGTTGTTATTGAGAGAAGTGGACATGGAGTTATTAAAGGACAGTAGAGTGTTAGTAGTACTATGGTGAGGGCAGAAGCCATGTTGGGTAGGGGTGAGGAGATTTTCTTGAATTATATGTACCATGAGTTTTGTAAATACACATTTCTAGGATTTTTGAGATGGGGGATAAAATAGCGATAGGCCTGAAATTTGAGGGGTTGGTGGAATTGCCTCCTTTGTGTAAGGGAATAATATAGGATTTTTTTTCCATATTTGAGGGACTAGGTTTACCTGATTTGACCGGTTAATAAGAATGGATATTGGATAGGCTATGGAGGGGGCTGCTATTCTGAGGTATAGAGGAGGTAAGTTGTCTGCTGAAGGGAAGCAGGGTTTAAGTTTAGAGAGTAGGGATCTGATAACAGTTGTGGGGATAGGCTTGATAGAGAAGATGGCTTGGTTGGAGGGAGGGGGAGGTGTCATGATTAATGTTTGTGTTAGATTTGATTAGTTTCTGTATAGAGTCTATGAAGGAGTTGAGGGATGTATCAGTTTCTAGGGGGGAGCAGTTTGGGGAGTTGGGAGGCGAAGGGTTCCCTGGTGTAAAAGCTTATTAATAGTACTTCAGGTGGTGAGAGAATTCCAGTCAATATTAACATGGTCTATAATAATGGTTTGATAGGTAATGGTTTGGGAGATCCAGGGAAGAGAGTTCTAGTGTAGGGATATGGTTGCCAGGTGGTATGTAGATAGTAGCTATGGCAATCTTTTTATGATCATTTAGGTTACAGTTAACTATGAGTATCTCAGCTGGGTGGAAACTAGGGAGGGGTCATTAGACCCATTATAGAGTACAATGCCCCTTTTGGGAATGTACCTCACAAGACATCTGCAGCAGCTGGAAAGACCACAGAAGTACCTCACAAAGAGGATTACTGGCCTCAAACAAATGCCCTACACTGACCGCCTCAAAAAACTCCCGCTTTACTCCGTAGCATATCGCCTACTCTGAGGTGATCTCTGCCTAACATATAAACCTATGTCAAACCCAGAGCTGTTGGACATGATACACCTAAAGAAATCCCAATCCCTCCAAGCTACACGCTCTAAGGACCTAAACCTTGTCACCACAATAAACAAGACATGCTGGAGGGATAGATTCCTGTCCCAGAGACTTCCTATACTCTGGAACAAGCTACCCATCTATGTCAAGCAAAGTTCTTCATTAGCACTCTTCAAGAAAATTCTTGATGAGTGGGTGGGAAATAAGAAATACACCCTGGGGATCACTTCTGTGTCTCTGCTGGACAGTGGCACAGGAAAATAACTTTCTTGGGTGGAGTAAGCTATGGTACCTTGCTGGCTAGGCTTATGTAGGCCCTTGGGCCAATAGCCTAGTACCTACCTACGAGTAAGGTAAGGGATGGAGAGAGAGATTTTCTGAGTAAAGGATAGCTGCTCCATCACTTTTTTTTAGAAGGTCTTTTTTGGTAGCCTTAGGTGAGTATTCCTTTGTTTGATATGTGAGGTTTTAGCCAGGTTTCGGAGATGGAGAGGATGTTTGGAGAGTGTAATGATATCCAGGAGTGAAGTTCAGGGAGTTTATTTACTGTACTACGAATATTGAGATCTAAGATTTTAAGGTGCTTAGAAGAGGTAGGCCGAGATGGAGTGGGAATCTGGGTGGAGGTGGAATTAGTGGGGATAAAGGGGTCAGAGGAGTGGGCTAGTGGACCGGAGTTAGGATGACTATCTCCTGCAAGAAGTAGAGAAAGAGTAGGGATGAAAGGGGTATTCTTAAAGGGGTGTAGCAGAAGGAGTTTGGATTTGAGTTTGAGGAAGTAGGAGAGATTAGGGAAGATATTGTGTTTGAACATGTGTAAGAAGTGGTGAGAGGACAGAGAAGATAGTATATGGAAGGAGTATGGTGTTGAATTATCTGAGTGTAGATAAGGAAAGGTGGGACTAAAGGATTGATCATGTAGAGGCCTGTGGTAGGATATGGTTAGAGTGAGAACTGTAAGTAGGGGTATTGAAAAAAGTAGGTGTAGTTCAGATGGGAGTGTTAGAGATGACAAAAAAAGAGATGGGAATAGAGTATTAGATAAGTGGGGAAGTGGATAGAAGTAAGAGTAATAGGAGAAGTGAGGGGGGACAGTTAATTGAGGGAAATTGGTGGGAGTGGTAGTTAAAATGAGTTAGAGGATGTGGTTGGGTGAAATATGATGGATGAGGAGGGTGAAGATGGGGTGTGGTAAGAACAGGATGAGAATAAATGTAATTGAAGTGGGTATGGGTGGGAATGGGTGTAGGGTAGTGGAGAGAAGTGAGCCCAAGTGTTAATGACGGTGAATGGAGCAGGGCTGCACTGGCCAGGAAGAGCAAAGAATGCCAAAAACAATCAGAAAGTATGGTTAGGGTCAGAAGACTGCAGCTAAGCCAAAATGGACAGCCGTTTTTCTTTTATTTTCATTGTTTTGCCTTAATCTATGGAGAAAAGACTGTCGGGCCGCAGTGTTTAAAAATAAACTTAGAGTTAGTGGGGCAAAAATAGTACACTTGGGTATGGGGTCTTATGAGTGAAAGTTTGTTAGGCCCTATGCAGGTTAAGTAAAAAATGCACAGTATGCAGGTTAAGATGTGGGGAGCTATGCCAATGGAAAAAGGAGTTTGCAAGCAATAGAGCTAGCAGAAGAAATAGCTGAGCATCTAGTTAAGTGAGCAGGAGTATCTAACTGTAGGTTGAAGGAGCAAAGGGGGGGTGTTTAGAGATGTGTTGTAGCTGACTAGGACCAATTAGTTGTCTCAATACATGAAAATGGAATAAGGGCAGAGAAACATTATACAATGACACACACTATGCTTAAAACAGAACTGCTGCTGGGAATGTCCACCGCCGGAGCAAGACTCAGAGGGATGAGTTGTCTTCCTGGGTTGGTGAGGGTTTACAAAGACTTTTTGATGATGTAAGGGACCTGTAAAATAAAGATAGAATAGAGGACAAGAGGTAAGACAAACGAGAGCAATATTAGGATGGACAAAGCAATAGAGGGGAGGAGGGAGTTGTAAGACAGGAAAAAGAGAGTTAAGCATAAGAACCAGATTGTAGGAGCAGAAGTGAGAAGGATATGAGAGAAATACAGGGAGTAAGGAGGGCAGGAATAGTGTATAAGAAATGCACAACTGAAAAAAGATGAGGGAGGAGAAATGATGAGACAGGGGTGAAATGAAATAACAGGGGAATAGAAGCTATACAACAGGGTGAAAAAATCTGAACTATACAACAGTATGTATATATATATATATGGATACGTGTCCACTCCCTGACAAAAAAAATCATGACATAAAAATTGAGGTATGGGGTGGATGTGGCTACTGCAGTGGTGATATGTTCGAACATGTACTGTTATTGTTAAGTTTTCTTAGACAACTGTTCTTTCTCACTATCTCAAAGAGCTATTACAAAGGATCATTGTGTTCTAGACAGGTCTGTCCACTCCACACTCCAGAAAGCTAAACTGGTAGATCAGTCCTTTTCAGAGAAATTCTTTGGACAGAGCCTTGCTGTGGTTCTCAGAAAGGCTGTCCAACTTTCAGTGGATGATTTGGGGTTTTCCTTTCATCTCTTTCTGATCCAGAAAGGATAGATGATTTTCATCTCATTCTGGACCTCAGTAACTCCAATCAAAGTGTCTTGTTCCTTTAATTTTGAATAGCCACCTTACAGGGATCATGCACTTAGTTCCACAAGTTGCCTGGGCGGTGTTACAACATGTGATGTGTTTACCTTTAATGCATCAACATTTGGGGTCTAAACAAACTATTTTAGTAGAAAACATAGCAATTTGTTCTTTTAATGCTCAGAATTTTTACCAAGATATAGGCAGTTGAGATTTTGTAGGAAATTGATCTCTTAAGGTTCTCTTACCTATTTGACTAGGTCCTGGTCACCCTGTAGAGATGACCTTCTTGTGGTTGCTGTTTGAATGCCATCCTGGCACACCACCGTAAATGTGAAGATATTCTCACTAATCTCTGCATAGGCAAGATGTGGGAGTGGCCAAACAAATTATTTACTGCAGCCCTTGGCACATGTGAGGACATGTTTATGCATGGGACAGAAGTGCATTTTCAACCCTTGTCATGACACGTGTCCACATCACCACCAGGGGCAGGTACAGACCATAAATGAAAAAATGCTCTGCTTGCTGGGATACTGGCAAGTACACAGAGTACCGTGTGCCTGTCTGTGGATGATTCTTTGCTCCCTGGAGAGTGTGACGCCTGTGTCCTGGCCCAGCAATCAAGGAGCCTCAATCCTCACCACTAACACCAGGTGAGGGTCATCTCATATATGAGGAAAGGATAACAAATACACACAGTAAAGTGCAGTTTTCCTTAAGAGCACACAGAGGTCACAGTCAGTCCGGGGCTGGTCGCTCCCTTGCTCTCCAGGTCCCCAATCAGACTTCCCTCTGGCACAGCTATAGGGTCCAGATCTCAGCCTAGTGGGCAAGCTAAAACCTCCAGCACCCTCCCTCTCTGTCCAACAAGTGCTTCGTGTCCTTGCCCAGGTAGCCAACATACATACCCTTTGAGATAAGCGTTTTATACAACCACACACACACTCCTGGGAAAGGCTGGCACAGGTTCTCTAGTTGTGCCCTTTTTACCCAGAGTGTATGGTAGAAATCACTGCCACCACCCAGCTAATAATTATCAGCTACCCAAAGGCCCTTAAAAGGGTGTCCAATTATTACTGTGCAGTATTATTATTCAACTGGTAAGTGTGAGTAAACAGTCAAGGCTTATTTGGAGTGACTTGGACAGTAATCACTATAAATATGCAATGTACTCTAGAGCTTAATTTATCTCTACACCAAAACAGCCACCGTTGAAAGGTTTTATAAATATTTAATAACAAATAGTGAAAACACAAGACAATACGTTTTACTACAGTGCTATTCAAGCGTTTAGAGATCACAGATAAATACTTAAAAGAATTCAGTAGCACAGTTCTGACATCACAGAAAAACACTTAGTCTAATCTTTCTAGTTTGTAGCTATTTTGTAAGAGAAAACACAATTCTAAGATAAACTTACATATACAGCCAAAGGCAGAGTGCTGATGAGTTGGATGGTCAAGACAAAAATGCTTAATGCTCTCTGATTCTCTCGTTTTTAAAATCACATTCCTGATTCACATTACATCATTCTTCACACTTTTATGGGGTTCCCAGGCTAACAGGCTACATTCTTTAGTAAGCACATACCAGGTCAGGAAGCAAAGGCAATAAGGACATTTATACATGCAAATTCTGGCCATTGAATCTGGCTTTAAAATAACAGCAAGAATTCTTTCATCTAGACCGGCCGGAGCTGTGTTTACATCAAAGGGTCACAACATAATTTACTTGGTCAGCAGAGTGCACTGTTGTTACAATTTTGCAGTTCCACATGTTACACTATTTTTACCATTTAAGACAACAAGCCTGTTTTTTACATTAGTATTGACAGATGACAGAATTATCTCCAAAATTCTGTCTGGCTAGGCTGGCAGCCTTCACCTATCTTCACCCAATCTTCACAGAGAGCATAATATCTGATTGAGGGGAGGCTTGATGGTTGGCAAACATGGGGCAAATCCCATTAAAAAAAGTTTCAGAATTAGATCTCGTGGTTGAATGTGGTTGCAGTACCATTATTGTATTTTTCAAGATGCTGCTGTTTGTACTTTATTAGGGGATGCATACGGTTTAGAACTCGTTATTTTTCTGATGATAAAAGCAACATTCTAAATCCCCTTTTGGAAAATGTTTTTTTTTTCTTTGTGGGTTGTTATCCAAAAACATTCTGTTGCTAGAAGAAAAGGGGATTCATTGCAAAACTTTAAGCAAGTATTTTTACTTTTCAGTGCATAAACATATAGAAATTACATTCAGAAAACTGAGCATTTTATAGAAGGCAAGCACATCAGCAGCAGACTCATAACATGGATTATTTCAAAACAGATGACAGGCAAGCAGGGACTGAAGGTTATAGCAGCAGCAACCAAGAACCTACAGTCAGCAGAAGAGATTGTTCTTGTCAAGAGTTAGGAGATTGTCATATTAATTGATATGAAGTAGTTTACTTCATTTGGTGTTCAACCTGTGGGTTACGGATTCATATCGGATCCGAACCGGCAACTTTTACTAGCATCAGCTCCAAGCTGCAAACTCTTCCCCTTACCCATAATACACCTCCACTGCCTTCCATCCCCAGATCTCGTTTGCCACAAATTGCTTCAGCATTGTGTCTTCTGAGCTCCAACTAGCAGTGGGTTTAAACCTTTTGTGAGAGTCATTTTTCTAAATTTCTCTCAGTGTTAGTGTAGGTCCCCTTTCACCTCCCCTCGCTTGGTGTGTCGAGTGTTAGTGTTTTTAGGTTAGTGTAGGTAGTAGCTTTCACTCCCCCCCTCAGTGTTTTCTGTAGACGAGTGTGGTGAGTGGGTATGTGTGCTAATTAGAAAGAACTTGCCTGTCATTTTTTTCTAAGGCTATCTTTCTAAAATTAAGGATGACTGAAAAGCTTATCTTCAAGCTCTGCACAGAGTGTGGCCATAAGTTATCCCCAGTGGATGGCCAAACTGTGTGTTTTGTGCTTGGGTGTGGCCTACCTGAGCGTGGATTGTAGTATTTGTGCAGGCTTCAACCCCCACGCCTTAAAGGATAGGAAGGCCAAGTTGGCCATCAAAGGTCTTCTTCCTCCTTCCGACTCTGTTTCCCGCGCCTCCGGCTTCGGTCCCAGTGGCTGCTGTGGCCACCTCTCCCTCCGGCTTTTCCTCTGTCCCAGGCTGGGACTCAACCTCTTGTACCAAAGCCTGTAGTAGCAGAGCAGAAGAGAAGTAGAGAGAGGGAGAGAGAGTTGAAGATGAGGGAAAAGAGGAAGAGGTCCTCGGACCTCACTTCTTCGAGTAAGACCATGGACCTGTGACTCCCCTCGGCTCCGATCTCCAAGGTTCTCCCTAGAGCCGGAGGAGACACGTCCATCCTCTCTGGCCTCGGTGCCCCAACCCGATAGGTCAGAGTCCGTGGCCTCGTCACTGTCCACCCATTCCTTGTCAGATGTGGATCTGAATAAGATGATGAGGCGATTTATCCGTACACAGATCCAGATGGGGGTCTTGCCAGCCCCCCCTCCTCTGGAGGTGGGAGCTCGCTTCCTTTCTTTCAACCCATTTCTCCTTCTCCAATCTGACCTTTGGGTTTGGAGTACTCTGATCCGAGGTTGGCTTTGGTCAGGGGGTCACTGCCGACCGTACCTGCTTCCTTGACACTGACAGCTGCCTGGAGCGTTTCGGATCTGACCAGCTTGGATCCGAGCCGCTCTCGAACCCGGAGCCTGGGTGTCTGATTCGAGGGAGTGGAACCTTTTTCATCTTCTCCGACCTTGCCAGGCCAGGTTTCCTCCCTCGAAGCTCCAGCCACCTTGGGCCCGGCTTCGATTCTCGCGTCGGACCCAGGAAGACCGACCTCCTTATTGGTTTCTCAGGAGGTTTGCTCTCCTTCGGCATTTGACATGGTAGAAAGTGTTTTCTCTGTCAGATCGAGACTCTGACTGCCCCTTCGGACTCCTCCCAGACCCCCTCGGCTCTGTCTACGGTCCCCATCGTTTTATCAGAGGGACAGCCCATGCTCGAAGAACCCCAGACGGTTTCCCCGAGGAACAAATAGCTTGTGAGCGCCCCCCAGAGAGCCCCACCGGAGATGTGCCTTGCAAGCATATGTGCAAGAGGAGGCACTTGGACTCCTACGAGTCCCTCACCAAGGACACAGACTCCGATGATGGAGAGGGTTTCCCAAGGTCACTTCCCGAGGATGTCTCCTTTGTAGACATCATGGAGATCCTGCACCATTGGGGAGGTTGGTCTGCCCCCAAACCTTCTTCTGACGAGTCTGTGTTCCTGGAGGCTTTCGGCATGGGCCCATCTACTTCCTGGGTGTCCCCTCCTGCGGATCTGGTCACCTTGTGGGCATGGAAGGAACTGGACACCATGGAACCTATCCCAAAGCGAACTAACAAAATCCTAAGCCCCCCTATAGATAGGCCATCTTGGAATAAGGGCTCCCACGTGGGCGGCATGGTGGTAGCAGCAGCCACTAAGAAGGAACTTTCCCAAGAGAGTTACTCGGTCCAGCCTCCTGACCGAGAGTCACGGATGATAGACCACCTAGGGAAGCGGGTGTACGCTTCAGCTACCTTTTCGATTAGGGCACTGAACTACTTGGTCCATGTCACCAGACTCCAATGCGACCTAGTATAGGGGCTGGAGGAGTCTCTTCCCAAGTCCATGTCGCAGGAGGACAAGGCTTTGTTCTCCGTGAGGATGGCCACTTTTAAAAGCAGTATCTAACACTTCCATGCGACTCCTCTCCCATGCTATGGAAGGAGTGGCTGGGTCTGGCGTGTCCGTGACACGTAACGCCTGGCTCAGTTTATGTCAGTTTTCTGAATCATTCAAGGCATCATTTGCCAATGTCCTTTATGACAGCTCTACTCTTCAGTAAGACCGTCAAGGAGACATTAGTCCAGAGTGAGAAGGACAGGAAGACACTGTCTGCCGTCGGGACCCGCTTCTCTAACCCTCAAAGGTCGTTTTCCCTGAACCAGAGAGGACAAAAGAAGATGTGGTTCCGGAAGTCACAGTATTCCCGGGACACTCAGGGCTATTCTTCCCCCAGAGGCAGAGGGGGACAGAATGGACGCCGGCCCAGAGGTAGAGGGGTTCCGTGGAACTTCGGGTCTCAATAACCTTTCTCAGGCAGACCCAGGCAGGAACCCTGAAGGGTTGCCCGACTGCTCTACTCTGGATGCAGTCGGGGGAGACGATTTTCCTTGCACCCAGCAGCATGGGAGTCCATAACAATGGACCACTGGGTGCTTCAAATCATATCCAGAGGATACTCTGTCCCCTTTGTGGGTTCTCCCATATCTCCCAGACACCTCTTAGACATACCACCCATGCAAAGGGAGGCAGCAGCACAGGAAATTTCCAAGCTGCTAGAAAAACGAGCCATCGAAACAGTCCCCCCAGATCAGTCCGGATCGGGCTTCTACTCCAGGTTATTTTTGGTGCCAAAGAAAACGGGGGACTTGAGGCCCATTCTGGACCTCTCTACTCTGAATCTGTCAGTTGCCAAAGAGAAGTTCTGGATGGTCATGTTACAGTCCGTCATGCCGTACCTGCAAGAGAGTGACTGGATGTGCTCGTTAGACTTCCAGGATGCTTGCTATCACATAAAAATGCACAGAAGCTCCAGGAAGTTCCTCCTCTTCTGGCTAGGAGTTGATCATTACCAGTTCTGAGCCCTACTCTTTGGGCTTCCCCCGGTTTAATCTAGTTGATTTAATGAAGTCACTCACTACACCATCCCAGCAGGCAAACACCACTTTCCCAGAAATTTAGCCACTCTCTTTTTGTATTCCCCAGGTCCCGAATAATGGTAAGCATGACACCCCTTCTAAACAAAACAGTTAAAAAGGCTTCTTCCAAATTACTTTTGAGCATTACTGAAACGGAGAACATAGTGTTTCTTCCTTTTGAAATTGTCTGGAATATAGACAGTATGTTTGGTATGTCTAGAAAGGCATCTTTTTTGCAAGAGGGTCTCACAGCTCTAAAATACATCTCCAACATATGTCTCTTTGAAAACAAACCCTGTTCCTTATTACTTCTGGAACTGGTTCTATGGCCATGATGTCAAGAAGATTTTGAAGCACTGGCATGGTCAACGGAATCTGTTGGTGTAAAATGGATCAGACCTAGTACTAGTTTCTGCAAAACTCACAGGGTGTTTACCAAAGTGATGGCAGTGGTAGCGCCTCACCTGAGGATTCAGGTCTTATCCTTACCTGGACGATTGGTCTCTCACTGCTCCCACCAGGTGTCTCCTTTCCCAAACCAGGGATTATTTCCTGACTCTTGCCCTGCGTTTGGGGATCACAATCGATACATCCAAATCTCTCCTAGATCCTGTACAGGTGATAGACTATATTGGTGCCAGGATAGATACTCTTCAATGCAAAATATTCCTGACCTCGAAGAGAGTTAAAAACCTGAGGATGCATGTCACCCTGATCTACCGTTCTCATCTTCCAATGGCGGAATTGGTGTTGAGGGCCTCAGACTCCATGGCAGCGGCCATAACTCTTCTCTCGTGTGCTCGGTTACACATGCAAATTCTACAGTGGACTCTAGCTGTACAGTGGTCCCTATTGGAACTGCCATTGACATATCCAGTTCAACTCAGTCGAGTCTGTCGGTCGTCCGTCATGTGGTGGATGAGCTCTCTGGACATTTTAGAGGGGTGACCCTTTGTTCCAGCCCCAGCCCTAACCACAGTTACTACAGATGCCTCCCAACTCGGGTTGGGGGCATTGTTCGGGCAAGTCAGTCCAAGGCATGTGGTCCCTCATAGAGAACCACTTTGCATATAAATGTCTTATTAGAGATAAGGACGGTCCTTCTAGTGTTGCAGGCCCTTCATGCCTTTCTTCCTCTGGGAACGATTGCTATTCAGTCAGACAACATGTCAGTGGTCTGGTATATCAACAAACAGGGAGTGACCAAATCTTACCCCTTTTGTCACGAGGCCATGAGAGTGTGGGAATGGGCGATCTCCACTGGTCGCTTTCTCATCGCAATGCACATTCTGGGATGGTCCAACATCCTAGTGGACAGGTGGACCATTCTGATGCCTTACAAGTGGTCCCTGAATCTGTCAGTAACAGAGCAGATCTTCAGCGAGTGGGGTCAACCTTGCTGCAATCTCTCCGCATCTCCTTACAACGCGAAGTGCAGCATGTTTTTCGCTCTGTACCCCCTGCCGGGGGAGTCTCCTAGAGATGCTCTAGTTCATGCTTGGCCTCCCAGTCTTCTGTATGCTTACCAGCCCGTACCTCTCATTCCAAGGTTTCTAAAGAAAGCTCGTCGACTGGGGAGCAAAGTGATCCTTATTGCCCCATTCTGGCCTCATCAGGTACGGTTTCCCTTCCTTTGGGTTTCACCTTCTGGCTCCACCTTGGATCCTTGATCCCATTCAGGATTTAATTTCACTCTCTTCGGGGGTTCCTCATCCGAGTCTGAACAGCCTGAAACTCACCGCTTGGCTGCTCCAGTTCCCATGATTGCTAGGACTCGTGGACTATCCTCTTCAGTTAGATCTATTTTGGTAGCTGCTCATATGTCTTCAAACAGGAAGGTGTATCGCAGCAAGTGGAGACATTTTTCTTTCTGGGCCTCTCATAGGAGTTTAGACCCTTCCATTGCCCCTGTTTCCACCATTCTTGATTTTCTAGCTGATATTTTTCAACACTGAGCTAGTTCTTCTACTGTCAAAGTTCAGTTGGCTGCCATTTCTCATTTTCATGTGGGCGAGAATTCTGTCTCTTTAGCCTCTTCCAAACTGTGTAAAGCCTTTATCAAAGGCACCTTTTTGTTACGCCCCCCCCCCCCCGGTCAAAGATCCTGTTCTCCCATGGGACCTTACTATGGTTCTTCAAGCTTTGGTCGCTCCGCCTTTCGAGCCTGCCGCAACTGCAGATCTGAAGTTTTTATCTTGGAAAACAGCTTTTCTGGTAGCTATTAACTGTGTAAAAAGAGTTTCAGAATTACAGGCCTAGTCCATCAAAATTCCTTACATGATTTTTCACAAAGATAGGGTTTCCCTTCGAACCAATCCATCCTTTCTCCTTAAGGTAGCATCACCAGCCAATATCAATCAGACCATCAGTTTGACGTTTTTTTTTTCCCTAATTTTACTAACAAGATGGAATACAAGCTCCACATGTTGGATGTTCATAGACAGTTACGATTCTATTTACACAGAACAAAAAAATTCCGTAAGTCTGATCAATTGTTTGTATCCTTCTACAAACCCTTTTTGGGGAAACCCGTCTCCAAGGTCACTATAGCTAGATGGATTTCTTCATGCATCCTGCAGGTCTATAAGGACAGAGGCATGTCTCCTCCATGTCAGGTGAAAGCTCATTCCACTAGGTCCATGGCTACATCTGCAGCTTTTTGGTCTAGTGTCTTTGGATGATATTTGTTCTGCAACTACTTGGTCCTCATCTCAAATGTTTACTTCTCATTACAGATTGGATTTGACTTTCAGAAGGAGAGCATCCTTTGGTTCCAATGAAGTAAACTGCTTCAGATAAAGAAGTTATGTACTCACCATAACGTTCCATCTGAGTAGTTGTACTTCATTTGTCTTCAACTGCCCTTCCCTCCTTCCCCCGGACCTTGGAGCATAATCAGCCTACGGGCTGCAGTGTAGGTCATATGTAAATCTTTCAGGTCGGTTTCTCAGTACATGTTCAGCAAACTCGATCTGGGGATGGAAGGCAGTGGAGGTGTATTATAGGTAAGGGGAGGAGTTTGGAGCTCAGAGCTGATGCTAGTAAAAGTTGCTGGCTTGGATCCGATACAGATCCATAACCCACAGGTTGAAGACAAATGAAGTACAACCACTCAGCTGGAATGTTATGGTGAGTACATAACTTCTTTTTTCATGCCTAATGTGGTATAAAGAGGAGGTAGATTTTCCCTTATCATACATGAATCACATCTAATAAAGTAAGTCTAGTCTTCAGAGATACTGCCATGGAGATGTATGCGAGTTTTGCAGAAACTAGTACTAGGTCTGATCCATTTTACACCAACAGATTCCGTTGACCATGCCAGTGCTTCAAAATCTTCTTGACATCATGGCCATAGAACCAGTTCCAGAGGTAATAAGGAACAGGGTTTGTTTTCACAGAGACATATGTTGGAGATGTATTTTAGAGCTGTGAGACCCTCTTGCAAAAAAGATGCCTTTCTAGTCACACCAAACGTACTGTCTATATTCCATCCAATTTCAAAAGGAAGAAACACTATGTTCTCCATTTCAGTAATGCTGAAAAGGAATTTGGAAGAAGCCTTTTTAACTGCTTTGTTTAGAAGGGGTGTCATGCTTACCATTATTCGGGACCTGGGGAATACAAAAAGAGAGTGGTTAAATTTCTGGGAAAGTGGTGGTTGCCTGCTGGGATGGTGCAGTGTGTGACTTCATTAAATCAACTAGATTAAACCTGAGGAAGCCCACATCTATAAAGCACTAGCCACCTGTGTATGGAGAAAACCCACCCTCTTCCTACTCCTGGCCTCTGGATCATTTGCAGTTGTTACTGATTTAGGTATTGTTTGCCTCACTTTTGAGGCAGGTTATGAAGGTTTGCCCCATGGCTTTTTTTCCCTCTTACAAGTGATAGCCAATGAGGGATAATCCTTCCCCTAAAGTGCCTTTTCACATCATTTCTTTAGTGAGTCCATCAGTTTAATGTCTGTAAAACCAGGTGTTTCTTGACTTTTACTAAATACATATGTGTAAGAATAAATGGACTGGATTTCTAGATTTAGGCTATGCTGCACTGGGCCTTTTGTCTGCATAGCTGGCTTGTGCTTTACAGTTCAGGTGACATAGTGTTACAAGGCCATGACTTCAAGCCCTGGCTATCAACAGTTAAGGAATGGGTATCAGATCTGGCAGATTTCATGGACAAGCCAGTGCTAGAAGCCTTGAATATGAATTCACATTAATTTTACTGTTACGTTATTTTGTGCCTAAAATGTCCTCAATAGAGCACTCAAGGATGCAGATAAGGGTAATACAGTCAGTAGGTGGAAGAGTAATGGCACTGTATCTAAAGAGGTAAGAGAAAGTGACCACCTGGGATACTAGTAGCAATTAAGTACTGTACTGCAACCCAAATTAAATTGCAAACAACTGTAAACATTTAATGTCACTGAGATATTGTGTATAAAGGGATTATTGACTTAAAAAATACATGATTAGATATAGATGTATTTTAAGGATTGCATGAAAGGATAAGACACCTAGTAGGGAGAAGAGTATGACACCAAATCTGAAGAGAGAGAAAGAGACAAAATAGCCACCAGAGACAATAAAAGGAATTTGTTTTAAACACCACTGAGATTTGTGTAAAGGGGACCGGTAAAGGGGCATTCCTTTGCAAATACAGATTATAGGTAAGCAAAACAGAAACAGATCTTGTCTTTGCCTTAGTCTCTTCCCTTTGTTTTGTGTGTGCCTTGGGAGATGAGTTTAAAGTTCTGGAGTATAAAAGAAAAGCACAGTGGGCAGCTGCATTGTAAACATATTAATGACATTCCTTAGCTCGTGAGCTGTGACCTATTAAACCACCAACCAAAAACCCCATCAGAAGTACCCATCTACAGAGCACTTCCGAGATCAGTCCTGAAAGCACACATTTGTGATAACAGTTCTTCAAATCTAGCATTATGGACAGTTGGACTACCCTGTTTTTCCTGCCAGCCTTGTTGACTTGGTTCTCCTGAGGCAGTGTAGCAACTGAGTTATGTACACCGACAACCCTCTACTAATAACTCACTCTAGTACAGAGTGCAAGAGATGCATCTACACCAAGCATCTTGAATCCCTGCTCTCTAGCACTTGAAACGACAACACTGAAGAGGTTGTCATCTCACCCACCACTACTCATGCACATAGTATGCATCCAACACATAAATCAACATACGCTGAAGTTCTCTCAAAAAACTTACCAAACACTAGAGACCTCCAGAACACAAGAGTGCTACACCTAACACAGTTCCCACAGCACCGAAGACACATAGCAACACCAGTGTCTCACCTACCAAGCCCTTCAAGCGTAACACGTATAAACCAAGCTTTCTTCTCATTGGAGACTTAATAATGAGACACACAAATGTCCAACTCACCAGTTTAGGTAAGGAGAAGGTCATGGTGCCAGGATTTGTCAAATCATGCTTGCACTCGGGTCTCTTGGCGACAACTACTGTTATGACTCTGTCATGGCTCATGTTGGTGTAAATGACCTGAGACATACCTCACTGGACTATATGAAGAGAGGCATGATTGAGCTTTCTGAATATGTGTCCCAGGCAGGTATATCCCTAGCCTTGAGCAGCTTACTACCCTAGCCTAGAATGATGCCAAAGTATAAAAAAAAAGGATTGATTTCAGTAATTGCCTCAGTTTTTGGTGTCATTCAAAGGGGATCCAGTTCCTGTCAGCCTGGAATGACATGGTCGACAAGCCTCTCTACTTTGCCAGAGACAGCTTGCACCTGGCACTCCAATGCTTTTGGCTGCTGGCAAAGGCTCTTGCCTCCCCCATAGTGCCCTTTTTAGTCAAGGTCTCGAAAACAGCATTACCAACATGAAATTAACCAATCAGAACAATATAAGGGTCATGCTGCTAAATGCTAGGAGCTTAAACCAAAAAAAAAAAAAAAAACTGCACTTCTTGGAAGCACTCCTGTCACTGGAGGATGTTCATGTCTGTGCAGTCATAGAAACCTGGTTTAAGGCCTCAGAGAGTACCCCAGCCCTGCAAGGCTACAATCCCTTCCCCACCTTTACACCACAGAATGAACATGTGAAAACCAAAGGAGGTGGTGTTTCAGTCTATATTAGGGATAAATTAATCTCCCATCTAGTTAGACTGGACAACTCTATGGAGTTACTCCAGGTCCAGGTTATAGTGGGTAGGATCCCCATTCAAGTCTTAGACAGTTATAGATTCCCTCGATAGGTCACAACATCCATGAAGCCTACTTAACTAAACTGAAGGCAATCCATGTTTTACTGAACACACTGATTATGGGGGAATTTCAGTTATCTCACCATCAGCTGGGAAACCTATGCTAGCCCAAACTCGCTAGCACAAAAGTTCCTTCACTTTGTGAATTCAAATGCCCTGGAACAAATTGTCCATACCCCGAAAAGAGGAGCAAACATTTTAGATCTGGTCCTCACCAACATTTCAAACAGGTGCACTGCTGCAACTGTTTTAGTTAAAACTGACCACTAATCAATCACCTTGAAACTGACACTAACACCGGAACTTTCAAAGGGTGAAATCAGACTAAACAACTTCACCAAGGCAAACTATACCCTTCTAAGAGAGGGTATAAATGCACTCCAAGCCTCACCCTTAGCTGAAAGTGGTAACTACACAGAAGCATGCACTAAAGCCCTGTACTGTCACTTGCATAATTGTATAAATTTGTCTGTACCAGAAAGAATCAAAACCCAGAGCCTCAAGTAAAAACAAGCTACCATGGTGGACAATCCAGCATCAACAAACTCTACAATAAACGCAAAAAGTTGCTGTCCAAGAAAACAAAGGCAGTGCCCCAACAATGGAAAAGCACCTTCTTCAGCCTCAACAGGCAAATAAGACAACCTGATAAATCCTCCAAGAGCTCCTTTGAGAGAAACCTAGCAAGTACTGCCAAGGGTAACCAGAAGGCCTTTTACAGCTACATATGTAACCTAAAGGGTAGGCCCCAAGCATGTGCAGAATTAGTGGCCAATTGTATCTCACACACACTGACCTCACAGAGATAGCAAACCTGCTAGGTTTGGCGACAATTTCAGTCCCTTATCCCCTCCTTGTTTACAACAAACCCTCTCCAGAACTCCCCCCCCCCATATCTGGTAAAGGCTGTTGCCTCCCCCTAGTGCCCTTTTTAGGCAAGGTCTCAAAAACAGCATTGTCAGCGTGAAATTAACCAATCAGAACAAAATAAGGGTCATGCTGCTAAATGCTAGGAGCTTAAACAAAAAAAAAAAAACTGCACTTCGAAACACAACCTGTATGGGACCAGATGATGACAACCCAGGCTGTCTTCTAAACAGGCTAAAACATGGACTAGCATCACCACTAAGTACCCTTTTCAGTCATAGCCTAATCACAGGCTTTGTTCCTGAGGAATGGAGAACAGCTGTAATTATTCCCCTCCACAAAGGTGAGATAGCAACAGACCTGGGGAATTGCAGACCCATAAGCCTGACCACCCTCTTCTGTAAGGCCATGGAATGCATCATTATGGACCTCACAAATAAAGACATAGGTGATCTACAAACCCTGGATACTACACAGTGTAGCTTCGTGAAGGGCAGATCCTGCCTATTAAATCTGCTGGATTTGTTTGAAAGTGTGACCAAGGCCATTGATGAGGGTACATCTGTGCACACAGCATACCTCGACTTGGGAAAGTGTTTCAACACAGTCCCACATTCAGGCATTACTGATAAACTTAGCAAATGAATATCAACCCCTTCGTTGTAAGATGGGTTGCCAACTGTCTCACAAACCGGACACTATCAAAGTGGGTGACTCCACATCAACCAGCAGACCTGTTACCAGTGGGGTGCACAGGGTTCAGTGCCGGGCCCCCAACTTTTTTGTAAATACTTCTCAGAAGTTCATCTCAAAACTAAGGGGGCTGTGGCTGACCAAGTTTGCAGACGACTACAAACTAGGTGCAATCATTGAATCCCTAAATTATGTCATTATACTCCAGGAGGGTCTCACGCAGACCAATGACTGGTGTATTAGTCATGGTCTCAAACTGAATGGAAAGAAATGCATCACCATTTCCCAAACAATGTCCCTTCATACTATCAAATCAACAGCAATATCCTAAGTACCCAAGAAGTAGTAAGGGACTGGGGATCACCAGTTGACTATGGCCTTAACTTTGACCACCGCTTATCTACGGTAGTAAGGAAAGCTTTCCACATAGCAGATTTGATTAGTAAAGGCATCGGCTTCGGGAGCAAAAGAAGTTATAACCCCCCTATACTTGCCACTTATCTACCTCATAATTGAGTATAACACTACATTTAGCATGTATTATACTAAGCACCTGCAGCAATTAGAGAGACCTCCGAGGTTTCTAACAAAGAAGATCAAGGGGCTCCAGCATGTCCCTTACACAGACCTACTAAAGTCCCTAACACTGTACTCCGTATCGTATAGATTTCTAAGGGGAGGCTTATGCCTGGCGTGCAGAGCAATCCAAGACACAAACCTAATGAGCTTACTGCATATCTGTAAATCAGATGGGTCTAAGGCTTACCTGTCCCAGGGACTTAAATATAGCCTGCAACTTAACTAGGACATGCTGGAGGGACAGATTTATCTCCCAGCGCATGCCACGTCTTTGGAACAGGCTACCAATTCATGTGAAACAAACCACCTCTATGACACTGTTCAAGAGGAACCTGGACGAGTGGATAGGACACAGTAAATTCTTACCGGGGATAGTGCCCACAACCCTCCTGGACATGGGCAGTCATCACTAAATGCAGTCCTGGGTATTGACTAGCATTTCAATGGTATTAGATTGGGTTGAAACGGCTATGCTTAAAATGATCTCCAGGTCGATAGCCTGGTAATCTCCTGTGATCAATGTGGGTGACTCCACATCAACCAGCGGACCTGTCACTGGTGGGGTGTCACAAGTGTCGGTGCTGGGCCCCCTACTGTTTGGTATATTCTTCTCAGAAGTTCCAGCCAAAACTAAGGAGCTGTGGCTGACCAGGTTTGTGGACGACTGCAGACTGGGTGCAGTTATCGAATCCTCAGTTAATATCCGTATACTTCAGGAGAGTCTTATGCAGACCAACGACTGGTGTCTTAGTCATATTCTCAAACTAAATGCAAAGAAATTCAGCATCATTCCCTTTGGTAAAAACAGTGTCCCTTTACACTATCAGTTTAACAACAATACCTTATGTACCTACGAAGTGGTAAGATATCTGGGATCACAAGTAGACTGCGACCTTAACTTTGACCACCATGTGTCTACTGTAGTAAGAAAGGGTTTCTGCATAGCACACTTGGTTAGCAAGGGAGGTTATAACCCCTCTATACTTGTCACTAATCAGGCCCATAATTGAGTAGAACACCCCTTTTGGCATGTACTGTACAAAGCACCTGCAGCAATTGGAGAGACTTCTGAGGTTTTTAACAGATAAGTCAAGGGACTCCAACACATGCCTTACACAGACCGACTAAATTCCCTGTCACTATACTCAGTATCATATAGACTTCTTAGGGGAGACTTATGCCCGGCTTAAAGAGCAATCTCCAACCCAAGCCTAATGAATTTGGTGTACATCTCTAAATCAAATGGGACTAGAGCCACCTGTTCCAGGGATGTAAGTATGGCCTGCAACTTGAATAAGACATGCTGGAGGGACAGATTTCTCTCCCAGCGACTGCCACACCTTTGGAATAGACTGCCAGTTCATGTGAAGGAGTGCACCTCTTTGACACTGTTCAAAAGGAGCCTGAATGAGTGGATGGGGCACTGTAAATTCTTACTGGGATAGTGCCCACAACCCTCCTGGACATGGGCAGTCATTACTAAATACAATCCTGGGTATTGACTAAAGTATCATTGGTATTACATTGGGATGAAACGGCTAGGCTTGAAATGATCTCTGGGTCAGTAGCCTAGTAACCTCCTATGATCCTTAATTTACTTGCAGGTTACAGATGAGCACAAGCACAGACATTGTCCTAGTCCCATTTTCTTCTGTTTGTTTTATATGTGCCCTAGGACAAGAGTCCGCATATCTGGTGACTACATGGACGACACAAAGGTTGGCAACAGTGTAAGCTTACCTGGAGCAAGTGGAGCAGTGCTTGGGGTGGCAGGTTCATAATGCAGACTGAGGAAGCACACCTCTCAGTGGTGCCAAAGTGGTTAGTGTTGGCACCTCACAAATGCATTTGTTTTGTTCTCATTTTGAGTTGCTGTGCTTTTGATTTCACCCCCTCATCTTGCTGTTTAAATGGCTGTTCTTAAATTCTTAATGCACACAGCTTTTGTTTTTATTATTGTTTATTTTATTTTATTTGTTTATTTTATTATTTGTTTTTAGGTTCTTACTACCTGGATCATGACTGAAGAATGGTCTATGAGATCAGTTCATCAGATGATGAACAACTAGATAATTACTTTTAATTCAAGTTTGTTAAATTTTTGGTACATAGAAATTCTGATTTGCAGTTTTACTGGCATGCATTTTAGTTGCAACATACAAAAGGATTGGAAAACAAACATCTCTTTGCACTGTTAATAAACCCTAGTTGTGGTGATAGTGGCTGTTTGCTAATTGGCATGCTGGAGATGCATTTTTATTTTATGGTTGTGATGCATTGTTTTATTGCTAATTTTAAACAGAAGGGGTCATGATGTAGGATTAAGTTTTTATGTAGTTGGCTGAAATACCTTGATATTAATTTGCATTGCTCTAATCCAGGTACAAGTACAAAACTACATTTGTTCTCGACTATTTCTTGACTATTTTAGCATGCAGTTTATAGAGAAATATAAAATAAATAAGTAAAATAGCTTATATTTAGCGCGTAATGTTACTCAGATTTGTTTAGGAGGCACTTTTTGTGAAGTTTATTTTCTTTCTTTGTTTTTGTTCTGGTATTTGGAATGGTTTCATATATTTATGTAATTTCTTATACAAAGCAGCAAGGACAAGTAACCTATTTAGTTTAATCTCAAGTGACATTTGAACAGCCTGTGAGCATAGCAGAGTATTACCCATTTGATTTTTTTGCAGAGTTGTTTGCTGTGTGTTAATGGTAATTTTCCCCTCATCTGTTCATTCTGTCATATTGCTGCTGTGTGTTACTAGTACACACCAGTGTAAGCAGTAGTTGATGCTTACTGTCAGTGATACGACTTCATGAAGGCTTCACAACCATTCTTGATCATTGTCTTTCCTTTCCTGGTCCAGCCTATGTTGCATCTTGTAGCATGCCATGTTTCTTTGCAAAGCATATCACCTTTGATCTCTGATGGTTTTTACTTTTGTTAGCATCAATCTTCTGTAGTCTTCAGGCTTTCTTTTTGTCTGATGTAGAAGCGTTAATATATTTAAGTGTAATAAAGTAATTATAGTTTAGTCTGTAACTGAAAAAAAAATCTGTGCATTGTAAACTGTTGCAGTTGTGACTGTTGATTTAACTTGTCACTTTAACTGGTTATGACTGTAAAAGAACTAAAGCTCACTTACCCATAAAACAATGTGAACAGTATACTGTTTGACTTTGTAATCTGTTTAAAGATGTACAATTTCATGGGATAAAATTTAAGTTATATAATGAGAACCGAGGAGTATAGGTTTTTATACACATGCTTTTTTTTCCAGACCAAACTATGAAAATGATTCTGCAGTGTATAATGAAATGAACTAAAGTAAACAGATTGCGCTGCATCTTTGGAAGGTAGCAGATATATATGTCATAATAATGTGCAGGTCATGTTTTTCTGTTTTCATTTAGGCATTTGAGCTGGCAACAGGTGACTACCTGTTTGAACCACACTCTGGAGAAGATTATACTCGGGATGAAGGTAAGAGAAATATTTTGACAGTGCACTGTAATTACGAACTTTATTATAGTGCAGCCCGCTAATTGTGTTCAAGATGTGGGTGGTAAATGTTAGCTTTTACAGCAAGTTCTCCAAGATCACACTTAACATATAAAGGGTCCAGAATGATAGTGCTGTGGCCTTGCAGGATTCTGATTTTTTTTTTAAATAACTGTTGATAATGTCATTTGTGCTTGTTGCAATGGAAGAACCGTCAATTCATCCATCATTTTTCTAAACTGCTTGTCCTGGTGTGGGTCACATTGATAGGAGGCTAGCAGGGCAAACCAGACTTCATGCGTCTGTCAAGATTCTCCATCCTAGAATCAAAATACAATCAAAAGCTAATAACATTAAAAGTATCTTCCATGAAAAGAAAGGGAAACTTGTCTCAGATGTAGGTGATATTCTTGATGCCTATAGAAATAACTATATGAAACATTTCCAAAAAGAGAATTTTGTGCCCTAACTTTGCTGGGTGCAATCTCTGCTTTTTTCACCTTGATATCTGGTTACATTTCCAAAAAGAAAATATATACATCGATCAATTAAATCTAGATGAAAAAATGTTCTAATATAAAAAAATACCAGAAAATTTAAAACTAGATCTGCAAGCATCCATATCCTACAAAGAAATTACAGATACAATAAAAGAGGGCAAAAATTATAAAGCTCCAGGTATAGATGGCATAATTATGGAAATATATAAGCTTTTTCCTTCAAAGATACTATCCATCTTCCATAAAACTCCATTAGAAATTCAATCACAAGCTTTAATACCACCCTCTTGGAGATATTCCTTAATCACACCAATTTTAAAGGAAAACAAATCCCCAAACCTCTGCACCTCATATAGACCTATATCATTATTAAATAATGACTATAAGATATTTATGATAACATCAACTAACAGACTGAAAATACTATCCAAAACAATAAATAATGATCAAACTGGGTTTATATATCATAGACACGCACATGACAACATTAAAAGGATAGTTTTTGTTATAGATTATATTAATAAAGAAACAGTCATAATTGGCTTAGATATAGAGAAAGCCGTTGATTCCCTAAATTGGGACTATTTATTCAAAATCCTAATTTTTAAAACAACTATCTGCTTTTAAAAAAGTAAACTGCTCCTTATTTAAAGTATTACTACAGGTAGATGGGCATAAACACAGGTTAGTTTTTCTGGCTGTAGTAACTTACTTTGGCCGCCAGGCGACAACACAATGCCAGCAGTCTACCACATTGCTTGCTGTTTTAACTAATAGTACCAATAGCTTTTAGTTTAATGTTGTTTTAATTCTGAATAGTTCCAGTATATATAGGTTTAATGTTGCCAGCCACACTCTAGAGTGTTGTTTAACCCCTAGTACATCTTCTGTTCCCTTTGTCTCCTGTTTTTAAACTTATATCTGCAACATTTCCATCTCTGGTTTGCTCTCATTCCCTCTTCATCTCTGATTTTCACAGTTGTTTCCTTTCTAATTGTTTCAGTGCTGTTTCCCACTGCTGACCTGACCCTGTCAGTACTGGTTCCAACCAACTAGGCCACTGTGATATCTATCTCCAGTCTCTATTCCAACCCCACTCCCAGTTTATTTCACTGTCTTTTCTTTCCAATCCCTCCCCCAGACTCTTTAACTTTGCCTTCCTTCCTGTGATGCCATCTTTTACCTGTCTGAACCACTCTAATCCTTTCCCTATACCACTGTTAGAATATCCCTTACCCCTTGCTTACTTTCGTCTGAACTTACCTTACACTCCACTGATTGTTTTTCACTTTTGACCTTGATGCTTCCTTTCCTTGGCTCTACCTGCTCCATTCGCCTTACAGGCTCACTCCGCTCCCCTACCCCCAAATCACACCCACCCCCAATACCCTTACACTTTTACTTAGCTAGACACTTCAACCACTTCCACCATCCAATCCAAACTAACCATCATACCCCCAAAATCTACTTCCACAGTTCACCCATTATAGTAAGTCTACCTTTCAGAGTTTACTGCCAAACACAACTTATCCTGATAAACTGCTAAACAATTAACCTAAACCATAATCTCTTACTCAAACTAACTTCACAACTTAACTCACCCCTACTTCTACTCTGATAACCAACATCATGACCCTCAAATCTCTGTCCCTACTCACTCAAATAATACTTCTAATTACCATAACTTACCTAAATTATATCACCCAACCAACTAATGTAAACCACCCCCCATTTCACACCACTACCCTATCCTCTACAAGGAACACATCTACTGTTACTCATATATCTCCTAGTCTGTACCCCCTCAACGCTAGCATGCTCTTCCCCTATAGACTCCTACCTAACTCTAAAAACACTGTTCCCAGCTACACTAGTCTAATGTCCACAAAACTCTATACCTGTATACTACACCCCAAACAAACCAAAAACCTCAGCCATCATCTTATCTCTGTCCTTCTCTCAGGGGACATCCACCCAAACCCAGGCCCCTCTACCACACTGCATCCAACCCCTCAAGCAACAGGCAAACCCTTCCACTTCTCAGCTCTAAATGTTCAGAGCCTATATAACAAAATTCCAAACCTTCATGCCTGGTTTCTACATAACCAACCCGATATTCTTTCCATCTCAGAAACCTGGCTTAAGCCCCAGGTACAAGATTCTGAAATAACTCCTCCCAACTACCGCATGTCAAGGAATGACAGAACACAAAAAAAGGGAGTTGGTGTAGCATTCCTTTACTCGGCATCCCTCTTAGTCACCCCTTATACCAAACCCTTTCCCAAATTTGGCAAGACAGAAATAATACCAGCCCTACTCCACCTAAACAAGCATAAGCTCATATTTGTCCTCTCCCTCTATATTCCCCCTGGCAACAATATCTCATCCCTTGAAGATATTCTGTCATGGGTCTCTACCAACATTACTCATGAAACCAGAATCCTGGGGGACATGAACATAAACTGGGCCACAATCCAATCCCCCACTAACTCACTCAGTATTAACTTATATAACTTTACACAACTAATCAATTCCACTACCAGGCCTTCCAAGAACTCCATCACTGGAACTACAATAGACCGGATTCTAGTGTCCCAGCCTCACTGTATCTCTGATAGTGGTATTCTCCCAAACCCACTAGCTGACTATTTACCCACTTTTGCCCACCATCACCCCTGTTCTATACAACTCACACCTATATTTCCACTCGTTGTCTAAAGAACTTCAATGCTGAAACCTTCTCAAATGCATAAAAAGCACAAACTGGAACCCATTAAAAACTCTTTCCCTAGATAATGCTCCATCCTACATTAGCTCTACTTTCACAAACCTGCTCAACTCCGATGATTCTACTGTAATCTGTTCCTCCCCTTCCATCACAACTCTTAACAATCTAACACAAGCTGCTTTCTCTGCCACTGAACAGTGGATGCTCGACAACCATCTACCCCTTAATGCAACCAAAACAAAAGTTATTTTATTCATACATCCAAAATCTCTTCCCAAGACAAACAATCCTTCATAATTACCAGCAATAATAACCCCCTAGAACTAGTGTCTGACACAAAATTACTAGGAATTATCATTGACAATCAATTAAAATTTGATAAGCATCTACAAGCAAGTATTAAAAAAAAACATAAAATATTAGGTATATTTTACCGCCACAGTCATTTTATCTCTCCCACCACCAGGATTACATTAGCTAATACATACCTCATCCCATCCCTTTTATATGGTACAGCTATCCTAACCAGCCTACAATCTTCCCTCAAAACAAAACTCTCATCTTGTTATAACAAAATATCCAAATTTGAGGCAGGTCATAGAGCCTCCTCTCACTACTGTAATTCCCTTCACCAACTAAGTTGGTTAGAATTACCAAATTTCCTCACATATACCCAGCTCATCCAAGCACACAGACTCATTCTTAACCCGTCTCTCTGCCCCTCCCTAGCAAATACTTTTGAAATGCATAAACCAGATAGACTCCTAAGATCCAATTCCCAAAACCTAATTAAATTGCATAAACCAACACACCTGCTGGGAATCAATTGATGGTCTTTCTCTCTTGCATGCCTCTGGAACTATCTCCCTTCTCCCATACGCACCACCAGCAGTCTCTCCTTGTTTAAAACCTCACTGCACTTGCACCTTACTTCACAATAGAAATCCTCTTGCTCTCATCCAACCTAATTCTACCACACTTTCTTCCTAACTTTCCAAACTTTGTTGCCTGTCACTTCTGTACTGTGTATTTGTATTTCTCTGGAGCTTTTCTCCCCAGGACTCCATTGAAAATGGGCTCCTTGTAGCCCAATGGACTATCCTGGAAAACAAACTGCAAATAAATAAGTAATAAATAAATAATGCTCTTTGAATTTCCTGCATCCTTTGTACATCTCCTAAAGAATATATACACAAATAATTTAGCGGATGTCAAGTTAGGTCCTTTTACCTCTGAATCTATACATATAAAAAAAGGATGTCTCATTTTACCGATTCTATTTGCTCTGGCTATTGAAATATTGTCAGATTCAATTCATAACAATATAAAAATAAAAGGAATAGATGTTTATGAACAATACATTTCTAAAGAAATGCTATTTGCTGATGACGTATTACTAACATTATCTAATACAAAAGAGACATTAGAAGAATTAGATATATTAATTGACACATTTTACATGACTTCAGGACTCCATTTCAGTAAATCAAAATCAAAATTTTTATTTTTAAATAAAAAAAAGAACTGCAGACTGGGGGGGGGGTCACATCATAGGGAAACAAGAATATACCTTAAAATATCTAGGAATTGAGTTATGTGAGGATAATAATGAATTAGTCTCAAAAAAACTCCAATAATAGTACAATTAAAATCTCTGTGGAAAAGTGGAACAAAATAATACTAACATTTGAATAAAACTACAGTGCATAAAAATAGGTAAAACACTTTCTTACACTGTGAAGGACACTAATGAGGAAGAGAAAAGGCAAACACTACTAAAAACTCCTGATATCCACCACAGCCGTAAAACTTAATAGTAAAATCAAAACTTTAATGAAAAGAATATAACATAAAATAAGCAGTCCTCAGTCTTCCGATAAGCGCTTTCGGCAAATAAGCCTTCCTCAGATCGTATAAAAAGGACTGTTCAGCTTTTGTATTTATAAGGCATCACAGCCATTCCTCATTTAGTTCTCTGACGCGCCCTTGTTGCAAACCAAAAGGAGGCCAGCTAGCAGAGAGGTATAATTTCCTTCATTGTAATTAAAGGGGCAGTGCTTCTCTTTACTATAGGATTGTATATGAGAAAACTAATAACTATGGATGTGAATACATTATTTGAATGAAGCAACATTCAAGTAAACTTGCTAATCATATTCCTTCTATTCTTAAGTGCAGGTTTTAATGGCACAATAGTATTCAAGCCTGGTGATCTGTTTGCTCTTAAATTAATTATCCAGCATGTTTCCCTTAGCTCTGTGCGATTATGAACCTCACCTCCTCTTGTGGTCTGACAGACTGCCTCTATGGCCTTAAATACAAAGTAATGAGAAGGCTACTGTGCTACGTGGGCTGCTAAGGCATTATTGGGATCTTTCAGTTTGATGTCCCTCAAATGTCTGAGGATACATTCCTTAAGACATTGATCTGTTTTGCCAACACAGAAAGCACTACATTGGCAGCAAGTCGCTATGTATATGATGTGGGAACTAGTACAATCAGCATAGACATTAAAATTGTACTGTTGCCTGGAGTATGGATGTACAAAAACATTGGAGCTGTCAATGGAGTTGCAAGCTTTGCATCTTAAGCACTTGAAAGTGCCCTTTCTATTAGAATTGGGCCTATTTCTTTCAAATCCATCTTTGTTGCAAATGAGATGTTTCAAATTCTTCTTATTCTTGTATAGGAATCTGGGCTGTTCACCTACAATGTCTCTTATTTTGTCATCAGTTGTCAATACCGGCCAAAACTTCCTAATAACTTCACGTACTTGCTTATTGTCAGCAGTGTATGTTAACAAACATTTACGTTGCTGTGATTGAGTTTTAAGATCCAGGCTCTCATGATGACTCGATGGGTTCAGAGAAGTAGGGACGTCCCTTTCCTCTCCTTAATTCTTGTGGATCATGCTTCAATCTTAGATTCTTTCTTTTATAGGATCTTTTACTTAAATGTGTCTCAATATTTCTCTATTCTGCTACAAAGTCTTCATTCTCACTGCATAATCTTGAGGTTCTTAAGATCTGATTCTCAAAGATGTTATCAAAAATATGTCCCGGGTGCATACTCCCCCTATGCAGATAATGATTTCTCCAGGTTTCTTTTTTATGAATTCCTGTACTGATACCTCTATCAGGATGCAGATGAATCTTTACATCCAGAAATTCTATGGTCTCCGAAGAATGTTTAACCACAAACTCTAGAAAATCAGTGCTCTCGTTGATAAAGTTGACAAAAAGGTCCAATTGTGTAGAGCTGCCTCTCCAAAGGATAAAGACATCATCCACAAAATGGCCATAGTACACTAGATATTGTTTCCTAGTGCTGGGTATCAATTCATTATGTTCCCACTTAGCCAGAACCAAATTAGAGTAACTACTTACACATGGGGTGCCCATAGCCACACCCCATGTCTGCAAATAGAAAGAATCCCCATACATAAAGATGTTATTTTCCAATACAAGTTCCAGCAAGGAACACATTGGTTCTACTTCCATGCTGTTCCTTGCTAGGAAAGATCTTATTGCCTGTAGACCATAGTCATTCGGAATCACCGTAAACAAAACTCTTGATGTCCATTGTCACTAGTAACAAATCTTCATATTTCTTGAGGTCCTTAGTAACTAAAAAGAGTTTTTCCAGAAAATCTCCTGAGTCCTTCAATACAGTTCCTGCTAGTGGCAGGGCCTTCTTTAATTCATTCTCCACGTACATGGAAACAGGTTCAGTTACCCACCCCCTACCAGAAACTGTGGGACGTAGGGGTGGGTCAACTGGATCCTTGTGAATTTTGGGGAGTCCACTGATGTATGGAAACATAGGTTTAGGGCAATCAAAGAACTCATATAGTTCTTGTATATGTATATATATATATATATATATATATATATATATATATATATATATATATATATACATACACATACACATATATATATACACATATGTGTATACATATATATATATATATATATATATATATATACATATATATATATATATATATATATATATATATATATATATATGTGTATACATATATATATATATATATATATATATATATATATATATATATATACATACACATACACATATGTATACACATATGTATATATATATATATATATATATATATCTATATAAAACACAAACTACTGTACTGAACATTAGAGGCAAAACAAAATTAAGAGAAACAGGTATTTAGCGCTTTCATCCCTTTTTATTGTTTAGGGGCCAAAATTAAGAAAAAAAGG